>NC_090381.1:106722737-107029680 GCF_036365525.1 Heterodontus francisci | reverse complement strand
ATGACTGTTGAGGAATCGCCCCCTTAACCAGTTACATTTCTGCCAGTACTAACAGCAGCACATACAGTAAAAGCAGAGAATCTGTAAAACCATTACCTTCTTTGCTGCCCTCATCTTGAACAGCGTTAGAACTGTCAGCGGGTCTATCTATCAAGGCAACTAGACAGTGCTCAGAAAATGCATGAGTACGGAGGGGCCAGCTGTCTCGTCTCTTTTTCACGTGTTCTCTCCTCCCTCCTTGCTCTCTCTCTCTCTCTCTAAATTCCAGTTCACAAAAACACACAGAGTCCCGAACACACCGACTCCATCCACTGCACCGCACTGTTTATTTCGCTCTTTCTCTTTCAGAGATGGTGCAAAAAGACTAATCATTCAACCTCCAAGTTATCTCCCGAATCCTGAATCACTGCAACGTGGAAAAAAAAATGACCCTAACCTCACTTTCCTGCTTGTTTTCCTGCCCACCAGCCTGCTCTGAGAGGAGAAGGAGCACAATATCAGAGAGGTTGTCCATTGTTTTATCCCATTCGCATTTTACTGCTGTTTTGTAAACTGCATGGATCTATTTCTTTATCTGAACTCTTTCTGGCATTTACACAGGCTCCTGATTAACAAGCTTCTAAAAGGTCTTGCAATCTCACAAGCCCTTCGTTTCAGTCAGTTCTTGCTTGACTCTTTGTTTCACCTTTTGCCATGGAGCGATCTTTGATTCCTAGCAGCTCGTCTTTTCGATGTTGCCGTGGCTACCTTAATGCCTGCCAACATATAGCAGTCTGATTCACAGCCACGTCTACAACAACAGCAACAACCTGCACTTGTATAGTGCCATTAATATTGTAAAACACCCCAAAGTCTACGGAAGCACAAGATTTAAGGGGGCAATCCCAACATCCTATTCCCCTTCCCAAAGCTCTTGGGATATCTAATCCTCTGCTATTATTTTCTATTTGAGCTGGGATCTGTTCCACAGCTGATCAGTTTCGTCCCAGTACCTCCCTGACAGTAAGTGCCCTCAGACGATTCCTCAATGTATCCTGTTTGCCTATATAACGTCAGCTGTGGTTCAGTGTGTATTTCTCTCTCGCCTGAAGATCATGGGTTCAAGTCCCACTCCAGTGATTTAAGTACATAATTAAGGCTGACACTTCCAGTGCAATACTGACAGAGTACTGCACTGTCAGAGGTGCAATCTTTCAGATGAAACGTTAAACCGATGTGCCAGTCTGTCCTCCCAGGAGGACATAGAAGATTCCATGGCACTATTTTGAAGATCAGCAGGAAAGTTCTCCCTGGAGTCCTGGCGAATATTTCGCCCTCAACACTAAAAAACAGATTAATTGGTTACTATCTCATTGCTGCTTGTGGGATCTTGCTGTGCACAAATTGGCTGATGTGTCTCCTACATTACAACAATAACTACACTTTAAAAATCTACTTCATTGTCTGTAAAGAGCTTTGGGATGTTCTGAGTTTGTGAAAGTTTACCTTGAATTCTTCAGTTATAACAAATGTGACTGCACTTCAAATTCATTGTTGCTATAGAAATGCTATGGGATAGTCAAAAATCTCCCTTTCTTTTTCTAGCCCAGAGGCACAGAAGCCAAGGGAAATAAATGCTGGCCTTGTCAGTGATTCGCACATCCATGAACAAATAACAATTGCTATGGCTTATCACCATTCAGGCTAAAGATAGTCAATTCTGTGCAAACAAGGACTCAAACCTATCATACTCACTCACACCAGTGGCCTCCAGCAACAACAACAAAAAGGAGCAAATTGCATTTATATAGCGCCTCTAACACAGGAAAACATTCCAAAGCTTTTCACAGGAGCGTTATTCAACAAGATTTGACACCGAGTCACATGAGAAGATATCAGGTCAGGTGACCATAAATTTGGTCAAAGAGGGAGATTTTAATGACGTGACTTAAATAGGAGAGAGAGGTAGAAAGGTTTAAGGAAGGAATTCCAGTGCCCTTTGCTCAAATTAATTTACATACTGAGTTACTGAGGTTATATGGCGCCCACAGTTTTTCATAAGAACATAAGAAAAAGGAGTAGTTCTAGGCCACTCGCCCCTCGAGCCTGCTCCGCCATTTGATAAGATCATGGTTGATCTGGTTGTGGTCTCAACTCCTCTGAAGAAGGAATTTTCCTCCACACAAGATCAGGGGGCAGGTTGTTCAACCTTGCCCGTCTAAGAGTGAAGTCCAAAGTACGGAAAGTCCTCATCAGAGAACTCCTCTTTGCTGACGATGCTGCTTTAACATCTCACACTGAAGAATGCCTGCAGAGTCTCATCGACAGGTTTGCGTCTGCCTGCAATGAATTTGGCCTAACCATCAGCCTCAAGAAAACGAACATCATGGGGCAGGATGTCAGAAATGCTCCATCCATCAATATTGGCGACCACGCTCTGGAAGTGGTTCAAGAGTTCACCTACCTAGGCTCAACTATCACCAGTAACCTGTCTCTAGATGCAGAAATCAACAAGCGCATGGGTAAGGCTTCCACTGCTATGTCCAGACTGGCCAAGAGAGTGTGGGAAAATGGCGCACTGACACGGAACACAAAAGTCCGAGTGTATCAGGCCTGTGTCCTCAGTACCTTGCTCTACGGCAGCGAGGCCTGGACAACGTATGCCAGCCAAGAGCGACGTCTCAATTCATTCCATCTTCGCTGCCTTCGGAGAATACTTGGCATCAGGTGGCAGGACTATATCTCCAACACAGAAGTCCTTGAAGCGGCCAACACCCCCAGCTTATACACACTACTGAGTCAGCGGCGCTTGAGATGGCTTGGCCATGTGAGCCGCATGGAAGATGGCAGGATCCCCAAAGACACATTGTACAGCGAGCTCGCCACTGGTATCAGACCCACCGGCCGTCCATGTCTCCGTTATAAAGACGTCTGCAAACGCGACATGAAATCGTGTGACATTGATCACAAGTCGTGGGAGTCAGTTGCCAGCATTCGCCAGAGCTGGCGGGCAGCCATAAAGACAGGGCTAAATTGTGGTGAGTCGAAGAGACTTAGTAGTTGGCAGGAAAAAAGACAGAGGCGCAAGGGGAGAGCCAACTGTGCAACAGCCCCAACAAACAAATTTCTCTGCAGCACCTGTGGAAGAGCCTGTCACTCCAGAATTGGCCTTTATAGCCACTCCAGGCGCTGCTTCACAAACCACTGACCACCTCCAGGCGCGTATCCATTGTCTCTCGAGATAAGGAGGCCCAAAAGAGAGAAAGATGGCGCCCACAGTTTTTCATAAGAACATAAGAAAAAGGAGTAGTTCTAGGCCACTCGCCCCTCGAGCCTGCTCCGCCATTTGATAAGATCATGGTTGATCTGGTTGTGGTCTCAACTCCATTTTCCTGCCTGACCCCCATAACCCTGACTCCCTTGCAGATCAAAAATCTGTCTAACTCAGCCTTTAATATATTCAATAACCCAGCTTCCACTGCTCGCTGGGACAGAGAATTCCAAAGATTAACAACCCTCTGAGAGAAGAAATTCCTCCTCAGTTCCATCTTAAATGGGAGACCCTTTATTCTGAAACTGCTCCCCCTCAATCTAGATTCCACAAGAGGAAACAGCCTGCCTGAAGCTATCCTGTCTTGTCCCCTCAGAATCTTACATGTTTCAATAAGATCACCTCTCATTCTTCTAAACTCCAATGAGCATTGGTCCAACCTTCTCAACATTTCCTCATAACACAACCCCTTTATTCCAGGAATCAACCTAGTGAATGCAGTATAAGGGTCTGAAAGGGTTAATCGAGAATGTGTAAAGAATACCTATCATGATGATGTAAGAGATCATGTGAGAGAGACTTGAAGCTAGATGCAGTGTGGCTTGTGGTGGAGTCACACAGACTAGTGCAAAGATGCAAATAGTTCTTATAATAAATATCAATATTCGAAACAACTCAGACTGAAGTATCTCTATGCTAGACTAAGTAAGGTGACAGCGTATCAAACCAAAATACAACAGCGAACCTTCTCTGAACTGCCTCCAATGCAAGTATATCCTTCCTTAAATAAGGAGACCAAAATTGCATGCATGACTCGAGGTGCAGTCTTTTACTCAACCTATGAATGTTGGGATAGTTCCACTGCCATAGCAAAAGAAGGCAGCATAAAGACTCGCCAGTCTTCCTTTCAACAAAAAAAAACACCAATCTGGGTTTACCAGCGGAGCTGTGGGAATGCGATCTTTGTGTAGACAGGAGTGATGTTGCTGAATTCAGGTGAGTCAGTTGACTTGGCAGCAATGATGCATTTTGGATTTCTGCCAAGCCCAGCTTTAGGATGCAGAGCAATTTAATGACAAGCTTAGTTTCCTCCAAAGAATGAACTTCTATTTATATAACACCTTTCACATCCTCAGGACACCCCCAAAGCATCAGGTCTCTGCCACGCCCATGCAACACAAATTCCCTTCACGTGAGCCACCCTGACACAACTTCATTAACTACTTCACTCTTTTTTCTTTCTACCTTTAAACAAATGAAAGACTTGCACTTGTATTGCATCTTTCAAGACGTCAGGATGCCCCAAAGCGCTTTACAGCCAAAAAATACCTTTGGAGTGTAGTCACTGTGGTAATGTAGCAAATATGGCAGCCAATTTGCACAGAACAAGGTCCACAAACAGCAAGGTGATAATGACCAAATTATCTTTGTTTTTAGTAATGTTGGTTGAGAGATAAATATTGGCCAGGGTACTGAAGAGAACTCCCCTGCTCGTCCTTGAAATAGTACCATGGGATTGTTTACATTCACCTGGGAGGGCAGATGGGTCCTCGGTTTAACCTCTGATTTGAAAGACAGCACCTCTGACAGTACGGCACTCCCTCAGTGCTGACTGTGAGCCTAGAATTTGTGCTCAGGGCTCTGCAGCAGAGTTTGAACCCAAAACCTTCTGACTCACGAGCAAGAGTGCGCACTCCACCATTTCCCTCCTCTCTCCCCCTTTCCTGTCACATGATCATGCCACTAATATAAAACATTGCCCCCACTGACTCCAGCTGCCAGCTTTCTGATAGTCAGCACACAAAGGTTTATGCCCACCCTTTTTTTTATATTCGTTCATGGGATGTGGGCGTTGCTGGCTAGGCCAGCATTTGTTGCCCATCCCTAACGGACCTTGAACTGAGTGGCTTGCTAGGACATTTAAAAGTCAACCACATTGCTGTGGATCTGGAATCACAAGTAGGCCAGACCAGGTAAGGATGGCAGATTTCCTTCCCTGAAGGACGTCAGTGAACCAGATGGGATTTTACAACAATCGACAATGTTTTTTTATCTAGATTTTATTAATTGAGTTCAAATTTCACCATCTACTGAGGTGGGATTCGAACTCGTGCCCAGAGCATTAGCCTGGGGTCTGGATTACTAGTCCAGTGACATTACCATCAAGCAATGGCCTCCCCTATGCAGGCAATGTGGTTTTCCCAGTCACTGGCATTGCCAGATCTTTCCCAGTTATGTGAATAAAGGTGGTCTATCATGATTTTGAAGTAACAACAACCTTGCATTTATTTAGCACCTTTAATGTCGGAAAAAGTCACAAGGCGATTCACAGGAGTGTTAGCAAAGAAAATTGGACACCAACACACAAAAGGAGTTATGAGGAGAGGTGACCAAAAGCTAGGTCAGAACAGTAGGTTTCCAGGAGTGTCTTCAGAGGAGAGAGCGGTTGAGAGCTGAGGAGGTTTAGGGAGGGAATTCCAGAGCTTAGGGCCTAGGCAGCTGAAGACATGGCCGCCAACAAATGATGAAAATCACGCTGTACAGGAAGACAGAACTGGCTGAGCGCAGGGATCTTGGAAGGTTGTGGAGCTGGAGGAGGTTACCGAGATAGGAAGAGCAAGGCCATGGAAGGATTTGAAAATATCACCAAACCGGGAGCAAGTTTAGGTCAGCGGGCAAAGGGATAATGGTTGAATGGGATGGTGCAAGTTTGGTCACGGGCAGCAGAGTTTGCAATGAGCTCTAGTTTATGGAGGGTGAAAGGTGGGAACCCGACCAGGAGAGCATTAGAATGGTCATGTTTAAAGTTAATAAACCCATGGGCAAGTGTGCATAATCATGCCAACCCCTGATTATCTGAGACAGCCACAAGCTCTACTTAAACATCATAGTTACAATTTGGAAGATTTTGTCTTCTCTTACCACAGAAAGCTGGCTCCAGGAGGACCTGATCGGTTTGAACTGCACAATTATTCTATCGTTCAGTTTCTGCCCTTCTGTTTGCACATTCTGATCTGAATCCTCATCGGAATCTCCATTATTCAGTGTCAGAGCCTTTTCCTTATAGTTCTGATAAAGAACCGCATTTTCTGTAATTAAATAAACAATCCTTTGTAAATAGAAAGACTTGCATTTCTATAGCACTTTTCACAACTTCAGGATGCTCCCAAAGCACTTAACAGCCAACAAAGTACTTTTTGAAGTGTAGTCACTGTTGTAATTGCGCATAACAAAGCAGGCCCACAAACAACAAGGTGATAATGACGAAATATTCTGTTTTCCTGATGCTGGTTGAAGAATAAATATTGGCCAGAACACCAGGGATAATCCCCTGCACTTCAAAATAGTGCCATGGGATCTTTACGTCTACCAAAGAGGGCAGACTGTTTAACGTCTCATCCAAAAGACAGCACTGTACTGTATCAGCCTCGATTATCTGCTCAAACCTCTAGAGGGGGATTTAAATCCACAACCTTCTGACTCAGAGGTGAAATGCTACCCAACCGAGCTACACTCTTGAATCACTCTACATTAATGCCATTGTGCCTTCCACCTCTGGGGACCCTCCAACGTCCGATGCATGACTAGAGTGAAGAAGATACTATTTCCCATCAAGATATAGCCCTGGGAATTATTGTTGCCATTCCCTGCTTTGATAGCCAGAAAAGTTTGTCTGGCATTTCCACTGTCCGTTATCTCTTTGGAGGTATTAACTCATTTAAAGCAAAAGGTTTAGCACCATGGAAACGCATGAGCTAGTCTCAACTATACAGTTGCCAACTCTAGTTGAATCCATTCCTGGAGATTTTATGACAAACCTCCTGCCTCCAACTAGCACCTCCCCCCACACTCCTGCCATGGATCACCTGACATCTCCAGCCCCAGAGTGCCCCGCCTTCCCACAGTGAATTGGAAATCTAAAGGACTCTGATTGGCTGATTCCAGACTGGAAGCCAAACAACCTTTTTTCCTATCTCCAATATTTCAGAGCTAATAAACAGAAGTGTTCAAAGAAAACTAAACGCACCATTTGTTTTACTGCCCGTATGATTTTTCTCCAAGGTTTTACTTGCAGCAGTGCACTGGCGATTAATCTTCAACTCCTGGAGACTCCAGACCAATCCTGGAAGGTTGACAACCCTACTCCACTGGTATTGGAGCTATGATTTTCCAGGTGAATATGTCGACGGCAGGCAGCAGAAAAGTACATGCCAATTCGGCCCATTAGAAAAGGGAATGAAGGCAACCAGGATAGACAATACGATCAAGTATTCCATAGTTCATGTAGGATGGATTCTGTAGCACTGGGATGACGAAGGAACGGAGCAATGGGAACGGGGGAATTTTATTTGATAACCTTTTCAGTTGTGCAACTGGAGAGATTTTCCTCAGGAAAATTAAATGGGTGAGGTAAGGTGCGTAATAGGATGAACAGGAATTGGCCATTGAACTCTCCAGCCTGTGCTCCACCATTCAAGATGATCGTGGCTGCTCTATAACTTATACATAATGATGTAGTGGAAGTGGGCCGATAGGCCAAATTGCCTCTGTTAATTCTATGCTTTCTTATGTTGTCCATGGTAACATGCTTGGGTGAGGATTATGTCAGCCACCAACATATTGGGAAGCGGACCTAAGGGATTGCGAAGTAGCCACACTAACCTGGTCAATCCCTGCTTGAATGAACTTTATCCATATTAATATTAAAAGAAAACTTCTATGTTTTAGTGGGTATTTTCAGAGCTGAGCCATACAGATCCTGAGGTTGGCCCCAAGTGTCTGAACAATTCACTGATATCTGCCAAGGCATTAGTTGACATTCTACAGTTGACTCAATAGTCCTGAATTAGTGAAGGGAAAATTAAGCAGGATTCCTGCTAATGATCACTATCCATTATGGAGGTACAGTCACGCAAGTTAAACGAGGACGAGATCAGGCACAGGTTTGATGCCACATGGGGTGGAAACGTTTGCCAATTGTCCTTATAAGGTATAGCCTCTTGGATGAGCTATCAGAAACCAAGGTCTTGAGGGCAAAAACTGAAGAAATAAACTCAATAGCCTCTTTTTCACGAATGCTTCACCGATGCCTTGGAGAGGGTGCGGAGAAGATACTAGAATCATACCAGGGATGAGGGATTTCATTATGTGGAGACACTACAGAAACTGAGATTGTTGTCCTTACAGCAGAGAAGGTTAAGAGATTCAACAGAGGTGTTGGAAATTACGATTGGTTTTTGATAAGAATAAATAAGGAGAAACTGTTTCCACTGGCAGGAAAATTAAGAGCAAAAGAACATTAGAAATAGGAACTGGGAAGACCGTTCGGTGCTTTGAACCTGTTCCGCCAATCAATACGATCATGGCTGATCTACCGCAACTCCACTTTGCTGCCTTCTCCCCATATCCTTGATTCCCTGAGCAATCAAAAATCTGTCTATCTCAGCCTTGAATATAATCAACAACGGAGGAAACAGAAGCCTCTGGGGTAGATAATGCCAAAGATTCACAACCCTATGAGTGATTGGTAACCAGTGGATACAGATTTAAGATCACTGGCAAAAGAACCAGGGACGAAATGAAAATTCTTTAACGCAGGGTGAGTTCCACAATCTGAAATGCACTGCCTGAAAGGGCACTGGAAGCAGATTCAATAGTAAATGTCAAAAGGTATAATTACCTGAAAAGGAAACATTTAAGCATTTGCTGGGCCACAGGATAAAAGCAGATGCAGGGGGGGCATGAGGCAGGAGTGGGACTAATTGCATAGCTCTTTACAAGAGCTGCCACAGGCATAATGGGCTGAATGGACTCCTGTGCTGTAAGATTCTATGTCTGTTCGTCAGCAACAGCAAACAGTGTAAATAATCAGTGAATGACAAAGGGCTGTGCTGTCTTGAAGAGGGAGCTATTTGCTTTAAACCCAGCACTGATGAAATGATAAGAAATGAATTGATGGTTGGCACCAGAATTGGAGGTGTGCCCAGTGTACTTACTACATAACAATTACATGGATCGTTAAGGTTCTTATTGAACCAGAAGGTAATTCTGGAGAGAACAGAGTGTGCCGAACTTCTGGACTCGACCTAGATAGGCATCACTTAGAGTAAACCATTGACCAAGTTTTGCCTTTCATAAAGAGCGGAACTTCTCCTTTAAAACAGTCACTCCTTCCAAAATAAGTCAACACCAAATCTTTCTTTTTGCTTGGAGAAGCAAAATGAGGCACAAGAGTCATGTCAGTGCTATCACGACTGCATCACCTTGAAGTGAGGTGTCGATACATTTTGAAACTATGCCACTTAGTTTCATTTCATCTCGGTGAACTTGCTGCTGTGTACCATTCCAAAGCAACAATTCATCTCATTGAAACACCCTTCATACAAACACATGAAACAAAGGAACTCAAGAGCATAGCAATAGGAGGAGGCTATTCAGCCCTTTGAGCCCGTGCTGCCATTCAATTAGATCGCGGCTGACCTGCGCCTCAATCCCATCAATCCGCCTTGATCCTGTAACCCTTAATACCCTTACCTAAAAAAAAAACTTTCACTCTCAGTCCTCAGGTTTTCAAATGACACCCAGCCTAATTAGCTTTTAGGGGTGGGGGAGATAGGTCCACTTTTCCATCACCCTTTGTGTAAAGAACTCTTCCTGATATCACCCTCGAACCATCCGATTCTAATTTTACAGATTTTTCCCTCTTTGTTCTGGACTCCTCTAGCAGAGGGAAAAGATAGATTCTCTCTATCTAACCTATCAAATTCTTTAACTACATTAAACATTTGATTAGTAGCAGTCTACCAGAACAAGCAAAGCCTGATAAGCACAAATCCATTGGCAGTACTCGCAGCAAATGGGCTGATACGGGGGGAGGGGGGAGTTTGGGTGAGGGGAAGGGGTGGATATTATAAACTGCACCACTCATGTGGGTCTTTTGCTGGAGCTGATCTCCTGCCCGTCCACTTTTAGGACTTGTCTAATTTTTAATCCCATTGAAATTAATAGAAATTACATTCAGAGGTGTTTGATAACAGGCGGGTGATCCATATCCACCGGATTACTGCCCAGGTAGGTGAAGTTAAAAATTGGTCCCATGCAAATTGGCGGCAAGCTTGGAAAGCGTTATGTGCAATGTATCTAGGGACGCTTTACGTGAATTTGCATTTGTACTGCATGCCATCACATCCTCAAGTCATTTCCTGCTGGCTTTTCTTGTTTCTCTTGCTTTTATTCCAATGATTTCCTTCCGAAGTGTAGTCACTACCGTTCCAACTAAATGAATGCGCAGCTAGCATGGAATCATATAGCACAGGAGGAGGCCATTCAGCCCACTGTGCCTGAGCTGCTTCTTTGAACTATCCTATTAGTCCCATTTCCCACCTTGCTCTTTCCAGCCAACATGACTAACAAAACCCAGACTATCTGGCCATTATCACATTCCTGTTTGTGGGATCTTGCTATGCACAAATTGGCTACTGCATTTACCCCACTGCAACAGTGACTACACTTCAAAAGTAAATAATTGGCTGTAAGGCACTTTGGAATATCCTGAGGTTTTGAAAGGTGCTATATAAATGCAAGTCTTTTTTTATATTTACAAACACTTTTAAAGTATTTAAAAGCAAGACTTTTTAAATCTGCTGGCAAATTTCTCCTCAGCTTCTCTTTCTTTGAGGCACAGGCTACGCTGTTACGTAAGGGAGGCAGATGTTCGGCAATGAAGTTGTCATAGGGGTACTGTTGTTATAGTGAAAGCTTTTGGAAAGGAATTTGCAAGCAATTCCCCCCCACTCCACCACCCCCCCCCCCTCACCCCACCCCCACCAATCCCCTGCCGACATGGTAAATCAATTTGGATCGGTTCCTGCAAAATAAATTGTAAGTCCTTCATTAATCTGCTGCAGTTCGGTAAATGAACAACTCGTCCCTTCACAAATGTAAATAGATCACGGAGCGAGCAACTCCTTACCTTTACTGCCCATCCACTAAAATGACTGGGTTCCGGCAATGAGAGCCAAAAACCCGTAAAATCTAAGCAAAATATTAGGTACATCCTGAGGTCAATTAGATCAGCTAATTAATAGGTACATCCTGAGGTCAATTCGACTGTAGCTAAATCATAGGTACATCCTGAGGTCAGTAGCAGTTCACCTGGCGATGTGACGCTTCAAAGCCTGGAGCGATGTTGATAAACTGAAATGCATAAGATGAGCAAATAAGAACAGAAAGTGCTGGAAACACACAGCAGGTCAGGCAGCATCTGTGGAGAGAGAAGCAGAGTTAACGTTTCAGGTCTGTGAGCTCTCACCAGAACCTGAATCAGTTCTGATAAAAGGTCACTGACCTGAGACGTTAACTCTGCTTCTCTCTCCACAGACGCTGACAGACCTGTTGAGTGTTTCCAGCACTTTCTGTTTTTATTTCAGATTTCCAGCATCCGCAGTATTTTGCTTTTAAAATTAGCAAATGTTGGTGTGAAACCATGTTCAGGCCAACAGTTCTCTTGAGGAGTTTCACGTCAACTTTTTCCAACAGAGCTGGCTTGGGAAGAACATCAAAAGGAGAAGAGGGAAAATTACCTTTTATGCTCTTTCCTCAAGGGACTTTTGGCCTAAACACTGTTTCACATCCTCATGTGCTAAATTTATGGATTTATGTTTGTCAACAGCCTGCCATGAAGTGAGTTCAAGTGACTGCTTCACACTGGCTCCTGCAGAAGTACTACTATTCTCTATGAAAGTCAGGTTCACATTGTGAGCAGTCACTTCACACGTGTCACCCTATTCTCAGTCACAAACCGTTCTCTTGGATTTCTACCACAATGAATCTCGCGTCATTAATTCAGAAAATTCAATACAAGGAGTGAATCCAACAGTTACCTTCGCCATCGAACGGTCCCTGGCTTGGCAGCTGCTTCTTCTCATACTCCTTTCCGCAGAAGAAGAGAAAAATAAAAACGAGTTAGTGCTTGTATTAACCTTTCTGCCAGTAACAGTTCACTACACTTCGGAGAAAGCATTCTCTGAGGGACAGACAGTGAGAAGGAGGGGCAGGAAGAAAGGCAAATGCACAAAGAGCGCAGCATGGAGGAAAAGAAAGAGCCTCCATTTATATAGCACCTTTCCACAATCTCAGGATGTCCCAACCCAATGAAATACTGTGCAACGAATGCTCTATACTATAATGTGAGAAATGCAGCAGCAAGCTCTCACAAACAGCAATGTGATGAAGACCAGATAATCTATTTTTATAATGATGGTGGTCAAGGGCCAAATCTTGGCCAAGCCGCCAGAGAGAACTCCCCTTTTCTTCTTCGAAATAGTGCCAAGGGATCATTTACATCCACCCAAGAGGGCCAACAGAACATCAGTTAAATATCTCACCAGCATCTCAGTCAGTGCAGCATTCTGTTGGTACTACACTAGGGGTGTCAGCCTAGACTACATGCTCAAGTACCCAGACTGGGACTTGAACTCACAACCAGAGACCTATCGTTGAGCCATGACTGACACGTAAGGAAGGAAAAAAAGGGAGAGAATGGGAAGGAAGAGCTTCAGGAGGTTAATGACACTGAGGAAGGACAGTGGTGACAAATATATTACCTAGTTATACTGGCAGATGTCCCATGTCAATGCTTAAGAGGAGTGGTGACAATGGGATACTCTCAACATCATCAGCACAGACTGGCAGCAATGAGAGAACCAGTGTGCAGGAGAGCCATGTATGGGTGGAAAGTATGGTTGCCAACTCTATTTGGATGTATTCCTGGAGATTTCATCATATGACCCCTTGTTGCCAACAGCCCCACCTCATGCTCTCACCACTGATCACCTGACATGCCCGTCCACACTGTGCCCCAGTTCCCTCATAGAGTCATAGAGTCATACAGCTCAGAAACAGGACCTTCGGCCCATCGTGTCTGTGCCAGCCATCAAGCACCTACCTATTCTAATCCCATTTTCGAGCACTTGGCCCGTAGCCTTGTATGCTATGGCGTTTCAAGTGCTCATCGTCGCACAGTATTTCATTGGCTTGGGACATCCTGAGATTCTTAAATGTTGTGAGGGTTCCTGCCTCTACCACCTCTTCAGGCAGTGTGTTCCAGATTCCAACCACCCTCTGGATGAAATTTTTTTTCCTCAAATCCCCTCTAAACCTCCTGCCCCTTATCTTAAATCTATGACCCCTGGTTATTGACCCCTCCACTAAGGGAAAAAGTTTCTTCCTATCTAATCTATCTATGCCCCTCATAGTTTTGTATACCTCAATCATGTCCCCCCTCAGCCTTCTCTGCTCTAAGGAAAACAACCCTAGCCTATCCAGTCTCTCTTCATAGCTGAAATGCTCCAGCCCAGGCAACATCCTGGTAAATCTCCTCTGCACGCTCTCCAGTGCAATCACATCCTTCCTATAGTGTGGTGCCCAGAACTGTACACAGTACTCTAGCTGTGGCCTAACTAACATTTTATACAGCTCCATCATAACCTCCCTGCTCTTATATTCTATGCCTCGGCTAATAAAGGCAAGTATCCCATATGCCTTCCTAGCCTCCTTATCTACCTGTGCTGCTGCCTTCAGTGATCTACGGACAAGTACACCAAGGTCCCTCTGACCTTCTGTACTTCCTAGGGTCCTACCAGCCATTGTATATTCCCTTGCCATGTTAGTCCTCTCAAAATGCATCACCTCACACTTCTCAGGATTAAATTCCATTTGCCACTGCTCTGCTCATCTTACCAGCCCATCTATATCGTCCTGTAATCTAAGGCTTTCCTCCTCACTAGTTACGACACCACCAATTTTTGTGTCATCTGCGAATTACTGATCATACCTACTATATTCACATCTAAATCATGAATGTACACTACAAACAGCAAGAGTCCCAGCACTGATCCCTGTGGTACACCACTGGTCACAGGCTTCCACTCGTAGAAACAACCCTCGTACATCACCCTCCGCCTCCTGCCACTAAGCCAATTTTGGATCCAGTTTGCCAAATTGCCCTGGATCCCATGGGCTCTTACCTTCTTAACCAATCTCCATGCGGGACCTTACCAAAAGCATTACTGAAGTCCATGTAGACTACATCAACTGCTTTACCATCATCTACACATCTAGTCAACTCCTCGAAAAATTCAATCAAGTTAGTTAGACAAGATCTCCCCCTGACAAAGCCATGCTGACTATCCCTGATTAATCCCTGCCTCTCCAAGTAGAGATTAATCCTGTCCCTCAGAATTTTTTCCAATAGTTTCCCAACCACTGATGTTAGACTCACCAGCCTGTAATTACCTGGTTTATCCTTGCTACCCTTCTTGAGTAATGATACCACATTCGCTGTCCTGCATTCCTCTGGTACCTCTCCTGCGGCCACAGAGGATTTGAAAATTTGTGTCAGAGCCCCTGCTATCTCCTCCCTTGCCTCACATAACAGCCTGAGATACATTTCATCTGGGCCTGGGGATTTATCCACTTTTAAGCCCGTTAAAACAGCTAATACTTCCTCCCTTTCAATACTAATATGTTCAAGTATATCACAATCCCCCTCCCTGATCTCTACACCTACATCGTCCTTCTCCATAGTGAACACAGATGAAAAGTAATCATTTAAAACCTCACCTATATCCTCCGGCTCCACACATAGATTGCCACTTTGGTCTCTAATGGGCCCTACTCTTTCCCTGCTTATCCTCTTGCCCTTAATATACTTATAAAATGCCGTAGGATTTTCCTTCATCTTGTCCGCCAGTGTTTTTTCATGTCCCCTCTTCGCTCTCCTAATTACTTAAGTACCCCCCCTACACTTTCTATATTCCTCTAAGGCCTCCGTTGTTTTCAGTGCTCTGAATCTGCCATGCGCCTTCTTTTTTTTCCTGATCCATTCCTCTATATCGCTTGACATCCAGGGTTCCCTGGATTTGTTGGTCCTATCCTTCAGCATTACGGGAACATGTTGGCTCTGAACTCTCACTATTTCCTCTTTGAATGACTGCCACTGGTCTGATGTAGACTTTCCTACAAGTCGCTGCTCCCAGTTCACTTTGGCCTGATCCTGTTTTATCAAATTGAAATCGGCCTTCCCCCATTCAGCACCTTCATTTCCGGTCCATCTTTATCCTTTTCCATAACTACCTTAAATCGTACAGAGTTATGGTCACTATCCCCGAATTGCTCCCCCACTGCCACTTCTACCACTTGTCCCGCTTCAATCCCCAGGATTAGGTCCAGTACCGCCCCTTTTCTTGTAAGACTTTCTACGCAAAAAGCTCTCCTGTATGCATTTTAAGAATTCCGCCCCCACAGCCAATGGGAAAGCGAGTAGACTCTTCATCACCAGTTTGGATGATTGTTGACTGACAGTCAAACCATACCCCAGGCCAATATTTTATAACTATTAAACAGAAGTGTTCAAAGAGATTTTTTTTTTAAACTATTTTTGTAAATGCCTTGTATGATTTTTCTCCTGGATTTTGCTGATAGCAGTGACCTGGAGATTGGTCTTTAACTCCTGAAGACTCCAGGGCAGTTCTGGAGGGTTGGCTACATTAGGCCGAGAGGCTGAGAAGCAGGAAGGGGGAAAGCAATGGAGAGGGAAAAGCAGCACGGAGGGGCACAGAGTTAGTTCCATAGCAAAGGGTGAAGTCTGGAAACAAGATGAGGAGACATGGTCAAACCTGCCTTATTGAAGAATGTAAAATGTACTGGATAACTGTCAGGGACACTTTCCTCGCGTATTGTGTATGGAATAAAAATGGAGCAAATGTTTTATAAACTATTGGCAAGCTTTGTATTAGATTGCTGAATTCATTTTTATATCTTTATTGCGTTATACACGTTTGTAAGGGGATATAGTATGGTGCTTATAGTTGGGTGTTGACTATTTGGAGCAATCAGAAAAGCATGACTTTTTTTTTTACAGCACTTGCACATTAAAATGTGATATCCAACCAAATGCAAGATCTTGAAGTAGTTTCCAAAACCAAAGGAAAGACAGATAAGGCAAAAAATAAAACAAAAAGACTGACATATGCAGAAAGATAGAAAGAGAGACAGATAGAGCAATAAACAAATAAATAGATGCATAGGCAGATCCAGAGACAGAGAGAAATCTGAATGGATAGGGAAATAGGAAGAGCAATGTTGTGTTGATATTCTGTTGATCTTGCTCAGTGCTATGTCAGTTTGTGTGTCAGACATGATACCCAAGGTATGCTGTGTCACATATGATAATGAATGGAAAAATGGAATTGAAGTGCAGATCAGCCATGATCTAACTGAATGCAAACAGGCTCAAGGGGCTGAATGGCCTCTTCCAGTTCCTATATTCCTAAGTGAGCTTTAACCCTTTTATTTCACTCTGGCTATTTCTGGAGCACTTACTGATGTTCCACAGTCTCTAATAGAAAAACAGGTAAGTAGACAAAGACTGCACACCCTCGGACTGTTCATAACAAGTTATCTTTATTCTTTCCCATAACTACCTTAAATTTTACAGAGTTATGGTCACAATCCCTGAATTGCTCCCCCACTGACACTTCGACCACTTGTAGGGTGGCACAGTGGCGCAGTGGTTAGCACCACAGCCTCACAGCTCCAGGGACCCAGGTTCGATTCTGCCTGTGTGGAGTTTGCAAGTTCTCCCTGTGACCACGTGGGTTTTCGTCGGGTGCTCCGGTTTCCTCCCACAGCCAAAGACTTGCAGGTTGATAGGTAAATTGGCCATTGTAAATTGCCCCTAGTGTAGGCAGGTGGTAGGGAATATGTGATAACTGTAGGGTTAGTATAAATGGGTGGTTCTTGGTCGGCACAGACTCGGTGGGCCGAAGGGCCTGTTTCAGTGCTGTATTTCTAAATAAAATAACACAATAACTATTGTCCTCCTTCCAATACCAAACTGGAAACATTTCCATTATTTAGCCAATTCCATCGATACCACATTTACCCTCTTTATACTGTAACACAATTTTAAATTAACTCGCAGTTAGAATCATAGAATGCTTTACAGCACTGAAGGAGGCCATTCAGCCCATCGTGTCCAAGCCGGCTCTCTGCAAGAGCAACTCACCTCATCCCACTCCCCCACCTTTTCTCCGTAGCCCTGCAAATTTTCTCTCAATATAATTATCCACAATTAAATCTGCCTCCACCACACTCTCAGGCAGTGCATTCCAGATCCTAATCACTCGCTGCATTAAAGAGTGTTTCCTCATGTTGCCATTGCTTCTTTTACCATTCACCTTAAATCAGTGTCCTCTGGTTGTCAATCCTTCTGTGAACCGGAACAGTTTCTCCCTCACTACTCCATCCAGACCCCTCTAGATTTTGAACACATCTATCAAATCTCTGCTTAATCTTCCCCAAGGAGAACAGCCCCAGCTTCTCTAATCTATCCACATAACTGAAGTTCCTCATTCCTGGATCCATTCTCATGAATGTTTCCTGCACCTTATCTACTGCCTTCACATCCTTCCTAAAGTGTGGCGCCCAGCACTGGACACAGTACTCCAGTTGAGGCCGAACCAGTGTTGTATACAGGTTTATCATAACTTCCTTGCTTTTGCACATTATTTATAAAGCCCAGGATCCCAAATGTTTGATTAATGGTTTTCCCAACCTGCCCTGCCACCTTTAATGATTTGTGCACATATACCCCCAAGGTCCCTCTGCTCCTTTAGAATTGCACCTTTATTTTATATTGCCTCTCCTCATTCTTCCTACCAAAATGAGTCACTTCACACTTTCCAGCATTAAATTGCATCTGTCATGTGTCCGCTCATTCCACCAGCCTGTGTATGTCCCATCGAAGTTTATCACTATCCTCCTCACAGTTCACAGTTAGTACAGGGGAGCAGAGGGGAGGCTCCGTTTAAGCAGGCAGTGCCAAACTCCACCCTGCTGGGCCATATGAGGCAGCTGTGAACTCTGCCTGCCTGCAACCAGAGCCTCAGTGGCCAATCCGATACTAACAGGAGCCATTCAGCTGTGCTATGAGTCACCGCTTGCCATTGGAAGGACCCAGCAACACCCCTCCTCCTGAAGAAGCTTCAGTGCCTCCCATCCGCATCACCACCAGTGCTGGGCTGGCCACATAGGGAAGTGAATGTCGCAACACACGGTGGGATTAGCTGCAGGATAGAAGGAAGTCAACTGGCCCATCATGCCTGTGTCAGCTCTCATTAGTCCCACTCACCTTGCTAATTCCCCAAATCTTTTCCCCCTTCAAGTATGCATCTCCCACTCTTTCATGCAGTGCATTCCAGATTATCATCCTCAGTTCAGTGCGTTAGATACTTACTGCCATTGCGCAATCAACCTCTTCTGTTAATCTTAGTCAGTGCTCAGTCAGTTTGACATGAAACCCCAGGTATGCCATGTCACACGTGATAAATGAAGCAACAGGAAATTGGAACGGAGGTGCAGATCAGCCATGATCTGATGGAATGGTGGAACAGACTCGAGGGGCTGAATGGCCTCCTCCTGTCCCCATGTTACTACATCAGCTTTAACCCTCTTTATTTCAGGGAATAGTAGCATTGTGCTAATATTACTGTACGAGTAATCCAGAGGCCCAGACTAATGCTCCGAAGACATGATTTCAAATCCCTCCAAAGCAGCTGGGGAATTTAACTTCAATTAATTAATTAATTAAACTGGAATAAAATGCTAGTCTCATTAATAACAATCATGAATCTACCGGATTGTCATAAAAAAAACCATCTGGTTCACTAATGTCCTTTAGGGGAGGAAATTTACTGTCCTCACCTGGTTTGGCCTACATTTGATTCCAGACCCACAGCAATGTGGTTGACTCTTAACTGCCCTCTATGTGGCCAAGCAAGCCACTCAATTGTATCAAACCACGACAGAAAGGAGCACTGTGGGTTAAAGGCCTGCTCAAGTCACCAAATAAACCCGACCCTAACCCGACGGAACCACATCGGACCCGAGCCCGACCCTGCCTGAGTCCCTCTATTTTCCCCCCGCACCCGACCCAAGCCCGACCCAACCACCGCAATGTTCCCTTTACTTACCTTCCGGCTCCCAATCTTCAGGAAGCTGCAGCATGAGCGTGATGACGTCATAGAGACGCTCACTGCGCAGCCTCAGAGTTTCCCTGCTTGACGTCCCGGACTCGCAGCTCAGATAAGTTTTTAACTTTTAACACTTACCTGCAATTCTTGCTGACCTGGACCCGGCACGACCCGGACACGGCCTGACCGGGACCCGGACCGACCTGGACTCGGCCCGACTCGAACCCGAGCCCGAAGGCCGGACCCGGAAGAGCAGCCCAACCCGACCCAAACCCGACACATGTCGTCAGGTCCCGTCAGGTTCGGGTCGGGTAGCAGGCCTTCACTGTGGGTGTACCTACACCATATGGATTACAGCAGTTGACGAAGGCGGCTCACCGCCACCTCCTCAAGAGCTGTGGCCTGGCCAGCGATGCTCACATCCCATGAACGAATAAAAGAAAACTCACTCACTGATGTAGCACAGGCACTGATTAAAAACCAAACCCCTCTCTACAACTGCAGGTTCATTTTGTATGACCCTGAAAGGCATAAAAGCTAATACTGAGGGATTTTTTTTCTTTCAATACAGCTTCTCGCTTCAAATAAACATATTTTAATAAAAAGTCTCTTTCAAAATTGACAGCAAAAATAAAAATGATTCCAGTCGTCAATCCAGTGATAAATATTCATGTCCTGCTACAGCTTCGCTGAGATTGAGGATGCCTCTTGACCATTCGGCATAGGCTGCTGAATCCGATTGATTTTAGCAAATGTCAAGCAAAGTGAAAAGTCAATGTGGAGAGCCTAGAGAAGCTGGGATTGTTCTCATTACAGCAAAGAAGGTTAATGGAAGATTTAATAGAGGTGCTCAAAACTGAGTGAGTAATTAAGGAGAAACTGTTTCCATTGACAGGAGGGTCAGTAACCAGAGGGCACAGATTGAAGATAATTGGCAAAATCATCAGAGGAGGGATGAGGACAATTTTTCTACGCAGCGAGCTATTGTGATCTGAAACACATGGGTTATGGAAGCAAGATCAATAATAACTTTCAAAAGGGAATTGGATAAATACTTAAAAGGAAAAAAATTGCAGGACTGTGGGGAAAGAGCAAAGGAAGTGGGACTAATTGGATTCTTCTTTCAAAGAGCTGGCATAAGCACGACAGGCTGTCTGGCATCCTCTGTGCTGTATTATTCTAAAGATCAATATCGCGAAGCAAAACGTGATTCAGCAGGAGTGCAACGCAAAGAATTGGGTGCTCCCAATTTTCAGACAATTCACAAAAATCAGGAGGATCCCGAAGTGGGAAATCTAACTCCGCTTCCCAATTCTGCCTTCTGTTTGAGAAAGGAGTAAAGTTTCGTAAAAATTGCTCTCTGAAGTAAAAATAAAATGCCATGGGATACCCCTGGTGATTCTAGTGTAGCAGAGAGACATACTGAGAAGGTCAATCCCAGTATTAATCCGGTTGTTCATTGTAAGAGTTAACACAGATGTTAACAGATTGTGCTGTGAGTCACAACTCAGTGGTTCTGACTCTTGACTCGGGGTCACCATGCTGTGGGTTCAAGTCCCACTCCAGGGACTTGGGCACCTAATCCAGGCTGACATCCCCGGTGCAGTACTGAGGGAGTGCCGAAAATGCTAAACCGAGGCCTCGTCTCCCCGTCAGGTGGCCGCAAAAGATCTCGTGGCATTATTTCAAAGAAGAGCAGGTGAGTTATCCCCGGTGTCCTGGACAATATTAACTGCACATTATCTCATTCTTGTTTCTGGGAGCTTGCTGTGCTCAAAAATTGGCTGCCATGTTTCCTTTACTACAACACTTCAAAAAGTACTTAATTGGCTGGGAAGTACTTTGGGACATCCCAAGGTGATGAAAGGCGCTATATTAATGCACGTTTGTGTTTCCTCCTAACGCTAGCACAAACACTGCTCAACTACTTGACCTCAGTCCAAACAGGAGTAGGGACAATGGTCGATCACAGCGAAGCCTCGCAAAGAGAATAAAAAACAGGCAGGGTTTCCATTCTTAACCATGATTCAGTGACCCATGCTGACGAGCGGTGCGTGCAAGTGACCTTTGCTATTTTGTCATGGGGAACAATTGCAAGTGATCCTGTTCTCACCCAATTACAGATACAGATTATCTGGTCATCATCTCAATACTGTTTGTGGGAGCTTGCTGTGCACAAATTGGCTGCCGCATTTCCTACATTTCAACATAAACTACACGTCAAAAGTATTTCATGAGCCATAAAGTGCTTTGGGATGACCTCAGATCGTGAAAGGTGTGATAGAGATGCGAGTTCCTTCTTAGCTCAGGCCCGATCTGCATCACAACTGCATTTTCCCACCTTTGTTCCACATCCCTCGATGCCCTTGGCAAGTAAGAATAAACTGCACTCCACCTGACTTGGGAAGCCGACATAAGAACATGAGAAATAACACTGTGTGTAAAGAATGAAAGTGTTCATGAACTGACTTTATCAGCCATCAAAAACACATGTATGCGTGTAAACAAAGCCAGATTTCTTTCATGACTTCGTTAAAGAATCTTATTACTTTAATGAGTGCTGCTGAATGCGAGTTAAACGGATGGGCTGTGGCTTTTACAAGTTGAAGGATCCCAGGGAGCTGGCAGTGAGCACTCCCTCCACCCCTTGGCACTTTGCCCAGTAAAGTGTTCACAGCGTAGCACACTCAAAGCAGGCATTTTGCCGAGGCAACGCCAGCTCCTCACAACATCTTTGAGACTGCAGCTTGTGCCAAATTCAAACTCCCGTGCTCAGTCGTGCCAGGCCAGTGTGGGAAACCTGTGCTCCTGCCACATTTTTGGCTCAACTTCCTGCAGTAGTATTGCTCGAATCGATCTTGTTCAGTGAAAGAGGAAGAAAGCTGGTGATGGGAGAGGTCAGAGGTCAGGAACACTGTGATTATCATTATCACGGAGAGGCCCCTGGGAAGTGTGTCCTCCCGCAGTACATTGTCTTCGTCAGCATCATGCCCAACCTGAGACTTTCTAAAATAACTCAAACCCTTTGGCACAGCGCTAGTTATAATATCAAAGAGTTCCAGGCAGGGCTTGGCACCAACATGTTGCACCACAGACATTTGACAAAATTGACAACCACTGACATGGGGGCAATTAATCTGTATCTAAAGTGTATAGCTAACCTAATGCCATAAAAACACAGTCCCACTTAGAACACATTGCTCCCTATTTAGTGAGTACCTGGCATTGTTTTAGCTTGCACAAGTAGTCAATGTCTGCCCACACACCTGATGTAGCGGAGAATCCGAATAGATTTCCATCTCTCAGGTTTGATCTTGATCTCTTTCTCTCCCCTCTCGCACTCTCTATCCCTCTCTGTGTCCCGCTCTCACCCCTCTCTCTCCCCCACCTGTGTCCAGCTTTCTCCCCCTCCTCCCTATGTCCATCCATCTCCCCTCTTTCTCTTTCTCTCCCCCTCCCTTCCTCTCTCTCCCCTCCCTCTCTCTCTCCCTGTTTCTCCTTCCCCCCCCCCCCCCTTCTCTCTCTGTCTCTCACAGTTACAGAGAGCAGGAACTCTCCCCAGAGCTGCTTTGTGATTGGGCAGTTTTTTAAAAAATTCACCGTCAGTTTCACAACTGACGTGTCGGGAGCGGGAACAGCAGCTTCCGAACTCAGGACAAGTTCAGGGTTTTCGGCAGGCTTCGGAGTTCAAAAGCCACTGTTCCTGCCCTAAGTACCTGTCAGCTGTGAAACTGACGGCTGTGAATTTTTTTTAAAGTCAGACTGGTCTGGAAGAAGAAGTAAATGGGAAATTTCTGATCCCTGAAATTACCAGTCACAGACCTCAAAATTTCTACCACGGACACTGGTGTTGTCAACCCCTGTAAAGACCGGATACTCGACCCAAACCGGACGGGACCCGACGACGTGTTGGGTTCGGGTCGGGTCGGGTTGCACTTCCGGGTCCGGCATTCGGGCTCGGGTCGGATACGTTCTTTCACAGGTAAGTGGCTCCAATGATAATTTAATTTTTGGATTAGAAAGTTGGTTTCGTTACAGTGATTTTAAGCTTGTGCAGATCAGCAAGAAATTGAAAAACGAAAGGTAAGTTAACTGATGGTCGGGTCGAGCTCGGGTCGGATGTGGTTCTGTTGGGCTCGGGTTGGGTTTTTTTTTGCAGACCCAAGCAGGCCTTTAATACCGCAGGTCCCAGACAAGATTTAAACACAAATTTCTCAATTTCTTTTCCAACTTTCTCGCCCCGTCACATGCTCCTCCTGCCGGCCTATTTGCTCAACAGGTGCTTGCAGCCCTCTGGGACCTTACTCATGAAGTATTTTTGACGTGTAGTTTATGTTGAAATGTACGAAACCCAGCAGCCAATTTGTGCACAGCAAGCTCCCACAAACAGCAATGAGAGATAATCACCAGACAATCTTTTTTAAGTATTTAGCTGAGATAAATGTTGGCTAGGACGTCATCTAATTGCTTAGCAGAGCAGGGTCCGAGGGGTTGAATATCCTCCCCCTGTTCCTAATGTCACCTATGTTACCATACTTAGAATCACAGAATGATACAGTGCTGAAGAGGCCATTTGACCCATTTTGCCTGTGTCTTTTCTGTCTTTGATGGCACATCTTGAGACCCAAACTCAGAAGAGCACCCCCTCCTCCATCAGTGTGACGTCTCACATTTACAATCCAGATACTCTGTTGCATTGTCAGACAAAATTCCCAGTTCCATCCTAAATTGGGGCAATTTCATTCCTTGCACTTGTGCCCACAAGGAACTGAACTCCAGCTACATGATCCAGCACCCACCCTTCCAAATCTGGCTTGTTGGGACACGCGCCCCTTCTCTATTCTTCCCACCAACATACCTGCTCGATCTCTGGTGGCAGAACTCCCCATGGTCACAGCCCTTTGTACTGACATTCTCCTCTAAACCCTTCATCATGCCATCGCTCTCCTCAGCTTCAAAAGCCTCCTCACAACTTACTGTTTTGACCATAAAGTCATCTCCCCCAAACTCTCCTAATTACTAGTTGGATCCCAACTCTCCCACTCTGACTTGGTGCAGGCCAACCTGATAGCCTCTCGATCACCCAAGAAAGCCTACTTCCACCACCACAACATTGCCCATCTCCACTCCTGCCTCAGCTCATCTGCTGCAGAAACCCTCATCCATGTCTCTGTTACCTCTAGACTTACTATTCCAATGCACTCCTGGCTGGCCAGCCTCCCATTTTCTACCCTTTGTAAACTTAAGCTCATTCAAAATTCTGCTGCTGTGTCCTAACATGCACCAAGACCTGTTCACCCATCGCCCTGTGTTCGTTCCCGGTTAAGCAAGGTCTCAATTATTATATTTTAATCTGGTGTGCAAATTCCATTATAGACTTGTCCCTCCCCATCTCTAAAAACTTCTCTCACCCTCCCAGATTCCTGCACTCCTCCAGTTCTGGTCTTCTGTGCATCCCCGATTTCCATTGTTTCACCATTAGTGGCCGTTCCTTCAGCTGCAGAATTCCCTGTCAAAACTTCTCCGCCTCTCTATCTCTCTCTCCTCCTTGAAGACCCTCCTTAAAACCTACCTCTTTAGCCTGTCCTAGAATCTCTTTATGTGGCTCGGTGCCAAATTTTGTTTGATAAAGCTCTTGCGAAGCACCTGGAGAAGTTTTGTTATGTAAAAGGCACCATCTAAATGCAAGTTGCTGAAGGTGCTATATTAACCATTACAGTTGTTGAGACTGGCTAAACTCCTTTAACCAATAAGTCTGAGCTTACCTTAGTGCCAGTACTCTCACATAAAGGCTGGCTCGGGTCTGCAAATGAAACCCAACCCGAGCCTGACAGAACCACATCCGACCCGAGCCCAACCTGGCCAGAGTCCTTTCATTTTTCCCCGCACCTGACCCGACCCGACCCGACCACCAGAATGTTCAGTTAACCTAGCTTCCGTTTTTCACTTTTTAAGTTTGTGCAGATAAGCAACAAAAACTGTAACTGGACTTGAAAGGTTGTTTAAAAAGTACATTAAGATTGGAGCCACATAACGGAGGTGGTGATAGAGTGTGTCCGACCCGGCCCGACCCGAGCCCGAATGCCCGACCCGGAAGAGCGACCTGACCCGAACCCGAATCTGACACATGTCGTTGGGTCCCGTTGGGTTCGGGTCAGGTAGCTGTGCTCTACTCTCACATCTGTGCCAGAAAGCTTTGGGTTCAAGCCGACAACAGACTTGAGTGTATAATCCAGGCTGATACTACATTGCAATACAGACGGAGAGCTACAGTGCCACAAGTGTTCCCTTTAATCAAAAGTTCCACCTCCTTGTTTGGGTCAGTGTAAAAGTTCCTACTGGACCAAAGAAGAGCATGGGAATTCTTTAGCCGTCCTGGCCAACATTCATCTTTCCATCGACATCACCAAAAAGCCACGAGAGGAAACTTGCATCTCTTGGCGTGTTTAGCGTGAACTCAGGGTCCAGCTAAGAAAGAGTAAAATCTCGGTCGGAGGTGGGGGAATTAATTTATATAGCTCCTTTCATGACCCGAGGACATCTCAAAGCACTTTAGAACCAATGAATTACTTTTGAAGTATAGTTACTGTTGTAATGTTGGAAACACAGCAGCCAATTTGTGCACAAGGAAGCTCCCACAAATAGCATTGAAATAAATGCCCAGATAATCTGCTTTAGCTGAGAGATAATTGATGGCCACCACACCAGGAGAAATCCCTTGCTCTTCTTCAAATCCACCTGAGATGCCAGACGAGGCCTTGGTTTCACTTCTCATCTAAAAGATGGCACCACTAACACTGAAGCTCGCTCAGTACTAGCAGCTGGCTGGAACTTTCTGCTCAAGTCCCTGGAATCCACAACCTGCTGAGTCAGAGGTGAATGTGCTAACAACTGAGCCACAGACAGATACCAGTACATGGCCCCAACTTCTCAGAAGTCAATTCTCTGTGTCTGCCAGTGCGAGAGGCTATGCTGTATGGTGCTGTGCCACCTCCATCCCTCTAACATCCTACATGCAGTTTTAATGATAACTCACGTCCTCTTTATCTCATAACATTATGCTGGTCACAGCCTCTGTTTCTGCTGCATTTTATAAATAAGGTGACACCAATACACAGCAACATGTCAAAAAATGGTTCCCCCTGCAGTCATCATTTGCTAGCAATGGAACGCCTCCAGCTGACCCCAACCAAAGGGTCAAGGTGCTCTCATTACAGAGATAGAGAAAAAAGAGAGACAGAGAGTGACATTGAGAAGCTAAGAAAAAGAAAAAGAGAGAGAAAAAGGCGAGAAACAGACAGAAAGAGATGGATAGAGACTTAGAAAATGAAAAACAGTGCTAGAGGGAGACTGAGAAAACGAGACAGAAGTGAAAAAGAGAGGCAGAAGTAAGGATTGGAAAAGAGAAAGAAAGGTCAGTAGAAACAAAGAAAGATGTTGTTCTGTGCAATAGAAATAAGACACGAGGTGAAAACAGTTGCATTTCCCAAGTTTCAGCTCCAGCGCAGATCGCACCTGCAGCGAACCTCATTTGCCAACTCAGGAGCATGCTGTGGCACCAGCTGTTCCAGAAACTCAGCATGTCCGGAAAACTCAGCCAAAAACCAGCACATACCACGTAACTACTCAGTATCACGACGAAGTAAACCCATAAAAACCCCTACAAAAACTCTTTGCTCCTGGTACTATGCTATCCCCGTAGTCCAGCAGGCTGTGGGAGACTGAGAAAAAGAGAGAAACAGGGGCCGAGAGAGAGAGAGAGAGAGAAGGGGACAGAAAGAGAAAGAGAGAAAGAGAGAGAGAGAGGAGAAAGAAAGAGAGAGGAGAGAGAAAGAGAAAAAAACAGAGAGAGAAAGAAAGAGAGAGAGAAAAAGAGAGGGAGAAAGAGAGAGGGAGAAAGAAAGAGAGAGAGAGAAAAAGAGGGAGAGGGAGAAAAAGAGAGAGAAAGAAAGAGAAAGGAAGAGAGAAAACGAGAGAGAAAGAGAGGGGGGAAGAGAAAGAGAGAAAGACAGAGAAAGCGAGAAAGAGAGAGAAAGAGAAGAAGAGAAAGAGAGGAAGAGAAAGAGAGAAAGAGAGAGAAAGAGAGAGGAGAAAGAAAGAGAGAGGAGAGAGAGAGAAAGAGAAAGAGAGAGGAGAAAGAAAGAGAGAGGAGAGAGAGAGAAAGAGAAAGAGAGAGAGAAAGAAAGAGAGAGAAAAAGAGAGAGGGAGAAAGAGAGGGAGATAGAAAGAGAGGGAGAGAGGGGGAGAAAGGTAGAAAGAGAAAGAGAGAGAAAGCAAGAGTGAGAGAAAGAGAGAGAGAGGAAGAGAGAGGAGAAAGAAAGAGAAAGCGAGAGAGAGAGAGAAAAAAAGAGAGATAAAATGAGAGAGGGAGAGAGAGAGGGAGAAGGAGAAAGAGAGCAAGAGAAAGAGAGAGAGAGGAGAGAGAAAGAGAAAGAAAGAGAGGGAGAACGAGCGAGAGAGAGAGAGAGAGAAAGAGAGGGAGAGAAAGGGAGATAAAGAGAGAGAAAGAGAAAAGGAGAGAGAGAGAGAAAGAAAAAGACGGAGAAAGAGAGAAAGAGAAAGGGAGAGAAAGAGACAGAGAAAGAGAAAGAAAGAGACGGAGAAAGAGAGAAAGAGAGAAAGCGAGCGAGAAAGAGAGAGAAAGAGAGAGAAAGAGGAAGCGAGAGAAAGAGAGAGAGAAAGAGGGGGGAAAGAGAAAGAGAAAGAAAGACAGAGAAAGCGAGAGAGAAAGAGAGAAAGTGAAAGGGAGAGAAAGAGAAAGAGAGAGAGAAAGAGAGAGAAAGAGAAAGAAAGAGACGGAGAAAGAAAGGGAGAAAGAGAGATAGAGAAAGAGAGAAAGCAAGAGAGAAAGTGAGAGAGAGCGAAGGAGAGAGAAAGAGGAAGCGAGAGAAAGAGAGAGAGAAAGAGAAAGAGAGAAAGAAAGACAGAGAGCGAGGAGGAGAAAGAAAGAGAGAGAAAGAGAAAGAGAAAAAGAGAGGGAGAAAGAGAGGGGGAGAGAAAGAGAGGGAGAGAGAAAGAGAGGGAGAGAGAGGGTGGAGAAAGAGAGAGAGAGAAAGAGAGAGAGAGAGAAAGAGAAAGAAAGAGGGAGAAAGAGAGACTGGGAAAGAAAGAGAGAAAGCGAGAGAGAGAAAGAGAAAGAGAGAGAGAGGAGAAAGAAAGAGAGAGAAAGAGAAAGAGAGAGAGAAAGAAAGAGAGAGAGAGAAAGAGAGAAAGCGAGAGAGAAAGAGAAAGAAAGAGAGGGAGAAAGAGAGAAAGAGAAAGAGAGAAAGCGAGAGAGAGCGAAAGAGAAAGGGAGAGAAAGAGGGAGAGAAAGAGGAAGCGAGAGAGAGAAAGAGAGAGACAGTAAGAGAGAGAGAGAAAGAGGAAGTGAGAGAAAGAGAGACAGTAAAAGAGAAAGAGAGAGAAAGTGACAGAGAAAGAGTGAGAAAGAGAGAGAGAAAGAGTGAGAAAGATAGAGAGATAAAGAGAGAGAGAGAGAGAGAGAAAGAGAAAGACAGAAAGAGAAAGAGAGAGAGACAGAGAAAGAGAAAGGGAGAAAGAGAGAAAGAGAAATAGCGAGAGAAAGAGAAAGAGACAGAAAAAGAGAAAGAGAGAAAGAAAGAGAGAGAACGTGAGAGAGAAAGAGGAAGAGAGAGAGAGAGAAGGAGAAGGAGAGAAAGAGAGCGAGAAAATGAGAGAGAAAGAGAAAGAGGGAGAAAGAGAAAGAGAGAGCTAGAGAAAGAAAATGAGAGAGAAAGAGAGAAAGAAAGAGATAGCGAGAAAGAGGGAGAGAGAAAGAAAGAAAGAAAGAGAGAGAAAAAGTGAAAAAGAAAGATAGAAAGATAGATTCCTCATGCTGCCACAGGATCTGAGGATCACTGGAAACCTTCACGACAGTCAGCCGTGTACTGCAAGCATTAGCCCATTGTAGGGGTGTCCAGAGCTGTAACCAACTGTACCCTGTCCATCAACTGCACACTCGCACTTCTTAGAGTAATTGGGAACAGGAACCCGAAGCAATTATTCCCGTTCCCTCCCTCAGCTTCTCCAGGAAGATGAATAACTTTCACAGTGGCGATCGGCCGAAGGATTGCAGCTGGGATCTTCCCGATCCGCTATTACACATTGCATTCAGCCAACATGCCATCAGGTTGCACAAATAAATGTGGTGCATGACTGAGACAAAGCTGACTAACTAACCAGCCCCTGTGATAAATGCCCTTAAGGCTACGAAGCATTGCCATCGATATCGTACCTTTCAGAATCACAGGACACTCCAAAGTGCTTTACAAGCAATGAAGTAATGTTGAAGCGTCATCACTGTTATAATGTAGGAAATATGACAGCCAATTTGCACACAGCAAGATCCCACAAACAGCAATGTGATAACGATCAGATAATTTGCTTTTTATTCGTGATGTTAAGTGAGATATAAACATTGGCCAGGATAGCAGGGAGAGATTTCCAGTTCATCTTCGAAATAGTAGCATAAGATCCTTTACTTCCAATAAGACATGGCCTCAGTTTCACTTCTCATTTGAATGACAGCAGCTTCAACAGTGCGGCACTCCCTCAGCACTGCACCGGGAAAGTCTCAAGCCTCTTAAGTGGGATTTGAACCCACTGGATTACAGATCAGAGTGTTACCAAACAAGCCACAGCCAAAGGTCGGCCTCAGCTTCCAACGAGTCCTGAGCAGCTAGCAGCAAACCGGGCTCGTTAGATCTGTGGTTTTGCCAGGTCGTTCCGGAAGTCAAAGAACAAAGAACAGTACAGAACAGGAACAGGCCATTCGGCCCTCCAAGCCTGTGCCGATCTTGATGCCTGTCTAAACTAAAACCTTCTGCACTTCCGGCGACCGTATCCCTCTATTCCCATCCTATTCATGTATTTGTCAAGATGCCTCTTAAACGTCGCTATCGTACCTGCTTCCACCATCTCCCCCGGCAGCAAGTTCCAGGCACTCGCCACCCTCTGTGTAAAGAACTTGCCTCGCACATCCCCTCTAAACTTTGCCCCTCGCACCTTAAACCTATGTCCCCTAGTAATTGATTCTCCCACCCTGGTAAAAAGCTTCTGACTAACCACTCTGTCCATGCCACTCATAACTTTGTAAACCTCTATCATGTCACCCCTCCATGTCGTCGTTCCAGTGAAAACAATCCGAGTTTTTCCAACCTCTCCTCATAGTTAGTGCCCTCCAGACCAGGCAACATCCTGGTAAACCTCTTCTGTACCCTCTCCAAAGCCACCACATCCTTCTGGTAATGTGGCGACCAGAATTGCATGCAATATTCCAAGTGTGGCCTAACTAAGGTTCTGTACAGCTGCAGCATGACTTGCCAATTTTTATACTCTATGCCCCGACCGATGAAGGCAAGCATGCCGTATGCCTTCTTGACTACCTTATCCACCTGCGTTGCCACTTTCAGTGATCTGTGGACCTGTACGCCCAGATCTCTCTGCCTGTCAATACTCCTAAGGGTTCTGCCATTTACTGTATACTTCCCACCTGCATTTGACCTTCCAAAATGCATTACCTCACATTTGTCCAGATTAAACTGCATCTGCCATTTCTCCGCCCAAGTCTCTAACCGATCTATATCCTGCTGTATCTTCTGACAATCCTCATCACTATCCGCAACTCCACCAACCTTTGTGTCGTCCGCAAACTTACTAATCAGACCAGCTACATTTTCCTCCAAATCATTTATATATACTACAAACAGCAAAGGACCCAGCACTGATCCCTGCAGAACACCACTAGTCACATCCCTCCATTCAGAAAAGCACCCTTCCACTGCTACCCTCTGTCTTCTATGACCGAGCCAGTTCTGTATCCATCTTGCCAGCTCAACTCTGATCCAATGTGACTTCACCTTTTGTACCAGTCTGCCACAAGGGACCTTGTCAAAGAATTTACTGAAGTCCATGTAGACAACATCCACTGCCCTTCATTCATCAATCATCTTCGTCACTTCCTCAAAAAACTCGATCAAGTTAGTGAGACACGACCTCCCCTTCACAAAACCATACTGCCTCTCGCTAATAAGTCCATTTGTTTCCAAATGGGAGTAAATCCTGTCCCAAAGAATCCTCTCCAATAATTTCCCTACCACTAACGTAAGGCTCACCAGCCTGTAATTTCCTGGATTATCCTTGCTACCCTTCTTAAACAAAGGAACAACATTGGCTATTCTCCAGTCCTCTCCAGTACCTGTAGCCAATGAGGATACAAAGATTTCTGTCAAGGCCCCAGCAATTTCCTTCCTTGCCTCCCTCAGTATTCTGGGGTAGATCCCATCAGGCCCTGGGGACTTATCTACCTTAATGTTTTTCAAGACCCCAACACCTCCTCCTTTTTGATATCGACATGACCCAGACTATCTGCACTCCCTTCCCTAGACTCATCATCCATCAAGTTCTTCTCTTTGGTGAATACTGATGCAAAGTACTCATTTAGTACCTTGCCCATTTCCTCTGGCTCCACGCATAGATTCCCTCCTCTGTCCTTGAGTGGGCCAACCCTTTCCCTGGCTACCCTCTTGCTCTTTATATACATATAAAAAACCTTGGGATTCTGCTTAATCCTGTTTGCCAATGACTTTTCATGACCCCTTTTAGCCCTACTGACTCCTTGCTTAAGTTCCTTCCTACTTTCTTTAGATTCCTCAAGGGCTTCGTCTGTTCCCAGCCTTCTAGCCCTTACAAATGTTTCCTTTTTATTTTTGACTAGGCTCACAATATCCCTCGTTATCCAAGGTTCCTGAAACTTGACAAACTTATCCTTCATCCTCACAGGAACATGCCGGTCCTGGATTCTAATCAACTGACGTTTGAAAGACTCCCACATGTCAGATGTTGATTTACCCTCAAACAGCCGCCCCCTGTCTAAATTCTTCAGTTCCTGCCTAATATTATGATAATTAGCCTTCCCCCAATTTAGCACCTTCACCCGAGGACTACTCTTATCCTTATCCACAAGTACCTTAAAACTTACGGAATTATGGTCACTGTTCTCGAAATGCTCCCCTACTGAAACTTCGACCACCTGGCCGGGCTCATTCCCCAATACCAGGTCCAGTACTGCCCCATCCCTAGTTGGACTATCTACATATTGTTTCAAGAAGTCCTCCTGGATGCTCCTTACAAATTCTGCCCCATTCAAGCCCCTAGCACTAAGTGAGTCCCAGTCAATATAGGGGAAGTTAAAATCACCCACCACAACAACCCTGTTGCTTTTACATCTTTCCAAAATCTGTCTACATATCTGCTCCTCTATCTCCCGCTGGCTGTTGGGAGGCCTGTAGTAAACCCCCAACATTGTGACTGCACCCTTCCTATTCCTGAGCTCTACCCATATTGCCTCACTGCATGACCCCTCTGAGGTGTCCTCCAGCAGTATAGCTGTGATGTTCTCCTTAACCAGTAATGCAACTCCCCCACCCCTTTTACATTCCCCTCTATCCCACCTGAAGCTTCTAAATCCCGGAACATTTAGCATCCAATCCTGTCCTTCCCTCAACCAAATCTCTGTAATAGCAACAACATCATAGTTCCAAGTACTAATCCAAGCTCTAAGTTCCTCTGCCTTACCTGTTATACTTCTCGCATTGAAACAAATGCACTTCAGACCACTAGTCCCACTGTGCTCAGCAACATCTCCCTGCCTGCTCTTCCTCTCAGTCTTACTGGCCTCATTCACTAGTTCCCCCTCAGTTATTTCACCTGCTGACCTACTGCTCTGGTTCCCATCCCCCTGCCACACTAGATTAAACCCTCCCTAGTGACACTAGCAAACCTCGCAGCCAGGATATTTGTGCCCCTCCAGTTTAGATGCAACCCATCCTTCTTGTACAGGTCCCATCTGTCCCTGAAAAGATCCCAATGATCCAGATATCTGAAACCCTCCCTCCTACAGCAACTATTTAGCCACGTATTTAGCTGCAGTATCTTCCTATTTCTAGCCTCACTGGCACGTGGCACAGGGAGTAATCCCGAGATTACAACCCTAGAGGTCCTGTTTTTTAACTTATTATCTAACTCCCTGAACTCCCCCTGCAGGACCTCGTCACTCTTCCTGCTTATGTCGTTAGTGCCAATGTGTACCACAACGTCTGGCTGTTCACCCTCCCCCTTCAGAATGCCCCCTGTCCATTCAGAGACATCCTTGACCCTGGCACCAGGGAGGCAACATACCATCCTGGAGTCTCTTTCACGTCCACAGAAGCGCCTATCTGTGCCCCTGACTATAGAGTCCCCTATAACTATTGCTCTTCTGCGCTTTGGCCATCCCTGCTGAACAACAGAGCCAGCTGTGGTGCCACTGCTCTGGCTGCTGCTGTTGTTTTCCCCTGATAGGCCATCCCCCCCCAACAGTATCCAAAACGGTATACTTGTTAGAGAGGGGGATAGCCACAGGGAATTCCTGCACTGACTGCCTGCCCCTTCTAGCAGTTACCCATCTATCTGCCTGCACCTTGGGTGTAACCACATCTCTAAAACTCCTGTCTATGATGCTTTCCGCCACCTGCATGCTCCTAAGTGCATCCAATTGCTGCTCCAACCGATCCATGCGGTCTGTGAGGATCTGTAATTGGATACAGTTCCTGCAGATGTAGTTGTCCAGAACGCTGGAAGCGTCACGGACCTCCCACACTTCACAGGTGAAGCACTTTACCCCTCTAACTGACATTTCTAGCACTAAATAATAAATTAATTTAAAATAAATATTTATTAATTCCTTACTAAATTAAGTTACAATTAACTATATGGTCCGTAGCGCTAGATTTCTGCTATAAATATTAAATGCTAAATACAGTAATCTCCTCCCTCCGGTTTAGTTACTCCTCTACTTATTAATTAATTAGTTAATTAGGGTTAATTAGTTTATCAATGTTTTATACTCAAATTCAGTGCAGATTCCCTACCAGCCAATCAGATCACAGTTTTCCTGTGACATCACTTTTTCCGGGTTTTTTTCACCCGAGGTAAGTTACTCCGCCCTCCGAGTCTTCTCCAATCACCTTGCAGCTCCCCTCTGACCTCACTGTTTGCCTTTTTTTTCAAAACTCCAGTGCGCTGCAAGAGCTCCAGGAAGGTCAGACATAATGAATCTGGCAATTTTACACAGTGATTGCCAACAGCAATGAGTCCCACACTTCCAACAACAACTTACATTTATACAGCACCTTCAACAAAGTAAGATTTAAAAAACACAAGGTAGAAGAAGGAGGCTTCCCTTCAAAGCCCATCAACAGGTTTGTTTTTTTTACATTTAGATTTTAATTGGGAGTAAACCCCAATGCACCACAGTGATTTATGCTGACTTTGTACTTGCTAGACACTTCACAGGAGAATTATCAGACAACAGAAGGAGACATTAGGATAGGTAACCAAAAGCATGTCAAAGAGTTGGGTTTTAGGGAGTCTCTTCAGGATAGAGATTTAGTGAGGGACTTCCAGCACTTAGGGCTTGGGCAGCTGGAGATAGGCCTGCCAAAGGTGGAGTGAAGGATGTTGAGGACATGCATTTGGAACCCCCTGACTCTTTTGCCAATTATCTTAAATCTGTGTTCTCTGGCTACCGCCCCTTCTGCCATTTTCCTTAATTACTCTATCAAAACTCTTCAAGATTTTGAACACCATTATCAAATCTTCTCTTAACCTTCTGTCCTCTAGTATTTCCACGCAACTCTAGTCCCTTTCCCTGGTACCATTCCAGTAAATCTCTTCCGCACCCTTTTGAAGGCTTTGACGTCCTTCCTAAAGTCTGGTGCCCAGAATGGAACACAATATGCCAGCTGGGCTTCACTTCATATCACCAGGCTTGGTTCACGAGATTTTAGTGCATGATACTGGCAAGAGATTAACAGGCTCACATGACTAGCAGGTGCAAAGTCAACATAAATCAAACACCAGCACCTGTAAGTTCCCCATCAAGTCACACACCATCCTGACTTGGCAAGATAATTCCATTCCATCATTGTCACTGGGCCAAACTCCTGGAACTCGCTCCCTAACAGCACTGTGAGTCTACCTACAGCACACTGAGAGCAGCGGTTTAAGAAAGTGGCTCACCACCAACTTCTCAAGTGCAATTACGGATGGGCAGAAAATATTGACCTTGCCAATGACACAATGAATAAAAACAAACACTGTGGTACACTGGAGTGGAAATGTAATATTCCTTTCACCAAAAGAGTTTGTTCTCGATTGAAATTTAAATGTAAAAATAAACCTGTTCATGGGCTTTGAAGGGACCTTGTATTTTTTAAGATATTCTTTTTTAAATGATTTATTATTTGTATTGCTCGCTGCCTGGACATCATACCCACCCCCTGGAAAAGATGGACAGGTCAATAGCAAAGAGCCATGCATGAATCAATGGGATTTATAACTGCCTGCTAAAGTTCAGACTGGGCTACCTGCACCTTCAGAATCACATGGCACAGAAAAAGGCCATTCAGCCCATCTGTTTGTGCTGGCTCTTTTCAATTAATCCTACTAATCTCCTGATCTTGCCCCATAGCCCTGTAATTTTTCCAAGTATATCTACACAATTCCCCTTTGAAACCCAACATTTTAGTTGAGAGCAAAGCTCAGTTGCATGCTTCCTGAATTGTACTGGGTAATTCATCAATCAATAAATGATCAAGTAATCTGACATTCAAAGGTGTTGGTTGAGGGATCAATCTTGGTCAGCAGAGAAAGAGAAGTCCCGTGCTCTTCTTCAAATAGTGCCATGGGATCTTTTACATCCACTTGTGAGGACAGACAGGACCTCATCTCACGAGAGGCGGCGCCACCCAACAGTACTGCCCTGGGGTGCCAGGCAAAACTTATGTGTTTAAGTCTCTGGAGTGAGGCTTGAACCCACAACACTCTGATTCAGAGGTGACAGCATTATCCACTGCGCTACAGCTGACAACTTAGCAATTAGCTGTTGTTAGATGAGACCAAATAGATAAGAACCTATTAGAGCAGCAGCTCATACAATGAGTTCTGATTTCAATGTAGACTACCCTTAGTTCAAAGCTGCTTAATTCAAATGATCTGATTATCAATTTTTCCCCACAATGGAACACAGACATCAAGCCAGATTTTTTCACGGGCTTTGGGACCCCAACGGTGCTACCAAATGGGGATCCCGAGCCCACACTTACCAGCAGTGCACAATCTTCCCAGAGGCAGGATCCACTCTCCATACTGTCAGTCCAATCAGAGGCTGGCAGTTCAGCAGCCCTACCAGGAGAGGTGGACGCTGCTGAAGCAGGTTGGGAACCACGAGGGCACCTCAACTTGAGGCACCTTCGGAGGCATGCATTTAAAATTAGAGATTGGCGGGGGGGGGAAGCCACCAGGCTCCTTGGATCGGAGGGGAAATTGCTCCGGGCGCATCGTTTGGGTCGCAGGTGTGGCCGTTCCTGGCTGTGGCCTCCTCTTTGGGGCATGGAGCCTCCAGCTCCGATGAGCCCCAGGCCTGCCACAGGGAGACTGCCTCCATTGCGATGGTGGCCTCCATACATGGAGGGCAGGGTTGGTGGGGCCACTCCACCAGTGGCAAAGTGCCAGCGCGTCTGTAAAATGAGACCCAATTGGGTCCGATTAAATGAATTGGTTGCCTTCCTCCACAGTGCAGGGAGTCGATCCAGGCCCCCACCCGCACATGGGAAACGTCCTCGGCAAAAGGAATGCATCGGGGAGCCATCCCGACACAGCTCCTTATTTTCACAGACGCCCTGGGAGCAAAGGATTGATGAATTTACACTGAAATCTTCAGAGGCATGTTTACGATAGTGCTACGCCCAGGTGACCAGAGCAATTTTGATCCCCATTTGTTTCTGAACCACTTATTAGATTGTTGTTGGCACGACTTTATGACTGCATCTATTATCCACATCAAAGTAGTCACCGAGCCTAGTGGCACCAATGTGCCATCGGGCAAACTGTACTTGACCTCGTACATAGAAGCCATGTATTCCAGTCATTTCATTAGCAAGTCACTAATTACAGAGTAAAGGGGGGATTCTCTTGTTTTTCATTAAAATTTGGGGCATGATTCACTGCTTCAAAGCCAGGATCTGTTAATAGTGAGGATTATTCAGTCCAGGCCCTCAATTAGTAGCACTGTTACCATGGGCAACAGTCCAGATATAGAGAACTCTGTGGAACAGGAGGATCGACATAGCAACATGCTCATGCCCTCTAACCTGGCAGACTAGTTTGGGTTTCTGCCAGTGGACGTTGGCAGGACCAGCAGTGACATATAGATGACAACTCAGTCAATCTATAATTAAAAGGGCACTATAGCTCAAAAGGACAGCTTTCAGACAGACTGGATATAGAATCATACAGCCCCCACCAACCAAAAGGGAGGCCATTCGGCCCATCGTGCCTGTGCCAGCTCTTCGAAAGAGCAATCTAAATTCCCGGTCTTGCCCCACAGCCCTGCAAAATTTTTCCTTTTCAATATATATTCACTTCCCTTTTGAAAGTTATTGTTGAATCTGCTTCCACCGCCCTTCCAGGCAGCACTTTCCAGATGATTAAAACGCGCCGTGCAAAAATAAACTTTCATCTTCCTCTTTGGTTCTTTTGCCAATTACCTTAAAACTTCTACGATATTGTATTCCGAAGACCCCACTCCTGTGTTACAACATTCGTACATTATAGCACACGGCCAATTTCATCTCCTGAAGTATCAGTAGTCAGTCTGCCAGCAGGTGGCCTTGACATCGAGGAAAGTGGTGGACAGGTAAAGCTCGGCTCATAGAATCACAGAATAGCACAGCACAGAAGGAGGCCATTCGTCCCATCAGGTCTGCGTCAGCTCTTCCCGGACAGCAATTCAGTTAGTCCCACTCCCCCACTCTTTCCCCATCTTCCTGCAATTTAATCTCTTTCAAGTATTTAAACAACTCCCTTTGAAGGCTGCTATTGAATCTGTATCCAACACCCTATCCGGCAATGCATTCCGAATCCTAACCACGCGTTCCCTTTTGGGAGTTCCCAGAAAACCTCAAGAGGCTTTTGTCTGTGGATAATATCATCACCAAAGTGTTGAGGGAGAAATCATCGGTGAAGATGTGCTGGGACAGGTAAATCAAACTCAGATAAAGGTAAAATACTACAGATGCTGGAAATCTGAAATAAAAACAAGAAATGCTGGAAATACTCAGCAGGTCTGGCAGCATCTGTGGAGAGAGAAACAGAGTTAACATTTCAGGAAACGTTAACTCTGCTTCTCGCTCCGCAGATGCTGCCAGACCTGCTGAGTATTTCCAGCATTTCTTGTTTTTAAATCAACCTCACAGTTGGATGATTATGGGTTCAAGCCACACTTTCGAATCTAAGTGCATAATCGAGGCTGACACACCAGTTGCATTTTCCCAACTCTCAGATAGATATTAAAAGTCCCCATGGCACTCATTTAAAACAGAATAGAGTGGAAACTTCTCCAAGTGTTCTTTTTCAAGCAACAGCACTCGAACAGATTAATAAGTCATTCACTTCACACAATGGAACATTGCTGGTCAATCAGCTCACTGTGGGATCTTGCTGTGTACAGATTTGCTGCCGTACTTGCCTGTGTAACAACAGCTCATAAACCACTTTGGGGCAACCTCAAAGATGTGCGAGTAACACTTATGGAGTAGGGGTGGAACTCTCTGTACTGGACATTCCCGGGGTGGAGAGGTAGTGGAGGAGGACAGCATTGCCGCCATAGCAGATGTAAATGAAAAAAAGCATGTGTGAAATCCGGTCACATAACCATCGTTGATTCAATTGAATAATGCACGATTATCACCATAGTTACAAATAAATACAAAATGCACTGGGAATTCTGAATGACCCCAAGTACGTAGATGGATTAAACACTGAGGTCGAACAATAATCTGTGTGCTCCTGGCATGGAGCCTGACCCACTGAGAGCACGTAATGAGCTGCACATGTGCGGTTTCTCCAATATGTGCTCCCAGCGGGTGCGGCTCCTCTCCTGGCACAATTGGATAATGTACAATGAAGAAACACTCTCAGACAAGTAAAGCTCATCAAAGCCCATCCCAATAGTAATTCAATTTATCCAGCCTAGCCCTCGAATGCACCTTGAACATAGGTAGCCATTCAGCCCTTCGAGCCTGTTCTGCGATTCAATTAGATCACAGCCAATCTGCATCTTAACCCATCAACCTGCCTTGGTTCTATATCCCTTTAATACCCCTACTTAACAAAAATCTACTGATCTTAGTTTTGACATTTTCAATTAAACCCTCAACAACTTGTTTGGGGGAAGGCAATTTCCTGATTTCCACTACCCTTTCTTTGAACTATTCCTTACTTGGTAGATTATTCTAAAAAGCTTATTCAACAAAGCTTTGATTCAACAAACACTTACTTTCCCTTTGCCCAAGCTGAAGAACTTCTCTTTATCCTCCAGGACGGTCTTAAGATTGGGTTGGGACCTGCGATTGTTATTTTTCACACTTGATGCGTTGTCAAAATGAATCCCGCTAACCACCGCTCTTCTGTACGAGGTGGACCTCAGCCCCCGGCGGAGCAGTCCTGGGCTGTCCAGCTCAGAGTCCATGTCTCCATCCATCTCTAGTTTCGGTATAAGCAGGGTGCTGCGGGTCTCTACCATACTCTGCACCCGCCGACTTCTCGCACTAAACTCCAGATTCTGGTTGTTTTGATGATGGTTCTTGATTTTAATTCCCGATGCCAAGTCCTTGGGAATGATCTGCTGCGTCCCGTTCTTCAACGAAACAGCACTGTTGGTACTCAGGACAAGGTGCTGCTTTTCAGGTGTCGGAAGCGACTGGGTGGAGGGCTGCCTCTGGAGCAAGAGCCTGCCATCCGGAGAAGGGGTAAGATTCCCGTTACGGGTAGGGACAGCAGACACATTGCCATCCACTGGGAAATCCGTCACTAGGACACCATCAATTTGGTAGGAGGATGGTCTCGCCTTGCTGCGACGATTCAAAGTCCTTGCATTGGGCGATTTGGGAGTTGATCTTCTCCTCCGCCACAGTGGTGTTATGGCAAGATTGGACAGGTCAACTTCACTTTCCTGATCCATCTTATCTGTCGTGCTTACACATGAACTTGACATAGGCGATGTCCCACTCCACAGAACTCCATCTTTGTAACTCCTTTAGTACTTCAGTGTGGAGCTGGAGTCATATGTAGACAAGAACGGAATGACCTGTCTGACAATGGAAGAAGTTATGTTTAAAACACTTCACCCAGCTCTAACCAACAGAATATTACAGCAACCATTATTATCTCAGTTGTTAGTCAAAAGGCATTATAGGGTAACAGCACTCCATTTATTTTTCCATCCTTCTTGCTTCAGAATTAATAAAAAAGGACTGAAAAAAAACTGCAAATCTGAAACAAAATCAGAAAATGTTGGAAATGCATTGGGGGTCAGTCTGTGGTATAGGACCAGTGAGCCAAAGGTCATAAGTTCAAATGCCACCATAGCAAACCATCTTAGAAGCTGCCAGATTATCACAAAAACCCAACTGGCTCATTAAGGCCCTTCTGGGCAGAGAACCTGCCAACTCTATCCATTCTAGTCTACATGTGAAGTGGCCTATCCATTATCTATTTGGGTCTAACTCTTCAGAACAGTTACACAAGTCATATCGGAAACATGAAACTGTCTTATCTCCCTATACTGACTGACCTCTTTGGTACTCTCAGTATTTTCTATTTCAGAAATAGTTCTCCTCCCACCATCCTATAAAAATAACAAAGTTTGTATCTGTACCAATTCACGCCCAACTTTTCTTTTCATTCATTCACAGGATGGGAGAGTCAGTGGCAAGGCAAGAATTTATTGTCCATCCCTAATGGTGAGTTTCTCTCTTGAACACAACTGAGTGCCTTGCTAGGCCATTTCAAAAGGGCAGTTAAGAGTCAACTGCATTGCTGTGGGTCTGGAGTCAGATATAGGCCAGACCGGGTGAAAACAGTGGATTTCCTTCCTTAAAAGAACATTAGTAAACCAGCTGGGCTTTTATGGCAGTCTGGTAGTTTCATGGTCACCATTACCGAGACTAGCTTTTTATTCCAGATTTATTTAATTAACTGAATTTAATTTGCACCAGCTGCCACGGTAGGTTCTGAATTCATGTCTCCAGTCCAGGCCTCTGGATTATTAGTCAGCAGCATGACCACTATGTTACGGTACCCCTGACTCCCTGCTACATTTTTGTCTCAGATTAACATTAGATGGATGCTAGTTATTTTCATCTCAATTTGTTTTTCCTGTTAACAGACCATACAGCACGACAAACCAAACAGAATTAGAGGTTTTTTTTTAAATGAGCAGCCAGTAAGATGTCACCTTTGAACCAGATGAAATGACGTTTTCAGTCCCATCCTTCTGAATACCAAGGTTACTGTCTCCCCATCGCAGCATTCACCTGACCAGCAGCCTAATATAAAGCCTTATTTGAAGGATGGCATCTTAAGGAATCTCAGTACTGCACCTGGAGTCCCAGCCTTCGTTATGTACTGAAGCCCTGGTGCGGGGCCCAAACCCACATGCAACCGATTTTCCAAGAGCCTTGAATGTTACCTTACTGAGCCAGGCTGACACCCCTACCAACTGAGCTTCAAAGAATGTTCAGAGTAAATAGCCCCGATCTCACTGTCCCCTACTCTCATGGTTTGCACATCACCTTTTTCTAAAATCCATTCTGGGAATGCAGGCATTGCTGGTCAGACTGGCATTTTATTGCCCATCCTTAGTTGCTCCGAGAAGATGACGGTGACCTTCTTCCTGAACTGCTCCAGTGTTCTTTGGAGCAGTTTGACGCACACTTGCTCAGTCACTTCTGAGGGCAGTCAAGAGTCAACCACACCCGACACCTAAAGACATTTAAGTTTTCACAACCTGCACGCAATCAGTAACAAATGTTCTGTTTCACGATCAATAGAATTTGTTTTCATCATAACCTACAACAGGAAGAAAAAGAGGTGGGAACGCTGCCTTAGAAACTAGACTGAAGAATTAAGTCCACTTTATAATCAGACATTCAATCTGTCTCACACAAAAAAAGGACATTCTGTTTTTTTAGCTGTTTACTGTACCCCAGTAAAACCTTGAATTGCAGATAGGAAAATAACGTGGATTATATACATACAGTTTCTGCATTCCATGCTTGTTACCAATTGGATCTCAGAGTGGAAACAGCCTCGTTGCCAAATGATATGCCAGAAAGGGTTAATTAGAATCATCCCTTAAAAGTTCCAGATAAGAATTTTTTAAGTCCCCTATCTGCCCAAGAAAAACAACGGATAAAGACATCGCCTGGTAGCCTCTATAACGAACACTTACACAATATTGTGCAACTGACATTTTTTGCATGCGTCAAAATATTGATTAGGTAGAAAACCAGATTTCAGTGTCAAATATATAGTTACACAGGGGCAAAAAAAAAAGTTTTTTTTAAAAAAGGAACAACTTAGATATTGCAAGCGAAACTTACTCTTATAAAATAAACTTTGCAACGTGCTACAAGCAGCTTGCAGTCTGAAAATGAATGATGTTCGTTGCATCTGAGAGATTTCACCACGAAGAAAGCGACCAGGCTTCTCTCCTGGAGAGTCTCTCCTAGATTCGAAACAGCGAAACAAGAGAAATATAAAGAATCCCCCGCTTCCTGAAACATTAAGCATGAAACTCACCCTCTCTACATTCCCGCTGTTGCAATCGGGGTCATTGTCTTCCAGAACTTGCGGCAGGTTCCCATTGCATAAACTTCTGGGAACACACGGCGTTTGATCGGGGGACTTTCGTTAAACTTTTCCTCTCCTTCTCCTGCTGTTCCTTAGCACTGACCTGCTGCTCTCCGTTTTGCACTAATTCCAACCCTCTTGTTCTCAGTTGAGTTGAGCTTCGCCGCGCTTGCCAGGTTTAAATTGAGATCTTGCTGTGTCCCCGGGAGAGACTGAATGAACCGCTCATTCAATCTTGAGCCAAGTTCAAAGTGACGCAATGTAAATCCTGCAGATTCCCCCTTCATCTCCCAGCCCAGTGCCAATAGCTGGGGCTAGCTAGCCAACAAAACTTAGTCTCATCTTCACCAATTAACTCCCTTTCTTTTTCGAAGTTTTGAACTTTGGGAGTAACTTTTTTCTCGATGAAGTCAAAAACTTTTCGCTGGAATGGCGCGCCTCCTTGTGGAGTCTTTCCGAATAGGTTCACCTGCTGGGTTTTCCAAAACACACACAAATTCATCTTGCGCATTGCTGTCAAGCAATGGTTTTACTTTGAAGACAAATTACTTCCTTACCCTGTAATTAGATACATCCCCGAGCTCTAAAGCCTTATCATAGAATGATAACCCACAGAAGGAGGCCATTCGGCCCATTGTGTCTGTGTCAGCTTGTTGAAAGAGCTATCCTATTAGTCTTACTCCCCTGATCTTTCCCCATAGCCCTGCACTTTTTCCCCTTCGAGTATTTATCCAATTCCCTTTTGAAAACTATTATATAATGTCAATAACCGTGAAGTGATCCACTTGGTAGGAAAAACAGAAAGACAGAGTATTTCTTACACGGTGAGCAGTTGGGAAGTGTTGATGTCCAAAGGAACCTGGGTGTCCTTGTTCATGAGTCACTAAAAGCTAGCATGCAGGTGCAGCAAGCAACTAGGAAGGCAAATGGTATGTTGGCCTTCATTTCAAGGGGATTTGAGTCCAGGAGCAAAGATATCTTGCTTCAATTGACCAGAAACTGAACTGGAGTAGCCCTATAAATACCGTGGCGACAAGAGCAGGTCAGAGGCTAGGAATCCTGAGGCGAGTAACTCACCTCCTGACTCCCCAAAGCCTGTCCACAATCTACAAGGCACATCAGGAGTGTGATGGAATACTTGCCACTTGCCTGGATGGGTGCAGCTCCAACAACACTCAAGAAGCTCGACACCCTCCAGAACAAAGCAGCCCAGTTGATTGGCACCCCATCCACCACCTTCAACATTCACTCCCTCCACAACCGACGCACAGTGGCAGCAGTGTGTACCATCTACAAGATGCACTGCAGCAACGCACCAAGGCTCCTTAAACAGCACCTTCCAAACTCGCGACCTCTACCGACTAGAAGGACAAGGGCAACAAATTCGTGGGAACGCCACCACCTGCAAGTTCCCCTCCAAGCCACACACCATCCTGACTTGGAACTATATCGCCGTTCCGTCAATATCGCTGGGTCAAAATCCTGGAACTCCCTTCCGAACAGCACTGTGAGTATACCTACCTCACATGGACTGCAGCGGTTCAAGAAGGCAGCTCACCACCACCTTCTCAAGGGCAATAAGGGATGGGCAATAAATGCTGGCTTAGCCAGCGATGCCCACATTCCATGAATGAATTTTTTTTTAAATCGTATAGAGCCTTGCACGTGGAGTATTGTGTACAGTTTTGGTCTCCTTATCTAAAGAAGGATATACTTGCCATAGAGGAAGTGCAATGGAGGTTCATCAGACTAATCCCTGGGATGGCGGGATTGTCTTATGAGGCAAGATTGCAGAAACTGGGCCTGTATTCTCTAGAGTTTCGAAGAATGAGAGGTGATCTCATTGAAACTTACAAAATTCTTACAGGACGTAACAGGGTAGATGTGGATAGGATGTTTCCTCTGACTGGTGAGTCTAGAACCAGGGGACAGTCTCAGAATAAGGGACAGGCCATTTAAGGCTGTGATGAGGAGGAATTTCTTTACTCAGAGGGCGAATATTTGGAATTCTCTATCCCAGAGGGCTGTGGAAGCTCAATCATTGAGCATGTTCAAGACAGAATCGACAGATTTCTTCATACTAATGATATCAAGGGTTATGGGGATTGTGGTGAAAAATGGCATCGAGGTAAATGATCAGCCATGATCTATCTGAATTGTGGAGTAGGCTCAATGGGCCAAATAGCCTACTCCTGTTTCTATTTCCTATGTTCCTTTGTTCCTATTGAACTATATCCAACACCTTAAGAGGAAATGCATTCCAGATCCTAACTACTCATTCCCATTTGGGAAGAACTTTTTTTATCAGAGTCCACTCCTTTCTCAAATGGAAAGCATAATGAGGGAGCGCAGGCGCAATTTCCAACTCATGATCTTCCTGAATTTTTTGAATCACCCAAAAATTGGGGAGCACCACAAAACAGGTCCGATGACCATCACACCATTCTCTGCTTCACATTCCTGTTGAATCAAGCTCTGCACTTGGTGAACCTTGCCTCACAACATTGATCCTTTGAATCATGCAGCATAGAAGGCCAGTTGGCCCATCATGTCTGTGCTAGCTCTTTGAAAGAGCTATCCAATTAGTCCCACCCTCCTCTGTTCTCTCCTCATAGCCCTGCAATTATTTTCCTTTTAAATATTTATTCAATTTTCTTTTGAACATTATTACTGAATCTGCTTCTGGCACCCTTTCTGCCAGTGCATTCCAGATCATAAAACTCACTGTAAAAATAATTTCTCATCGTCCGTCTGGTTCTTTTGCTAATTACCTTAAAGTTGCTTCTTACAATTTTGTCATTTATTTTCTGTCGCATTATAGTTAGCGCTCTACCAAATTCACGGCTGTGAAAAATGCATCACGGATCATGAAATCTCAGGTCTTCTGTGAAATCGACCATTTTGCGAACATTTTACTGGTTGACACAAGGCTCAACTCGCTTCCGATGCAGTTTTGAGAGTAGCAGTCTCAAGCGTTAGCAGACAATTTAGAATGCCAAACTGAGCAAATCAAAAATGGCCACAACCATTACTGCAGCACATCAAGTGAAAGAATTTGGAAGCCAAATTCTGCACGCCGATGGTGGAATACAGTTTTTGTACAAGCGGCAAAGTTACGTTGGATCACACACGGTGGGCAATGGTTCAGAACCACTCGCAGCAGAAAGAGAGCATCCAACACCGCACTGCTGGAAAACAAACACACGAGAAAACAAGCAACGATTTCAACTCTTTTTAGGAAGTTGTCAGAGAGCTCAGAAACCAGTCATTGGTTACAACTGAACTTGTGGATGCTTTTGCAAGCCCCAACATACCATTAGAAAAACTTGATTACCCAAAGCTGTGGGCATTCATTCAACGAAATGTGCAAACAGGTAGTTGCTTGTCAAGTGCAAATAAACTATGATAAAACTACTTACTGAAGGACAATTCCAACAAACTCTGTTGACGCGGAGAGCGCAGTATCTAAACACGGACAGGTCTTCACAGCGCAGAGACAGAGAAGGAAGAAAGAGACAGTTGTAGGTTGCTCCATGATCCCATTCAACCACTGACTTCAGTGAGTAAAGAATGTGACCTGTTTATAGTCAGCTTTTTACAAAGTTTTTGTGTATACAATAAATGCCATTTGAAACCAGAAACCTCCTTTGTCTTTGTTTGTTTTAAATAGATCATTTTCATGATTTGTTGTGGCAACATGAAATTTACAATTTAAATACGGGAAATGGTGAAATTCACGATTCTTAAAGTGGTGCGACTATAAAATTTGAAAAATTTGACTGTGAATTTCGTAGGGGGCTAAATTATAGATAAAGCAGCGATTGTTGCAGCAAAACAAGGGGTGAAATTCACAAGGAAATCTGTATAAGAAATAAATCAAAAGCTTTTCTTCTTTAATGCTTTTTTATACAGCTCTTACAAAGGCAGGGTAACGAGGAATTGTTACTTTATGATTGCAGTCTTAACTGCGAGTCCAGAAGGTTGTGAGTTCAAGTCCCACTCCAGAGAGTCAAGCACAAATGCTAAATGACCTTTCCAGTGTAATACTGATGGATTGCTGCACTGTCAGAGGTGCCGTCTTTCAGATGCGATGTTAAACCAAGGCTCCGTCTGCCCTCTTGAGTGGATGTAAAAGGTATCATGCTGCTATTTTGAAGAAAAAAGTTATCCATCAACCCACATCACAAAGAAGACAGATTAACTGGTCATTTATCTTACTGCTGTTTGTGGGAGCTTGCTGTGCACAAATTGGCTGCTGTACCTCCTACTTTACAACAGTGACACTTCAAAAGTACTGCATTGGCTGTAAAGGGCTTCAGGACTTCCTGAAGATATTATGAAGATACAAGCCTTTCTTGTCTTTATTGTCCAATGGTGTGAACAGCAGCTAGTTTCAGGATCCTGATAGTCAGACCACGATGACCTGATAGTCTAATGATCTGATGGTCAAGCTTTATCTGATGGCTAATAATATTAATTCAATTTATATCAGGTTGGTATAGAAATTATAGGATTGGCCAGGTATAAATTTTCAACTTGCTGAACTGGCATGATTGTGGATTAGTAACCCGCTACAGAAATTTGCCCAATTTTTATTTTGATTGATTTCAGTGGTTTTTAAAATTGGGCGTTTTTTTAAATCTCAAACAGTCAGTGCACAATGACTTTCATTCCTGGTCAGCAAGATCTAAATCTGTCCCTCATTGCTCCAGCTTTTGGAGTGCATAAATACTATGGGGAGGTTTTAAGAACATAAGAATATAAGAACATGAAAACATGAGAAATAGGAACAGAAATAGACCCTTTGGCCCTTCGAGCCTGCTCCATCATTCGTAGAATCATAGAAAGTTTAAGGCACAGAAAGAGGCCACATGGCCCATCATATCTGTGCTGCCCGAAAAACGATCCACCTATTCTAATCCCACCTTCCAGCATTTGGTCCATAGTCCTGCATATTACAGCACTTGAGTTCAATATCCAGACTCCTTTTGAATGAGTTGAGGGTTTCTGCCTCAACTACCCTTTCAGGCAGTGAGTTCCAGACATCACCACCCGCCGGGTGAAAAAGTTTCTCCTCATCTCCCCTCTAATTTTTCTACCAATCATTTTAAATCTGTAGCCACTCGTCACTGACCTCTCTGCTAAGGTTAATAGACCCTTCACCTCCACTCTATCCAGGCCCCTCAAAATTTTGTACATTTCAATCAGATCTCCCCTCAGCCTTCTCTGTTCCAAGGAAAGCAACCTCAGCCTATCCAATCTTTCCTCGTAGTTGCATTTTTCCAGTCCTGGCAACATCCTCGTAAATCTCCTCTGTACCTTCTCTCGTGCAATTACATCCTTTCTGTAATGAGGTGACCAGAACTGCACACAGTACTCAAATTGTGGCCTAACCAATGAGTTATACAGTTCCAGCATAACCTCCCTGCTCTTATATTCTATACCTCAGCTAATAAAGTAAAGGATTCCATATGCCTTCTTAGTGCAGTGGTTAGCACCTCAGCCTCACAGCCTCTAGCAACCCGGGTTCAATTCTGGGTACTGCCTGTGTGGAGTTTGCAAGTTCTCCCTGTGTCTGTGTGGGTTTTCTCCGGGTGCTCCGGTTTCCTCCCACAGCCAAAAGACTTGCAGGTTGATAGGTAAATTGGCCATTATAAATTGCCCCGAGTATAGGTAGGTGATAGGGAAATATAGGGAAGGTGGGGATGCGGTAGGAATATGGAATTAGTGTAGGATTAGTATAAATGGGTGGTTGATGGTCGGCGCGGACTCGGTGGGCCGAAGGGCCTGTTTCAGTGCTGTATCTCTAAACTAAACTTAACCACCTTATCAACCTGCCCTGCTACCTTTAGAGATCTGTGGACATTCACTCCAAGGTCCCTCACTTCCTCTACACTTCTCAGTATTTTTCCATTTCTCATGTATTCTTTTGCTTGTTTGACCTCCCCAAATGCATCACCTCGCGCTTCTTCAGGTTGAATTCAATCTGCCACTTTTCTGCCCAACTGACCAGACCATCCTGCAGCCTACAGCTATCCTCCTCGCTATCTACCACATGGCCAATCTTTGTGTTGATTGCAAAATTTTTGATCATGCCCCCCTACATTTACTTCCAAATCATTAATATATACCACAAAAAGCCAGGGACCCAGTACTGAGCCCTGCAGAACGTCACTGGAAACAGCCCTCCAGTCACTAAAACAGCCGTTAACAAATACCCTATGTTCCCTGCCACTCAGCCAATTTTGTATCCACCTTGCTGCATTTCCCTGGATCCCATGGGATTTTACTTTTTTAACCAGTCTGCCTTGTGAGACCTTGTCAAAAGCCTTGCTAAAATCCATGTAGACCACATCAACTGCACTACCCTCATCTATCTTCCTTGTTACTTCTTCAAAAAATTCAATCAAGTTGGTCAAACAAGATCTTCCCTTATCAAATCCATGCTGACTATCCTTGATTAACCTGTGCCTTTTGTATGTGAGAGTTTATTCTGTCTCTCAGAATAGATTCCAATAATTTGCCCACCACTGAGGTTAGACTGATTGGCCTGTAATTATTCGGTCCATCCTTCGTTCCTTTTTTAAACAGAGGTACAACGTTAGCAGTTCTCCAATCCTCCGGCACCACACCTGTATCCAGTGAGGACTGGAAAATGATGGTCAGACCTTCTGCTATTTCCTCTCTTCCTTCTTTTAACAGCCCAGGGTACATTTCATCTGGCCCCTGGTGATTTATCAACTTTCAAGAATGCTAATCCCATTAATACTTTCTCTCGCCCTATGTTTATCACATTCAATATTTCACACTCCTCTTCCTTAACCACAATATCTGCACCACCCCCCCCCCCCTTTTTGTGAAGACAGACGCAAAGTATTCATTAAGAACCATACCAACATCTTCTACCCCTACACATAGGTTACTTTTTTGGTCTTTAACACTCTCCTTATGGGCCCTAATCTCCCTCTTATGGATGATTTTCTACCTCAATTCCACCTTCCTGCACTGTCCCCGTACCCCTTAATTCCCTTAGTACATAAAAATCTATCGACCTCTGTCTTGAATATATTCAACGACTGAGCATCCACAGCCTTCTGAGGTAGCGGTCGATCCAACTCAACTGAGTTGAGACCAATATTGAGGCAGTTCTTGTGTCTGCATGAAACATCCATCAAACCTTCAGCATTTTTCTTTAATTATTCTTGGGATGTGGGTGTCGCTGGCATGGCCAGCATTCATTGTCCGTGAGAAGGTGGTGACGGGCATTCTCCCTTTACTGGGTTTGTTTAAACCAGTATCTCAGATTGTTACCACAACCAATAGTAACTGAAATCATTTCAAAAGCATGCACTGTATGAGGAGGTCATTCTAATCCTTATTTAAGATGGATATGTGACTCTTTGAAATTTCACCTATTGGCACATATCATGATACTTCATTCCTGACATGCCATTCCTTTATGACTCCTCCACAGACATGGGGTATATTTAGAAACAGTATTAAAGGTTTATGGGTTAAATGTCAGGACTCCAGACGACTGTACCAATGTACTGTTCACATCTTCATTGATCCATTGAGCTACACATGCCTTATATCAAGTTCTTCTCCATGTAGAAATCCTGCTGCTGCAAAATAAGGTTGGAGACAGTTCCCAAAGATGGCAATATTTAAGATGTCATTTCTTTCCTGCAGCTTTTACTGAAAGTCTGTACCTGTAAGTCATATACTGTACAATGGACACGTTTATACTGGAAAATCTATTCCGCAACACATTGACTGGGGACTGTAGAGGTATTTTTCAGATCTCTTCATTTGGAACAGTAAGATGGGTTCACTGATGATCACATATAGAATGATGTGGCACAAAAGGAGGCTATTCAACCCATCATGCCTGTGCCAGCTCTTTGTAAAAGCTATCCGATTATTCCCCAGCCCCCGCTCTTTCGCCATTGCCCTGCAAATTTTTCCTTTTCAACTATTTATCCAATTGCCTTTTGAAATTCACTGTTGAATCTGCTTCCACCGCCCTTTCAGACAGCGCATTCCAGATCATAACAACTCGTTGAGTAGAAACAAAAGTTCTCCTCATCTCCCCCTCTGGCTTTTTTGCCAATTGTCATGAATCTGCATCCTCTTGTGACCAACACTCCTGCCAGTGGAAGTGCTTGCTCCTTATTTCTCCTGGAGCTTGGACTGTGTGGATAGCTGTAAATTGCTCCTTACAGCTACCAGTCTCTGACCAGGACCAGAATCTGACCGCTGATTCAAGAGGAACACTTCTAGTTGTTGTCAGCTATGGCTCAACAACAACAGCTTACATTTATAAAGTGCCTTTAATTTAGTAAAAATTCACAAGAGTGTTATAAAACAAAATTTGACATGGAGCCACATAAGGAGATACTAGGGCAGTTAACCAAAACCTTGACCAAAGAGGTAGGTTTTAAGGAGCATCTTAAAGGAGGAAAGAGTGCTTGAGAGGCGGAGACGTTTAGGGAGGGAATTCCAGAGCTTAGGGTATAGGCAGCTGAAAGCACAGCCATCAATGGTGGAGCAATTAAAATTGAGGATGCTGAAGAGGCCAGAATTGGAGGAGCACAGATATCTCGGAGGGCGGTCGGGCTGGGAGAGGTTACAGTGATAGTGAGGGGCGAGGTCATGGAAGAAGTTGAAAACTAGGATGAGAATTTTAAAAACAAGGTGTTGCTTAATCTGGAATCAATGTAGGCCAGTAAGCACAGGAGTGATGGGTAAACAGGATTTGGTCTGAGTTAGAACATCAGAAGCAGCATTTTGGATGACCTCAAGTTTACAGATGGTAGGTAGAATGTGGGAGACCAGCCAGGAGTACATTGGAATAGTCAGGTCTAGAGGTGACAAAGGTATGGATGAGGGTTTCAGCAGCAGATAAGCTGAAGCAGGGTGGAATAAGGCAATGTTACGGAGGTGGAAATAGGTGGTCTTAGTGATGGCACGGAAATGTGGCTGGAAGTTCATCTCGGGATCAAATATGGCACCAAGGTTGCGAGCAGTCTGGTTCAGCCTCAGACAGTTGCCTGGGAGGAGAATGGAGTCGGTGGCTAGGGAATGGATTTTGTGGGACTGAAAACAAGGACTTTGGTCTTCCCAATATTTATTGGAGGAAATTTCTGCTCACTCAGTACTGGATATCAGACAAGTAGTCAGAGAATTTAGAGGCAGTGGAGGAGCCAAGAGAGGTGGTGGTGAGGTAGAGCTGGGTGTCATCAATATACATGTGGAAACTGTCACTGTGTTTTTGGATAACATCACCATGGTCAGTCTGTAGGTGTAAAATAGGATGGGGCCAAGGATAAATCCTTGGGGGACTCCAGGGTAATGGTGTGGTAGTGGGAAGAGAAGCCATTGCAGGCGATTCTCCGGCTACGATTAGATAGATAAGACTGAAACCAGGTGAGTGCTGGATGATGGAAGAGAGCTGTTAGAAAGAGGATGGTGTGGTCAACCATGCTAAAGGTTGCAGATATATTGAGAAAGATGAAGAGGGATAGTTGTTCAGTTGGTCGTGCTCTGGGCACTGAGCCAGAAGATTGTTGGTACAAGCCCTACTCCAGGGACCTAAGCGTAAAAATCTAGGCTAAAACACCATTGCAGCACTGAGGGAATGCTGCCCTGTCAGAGGTGTCTTCCTTCAGATGAGACGTTTAAATCAAGGCCCTGTCACTAAATCAGACTATTTGTTCATTATTACATTGCTGTTTGTGGGACCTTGCTGTGCACAAATTGGCTGCTCTGTTTCCTACGTTACAACAGTAGCTACACTTCAGAAAGTACTTCATTGGCGGGAAAACATTTTGGATGTCCTGAGGTTGTGAAAGGTGCTATAGAAATGCAAGATTTTCTTTTTTCTTTGAACGATTCTGTACAACATGAACTGGCTGTTTTGTTGGATTCAGTCAATACTGGAAGCAGTTGTGGAGATAAGATTAGTCAGATAGCTGAGCCAGGCCAAGGGAGGGAGTTCAGCAATTTACTAACTATTATTCTCTTCCTGCGTACTTTCTAGCTATTTGGGGGGGGGGGGAGGGGAGGGGGGTAAGAGACTATCTATTCCTGCGCCATAACTGTTGCACGATTGCCTTTAAGAGTGATGTCCCTTTAAGATCTTAGTATGCTAATGAGCCAAGTACCAGGATGCAGTCATGAGACTCAGAATCAGAGTCACTCTGTGACTGTAACACCCAGAGTAAGGTTCTGTAAATAGTTAGCTCTGTACTATATATAATAGTTAGCTGTAAATAAACCCATTTGAGATCTTCAACCAACTGGACTCCACGCATCTCATTTATGTTGCATCAGAGAACATAAAAGAACTCGTAATTACAGCTGTCACTCTGTGACCCACATTGTATTATTCAGTCATGCTGGCATCAAATAGAGATACTCAACACCACCATAGACAGATGTATTCCACATTCCAAATCCTCTCCCATAACGTTGCCACTATGACCTCTGAACTTTGTCCTGTTAAGCTATTAATCTTAAAAATACTGTTGTCCCTATAGGCAGCTTTAGTTTTGATAGGTGTAAAGAAAGATATAGTGCCTTTCATGGTCTCAGGATGCCCCAAAGCATTTTACAGTCAATGAAGTGTTTTTTCAAGTGCAGTGATTGTTGTAATGGCAGCCAATCCACACACAGCAATATGACAATGACCAGATAATTTGTATTGTTGATGTTGGTTGAAGGAGAAATATTGGCTGGCTCACCTGGGAGAACTTCAAAATAGTGCCTTAGGATCTTTATCATCCACTTGAGAGGGCAGACTGGGCCTCAGTTTAACAACTCACCCACATTGCACCTCTTGCAGTGCAGCACTCCCTTGTACGGGACTGAAGTGTAAACTTAGATTATGTGTTCAAATCTCTGTAGTGGGACCTGAAGCCCTGAAGCCCCGACCTTCGGGCACAGAGGTGAGTGCCACCCGCTAATCTACAGCTGTTACCTATGAGGCTGCTTTAATGAATTCACAATGCCAGTGGGGACTCTGTCCAGCAGGACGTGCCTATTTCATTTTCCATTCCTTGAATTTATAGGACTCTTCCATTTAGTGAGGAGTTCACTCTTGGAAAACAAGGGGATAATTTTAACCAAATTTGCCAGAAAGGAACCCCACAGAATGTAAGTTTTGCTTCCTGTCCAGTATTGTTCTCTGTTGACTTTAATGCAGAGTAAAATTTGGTGGGCTGTACAGCCAGCTTTCCACTCGATCCTGTCAGTTTCCTGATACACGGGTTAGGTTAAAATTGTCCACTGAGAGTCTAAGTGGGATAAAGGAGCAAAGGGATGGATGGGTACAGACTCACAAAGCATAAAAAGTAGCTACACAAGAATTCAAGGCCATCAACTTGACTGTTCCAACAGATTCCTGGCTGTCCATCCATTTTCTGCCTTCCATAAACCCGTCATCTGAAAAAAGTCTTAATTTGCACCAAATCCCATTAACCCATCACCCTTGTACTCCCTGACGTACATTGGCCCCCATTTAAGCAACGCCTTGATTTCAGAATTCTCATCCACGTTTTCAAATTCCTCCAAAGTCCTCACCCCTCTCTATCTCTGTAATCTCCTTCAGCCCTACCCACAAAGTCTGCTTTTGCTACAATGGAAACTGAGACTTCAGTCATCAGGTGCTGCATCAGGGCAGGGTCTGCAAGTGTCCTCATGAAGATGATCACCCTTCCATGCTGGAAAGAATGGGCTCCAAGCTCTGCACAAAGCCCTGTACCAAGCTCAAACCGGACTCCACCATGCTGTTTGACAGTGACAGCGGGCTTTCTGGCAGGCCTGCCAATGCACCAAGCATTTCATTCTACATGCCCATCAATGTTCATCTGTAGGCTTGATGGAGAATCTCGGTAGGTGAGTGAAGTAGGAGGTGGTGAATGGAAGCTAGTTGTTCATTTGTAAAGATATAGCATTTGAAGATTAATTCACTGACCTAGACCATTCGTGTGAGGCTCTTAAACTTGTGGCACTGCTTCCAAGTCCAAGTTCACATTGACTTCCATAGCTATCTGCTGGCATTCCCTTCTAAGCACTTGTCCGGAGGGCCTCCTGGCCCCCATGTGAAGAGGGCCTCTCTCCTCCTGTCACTTCCTGCACTACGGCCTCGAGTGCTGTATTGTAAAATCTGGGAGCCTGCTCTCTGCCACGCTGTGACATCCTTACTCTTCTTTAGGTCAGAAACTCTTCTCCAATGACTTCCTGTACTTGCTGCAGTCAGGATACACCTCCCCTTTAAGTGGTGCAGGCTGGCTTTAAGTGGTGGCAGCCTTGCACAAATTTGAGCCACCTGCTCAAATGTGAAGCCACTCAGCAGTGCGGTTAGTGCGGGGCTGCATGCCACTATCATTGTAATGATCAGGCAGCACAACGTTTTCATGTTGCATCACTTTGTACAGATGCAAGTTAATCACAAATCGAATATTTAGCTCTCTGTCTTTAGCGATGTTAATTGAAGGATAAATATTGACCAGGACACTGGGGAGAACTCTCCTGCTCCTCTTCAAAATCATGCCAAAGGATCTTTTACATCCACCTAAGAGGGCAGACGGGACCCTGTTTAATGTCTCATCTGAGAAACAGTACCTCTGACAGTACAGCACTCCTTTGACACTGCATTGGGACTGTCAGTTTAGATTTTATGCTGAAGTCTCTATAGTGGGGCTATGAACACTGAACCTTCTGTCTTGGGGGCAAGAGTGCTACCACTGACCCAAGGATATTAATTCAATTGGTGAAAACTTCAAAAAAACATTCTATTGGTGTGAACTAGTGTTACTCAATCAAAACAAATGACAAAGTGATCAGATAGCCACTCAGGACCTGTAAATGCACCAGATCCAAATCAATTTGACTGAGTGATTCTTCATGAAGAAAGAAATCCACAGAATTTTAACACAAGAAAGTTTTTTTCCCCAGAGTGCTGTAAGTTGCAATGATAAATATAGAAAGTAAATTCAATTTTATATTTCTGGAGTATTGAGTACCTCTGAATGGTTTGCAAGAGTGATATTAATTATTCTGATTGGATAACTTTGCAGGGTCATAGGGAAAGAGCAGAGGGGTGTACGTGTAATTGGGTAGCACGTTGAGCGAGTTGGCACAGGAACAATGGGCCAAAAGGCCTCCTTCTTTGCTGTATGATTCTATGAAAGGCTGGAGTTTTGGATTGTGAAATTAATGGTTCTAGAGAGGATTATCTTCGGACTCTGAGCTCCTGGCAGTGATATTCACCCATAGGGAACATGATTTTCTGACCATTTAAATTAATGAGATTGTGAAGGCAGAAAATGACTCCTTCAAAATTGGCACGGCATTTCTTCTGGAAATGTTAGCTCCCACTTGAGAAGAATGACAGAATAACCAGTTCAATAAATCAAATTTTATAGCCACTTAATATATTGATAAGATAGGCCAACCATTTTTTTTATTCTTTCATGGGATGTGGGCATCACTGGCAAGGCCAGCATTTGGTGCTCATCCCTATTTGCCCTTGACAACTGAGTGGCTCGCGAGGCCATTTCAGAGGGCAGTTAAGAGCCAACCACATTGCTGTGGGTCTGGAGTCACATGTCGGCCAGACCAGGTAAGGATGGCAGATTTCCTTCCCTAAAGGATATTAGTGAACCAGATGGGTTAGAGGGACAATGAGTTAACGCCAACATGTTAAAGAAATCCAATGCATGATTCAGGGAAACACATTGTGGTGTTGAATGTTATCACATGTTTAGCTAGTATAGGAATGTCAGATGATGCAATTATTTAACAACATAAGTTAAGCCAAGGTGAAGAAAAGGCCATTCAACCCATCAACCCTAACCTGGATGGGTAGATGGTGGTTAGACACAGATCAGCCATGCTCCAATTGAACAGTGGAACAGACTCAAGGGGATGAATGGCCTCCCAGTTCCTATGTTCCTACTCTCAATAACTCTGATTGTAAAGCTGTTTCAGGACAGTTCAGTTGGTAACATTGGGAGGAGTTTTCACTCATTACGGAGGCAATTAAGAGGGATTTTCCCAGTGAAATCTCTCTTTCCCAACAGTAGAGCAACCGCACGTTGTGTCTCTAAGCCGGCAGTGAGGAGAATGGGAAAGGACAGCGGGAGGGACTGTCTCATTGAAACTGACAAGCTGGGAAGTCTTTGATCAGTTAGTCTGAAGAGCAGCAGCCATGGCCAGGCTGAGAGGCTGCTGTTCAAAGCACTTCTTCTGTCAGACAGTGCTTTAACTGCTGGACAGGTGAGTGCCAACTGCCTGGAAGGCACTTCACCCACCTCAGCTGCATTTCCCTGCCGCCAGCTTTCAGAGCAGCACAGGAGCAGCTTATGCATCGCCAACGTCCACCTCTGCTGAGGTCTGGGGCAGGGTGCTTAGCACCAGCAGAAGCACCTTCTCCGCAACCACATGGCCCACCACAGGGCAGAGGGAATGGTCACTGAGATGCAGCTGGAAGGAGACGAGATCCCTAACAGAGAATCGACAGGCAGAGGACCAGCTATCCCGCCGTGTTTGAGCAGCAATGCCTCAAGAAGCTGAGACTCTTACAACAGGTCACTGTTGACATCTGCATCCTCATGGTGCAAGACTGCCTTCGCAGTGAAACCAGGTGGGCACGCCTAACCAGTGCTCAAGGTGCCAGTCACTGGAGGGCCACGCGACCCCCTGCCTCCCACAACCCACGTCCCTGACTCTCGGCAAGTTGTGTGATCTCTTCTCTTGCAAGGAGAGGAATCAGGAAGGTGGGAGTGTTACGAATGGCTTGTGTTCAGAGGAGTGAGTGAAAGCATTTGTGAATGGTGACTGAGGCATGGGTGTGAGAGTGTGATTTTTTTTTATTCATTCATGGGATGTGGGCATCACTGGCTATGCCAGCATTTATTGCCCATCCCTAATTGCCCTTGAGAAGGTGGTGGTGAGCTGCCTTCTTGAACCGCTGTAGTCTATTTGGGGCAGGTAGACCCACAGTGCTGTTAGGAAGGGAGTTCCAGGATTTTGACCCAGCGACAGTGAAGGAACGGTGATATAGTTCCAAGTCAGGGTGGTGTGTGGCTTGGAGGGGAACTTGCAGGTGGTGGTGTTCCCATGTATATGCTGCCCTTGTCCTTCTAGTTGGTAGAGGTCGCGGGTTTGGAAGGTGCTGTCTAAGGAGCCTTGGTGCATTGCTGCAGTGCATTTTGTAGATGGTACACACTGCTGCTACTGTGCGTTGGTGGTGGAGGGGGTGAATGTTTGTGGATGTGGTGCCAATCAAGCGGGCTGCTTTTTTCTGGATGGTGTCGAGCTTCTTGAGTGTTGTTGGAGCTGCACCCATCCAGGCAAGTGGAGAGTATTCTATCACACTCCTGACTTGTGCCTTGTAGATTGTGGACAGGCTTTGGGGAGTCAGGAGGTGAGTTACTCGCCTCAGGATTCCTAGCCTCTGACCTGTTCTTGTAGCCATGGTATTTATATGGCTACTCCAGTTCAGTTTCTGGTCAATGGTAGCCCCTAGGATGTTGATAGTGGGGGATTCAGCGATGGTAATGCCGAAGATGGTTAGATTCTCTCTTGTTGGAGATGGTCATTGCCTGGCACTTGTGTGATGCGAATGTTACTTGCCACTTATCAGCCCAAGCCTGGATATTGTCCAGGTCTTGCTGCATTTCTACATGGACTGCTTCAGTATCTGTGGAGTCACGAATGGTCCTGAACATTGTGCAATCATCAGCGAACATCCCCACTTCTGACCTTATGATTGAAGGAAAGTCATTGATGAAGCAGCTGAAGATTGTTGGGCCTAGGACACTACCCTGAGGAACTCCTGCAGTGATGTCCTGGAGCTCAGGTGATTGACCTGCAACAACCACAACCATCTTCCTTTGCGCTAGGTATGACTCCAGCCAGCGGAGGGTTTTCCCCCTGATTCCCATTGACTTCAGTTTTGCTAGGGCTCCTCGATGCCATACTCGGTTAAATGCTGCCTTGATGTCAAGGGCAGTCACTCTCACCTCACCTTTTGAGTTCAGCTCTTTTGTCCATGTTTGAACCAAGGCTGTAATGAGATCAGGAGCTGAGTGTCCCTGGCAGAACCCAAACTGAGCGTCACTGAGCAGGTTATTGCTAAGCAAGTGCCGCTTGATGGCACTGTTGATGACATCTTCCATCACTTTACTGATGATTGAGAGTAGGCTGATGGGGCGGAATTGGCCGGGTTGGACTTGTCCTGCTTTTTGTGTACAGGACATACCTGGGCAATTTTCCACATTGCAGGGTAGATGACAGTGTTGTAGCTGTACTGGAACAGCTTGGCTAGGAGCGCGCCAAGTTCTGGAGCACAGGTCTTCAGTACTATTGCCGGAATATTGTCAGGGCCCATAGCTTTTGCAGTATACAGTGCCTTCAGTCATTTCTAGATATCACGCAGAGTGAATCGAATTGTCTGAAGTCTGGCATCTGTGATGCTGGGGACTTCAGAAGGAGGCCGAGATGGATCATCAACTTGGCACTTCTGGCTGAATATTGTTGCAAATGCTTCAGCCTTATCTTTCGCACTGATGTGCTGGGCTCCCCCATCACTGTGGATGGGGATATTTGTTGAGCCACCTCCTCCAGTTAGTTGTTTAATTGTCCACCACCATTCACGGCTGGATGTGGCAGGACTGCAGAGCTTAGATCTGATCCGTTGGTTATGGGATCGCTTAGCTCTGTCTTTCGCATGTTGCTTACACAGTTTGGCATGCAAGTAGTCCTGGGTTGTAGCTTCACCAGGTTGACACCTCATTTTGAGGTATGCCTGGTGCTGCTCCTGGTATGCCCTCCTGCACTCTTCATTGAACCAGGGTTGGTCTCCTGGCTTGATGGTAATGGTAGAGTGGGGGATATGCCAGGCCATGAGGTTACAGATTGTGGTTGAGTACAATTCTGTTGCTGCTGATGGCCCACAGCGCCTCATGGATGCCCAGTTTTGCATTGCTAGATCTGTTCGAAATCTATCCCATTTAGCATGGTGATAGTGCCACACAAAACGATGGACTGTATCCTCAATGTGAAGGCGGGACTTCGTCTCCACAAGGACTGTGCGGTGGTCACTCCTACCAATACTGTCATGGACAGAAGCATCTGCGGCAGGCAGATTGGCGAGGACGAGGTCAAGTATGTTTTTCCCTCGTGTTGGTTCCCCCACCACCTGCCGCAGACCCAGTCTAGCAGCTATGTCCTTTACGACTCGGCCAGCTCGGTCAGTAGTGGTGCTACCGAGCCACTCTTGGTGATGGATATTGAAGTCCCCCACCCAGAGTACATTTTGTTCCTTGCCACCCTCAGTGCTTCCTCCAAGTGGTGTTCAACTGAGGGAGGGCGGTAGGTGGTAATCAGTTGGAGGTTACCTTGCCCATGTTTGACCTGATGCCATGAGACTTCATGGGGTCTGGAGTCGATGTTGAGGACTCCCAGGGCAACTCCCTCCCTACTGTATACCACTATGCACTATGCCACCACCTCTGGTGGGTCTGGCCTGCCGGTGGGACAGGACATACCCGGGGATGGTGATGGCAGTGGCTGGGACATTGTCTGTAAGGTATGATTCCGTGAGTAAGTTGCTCGACTAGTCTGTGGAACAGCTCTCCCAACTTTGGCTCAAGCCCCCAGATGTTAGTAAGGAGGACTTTGCAAGATCGACAGGGCTGGGTTTGCCGTTGTCGTTTCCGGTGCCTAGGTCGATGCCGGGTGGTCCATCCGGTTTCATTCCTTTTTATAGACTTTGTAGCGGTTAGATACAACTGAGTGGCTTGCTAGGCCATTTCAGAGGGCATGTAAGAGTTAACCACATTGCTGTGGGTCTGGAGTCACATGTCGGCCAGACCAGGTAAGGACAGCAGATTTAGATTTTTAGATTTAGAGATACAGCACTGAAACAGGCCCTTCGGCCCACCGAGTCTGTGCCAACCATTAACCACCCATTTATACTAATCCTACACTAATCCCATGTTCCTACCACATCCTCACCGGTCCCTATATTCCGCTACCACCTACCTATACCAGTGGCAATTTATAGTGGCCAATTCACCTATCAACCTGCAAGTCTTTTGGCTGTGGGACGAAACCGGAGCACCCGGAGGAAACCCACGCAGACACAGGGAGAACTTGCAAACTCCACACAGGCAGTACCCAGAATTGAACCCGAGTCGCTGGAGCTGTGAGGCTGCGGTGCTAACCACTGCGCCACTGTGCCGCCCCCTAAAGGTCATTAGTGAACCAGATGGGTTCTTACAACAATCGACAATGATTTCATGGCCATCATCAGACTCGCTTTTTAATTCCAGATTTATTAATTAAATTCAAATTCCACCTTCTGCTGTGGTGGGATTCGAACCCATGTCCCCAGAGAAATACCCTGGGTCTTTGGGTTACTAGTCCACTACGCCACTGCCTACCCCTATGGGGTAAGGGTCATTGTGTGTTTGTTGGCTGCTGTGTTGGGGGTTTGAGGTGCCTGCAGAGAGAGGAATGAGTGGAGCTGCAAGGTGTGTGGACCTGAGGTGGGCTGTGCAGGAGAATGCTGGCAAAGTCAGAATGTGGGGCTCGGTACCTAACAGTGTTAAGTCACTCATTCCCTTGCCCTCCTGAAGTCCTGGATCCTCCTGATCCACTGTCTCCAGGTTAGAGGGTACACACTCCCTTTCTCTGCCACTTCCATCCATGCCTGCTTGGCTGAAGAAAGTTCTTCCTCCTGGCCCTGGTAGAACTCATCTTGCTGCAGACCTTCAGCGACCTCAGTTGGACCTCAGGTCGTGGGAGACCCGAGGTGGGGGGCTAGCCTTCTCAGGTCTCCTCCCATTCCTGTGGGTGCGGCAGCCTAAAAAAATCCAAGTCCTGCTGAGTTTCTCTGCAGCATGCCGTGGTCCCTTTAATTAGAGATCGTTCCTCTGACAAAATAGCCACGTCATCACGCCTACCCTCCCTAATTGGTTTGAGAGTCCAGAGGGGTCTCTTAATTGGTTTGCTCTGGCAAAGAGTAACCAGAAGGCCGGCTACTTCAGCAATTGGGATCACAACTCGAAAATGGTTCTGATCTCTGAAAAAAATCTAAGGTGGTAAAATTCCGCCTATCACCTTGAATTGGAGCGTTATTAGGGTCAAATAAGTTACTGGGCATTCTTCACTTGAGTCTAGACAGTTAAAGACCAGATTTTTCTCTGTTCTACAGTCACTGGGTGGGAGATGGCAATCAGGCAATGAGCCCTGACACTGGCACCCCAACCTTCCGGGCGATAAAAGATCCCATGGCACTAGTTCAAAGAAGAGCAGCGGAGTTGTATCAAACCTGAATCCAACTGAGTGTCAATGTAGCTTTATTTGGCCACACAACTTGTCTTGGCTCACGCAGCATGTCACTGATGAAGAATCATGCTGCTCACTGCTGAGATATTTTCATGAATGGATATTCTTTACTTCTGTCATATTTTGGTGCCAGTGACAGACTTTTTATCAATTAACAGTTGGGAACTTGCACGGACTAATTGAGTAACTTTGATGGATGTTTGTTGCGATTGCAGCTTGGAAAATTCCCTACAAAGTGCTTTAAGCAATGAGTCTTCATTTTGACAGCGTGTCATATTTTTAAAAATATGTGTTGTTGATTATGTAGCAATTTCCACACATCAGATCTTGGCATTGTCCTCTTATTGGTCCTATACAAGCTGGACAAATAGCATTGTTTCTTTGTAGCTGGACCCCTGGTATGTAATTAGACATACAGAGAGGAAGGACCCAGGTCCCAGCTGTTGGTTTGTGCTGACTTACCTGATCTCTACTGAGGTGTCGTTGAATTGCTAAAATTGGCCTCAGCACCTCTCATGCTTGGGCAGGGAATAAAAATCAGGCTCTTGATTCTGAAAGAGCTATCTAATTAGTCCCACTCCTCTGCCCTTCGCCATACTCCTGAAAATCTTTTCATTTTAAGTAGAGATTAATTTCCTTTTGAAAGCTACTACTGAATCTGCTTCCACCACCTTTCAAACAAAGCATTCAAGACCATAATCTGAGTTTGCTGGTTACTGATCCTCCTACTGGAGGAAACAGTTACTCCGTATCGACTCTATCAAAACCTCTCCTAACTTGAACACCTCTATCAAGCCTCTTTTTCTCTGAGGAGAACAGTCACAGTTTGTCCAGTCTCTCGCCACCTGACTGAATCTACTCATCTGGTAAATTTCCTCTGCACTCTTTCCAAGGTGTTGATGTCTTTTCTAAACTGTGGTGATCAGAATGTCAGCCGTGGTTTAGTGGGTAACACGCTTGCTTTTAAGTCACTATTGGTAATGTTTATTACTGTTGGTCGGGTTATTAATAGCAAGGTTCATTAGTAGCAGGGTTGATTTGTGATACCAAGGTTTATTATCTAGTAGGATAGGATAGAATGGCAGCACTGCTCCAACCTCTGGAGGGCACATCCTGTGCTATGTGGGAACTCCAGGTCACTTCTCATGTCCTGGATAACCATATGTGCAGGAAGTGTTGTCAGTTGCAGCAATTTGAGCTCAGGGTTCCGGAACTTGAGCAGCAGCTGGCATGACTGTGGTGCATCTGTGAAGTTGAGAGCTTCGTGGACAGCACGTTTATCGGTGTTTTCCCCCCACAGCTTGAGTATCCAGAGACAGAGGGAATGGGTGACCGCCAGACAGTCAAAGAGGAACAAACAGGTAGTGCAGGAGTTCCCTGAGTGTATCTCACTCTCGAACCGGTATTCAGTCCTGAATACTGAGGGAAGTGATGATTCTTCTGGGAAGTGCAGTCAGAGCCAACGCCAGGGCACCACGGATGACTCAGCTGTACAAGTGTGTACAAGAGTGGTAGGAGAGTGATAGGAGATTCGATAGTTAGGGGAACAGACATGACTCCAGGATCGTATGTTGCCTCCCTGGTGCCAGGGTCAAGGATGTCACTGAACAGCTGCAGAGTACTCTGAGGGGGGAGGGTGAACTGCCAGCAGTCGTCATCCACATCAGTACCCATGACATAGGTAGGAAGAGGGATGTGGTACTGCAGAAAGAGTTTAGTGAGCTAGGTAAGAAATTAGCAAGCAGAACCTCAAAAGTAGTGATCTCTGGATTACTCCCAGTACCAGGTGTAAGCGAGTGTAGAAATAGGAGGATAGTGCAGATGAATGCGTGGCTGGAAAGATGGTGTAGGAGGGAGGGCTTTAGATTGCTGGTTCTAGACTCCCCAACCAGGGGAAACATCTTACCTGCATCTACCCTGTCTATCCCTTTAAGTATTTTGCAGATTTCAATGAGATCACCTCTCATTCTTCACAACTCTAGAGAATACAGGCCCAATTTCCCCAATCTCTTTTCATAGGACAGACCCTCCATCCCGGGAGCAAGTCTGGTGAATTTTCGTTGCACTCCCTCTATGGCAATAATATCCTTCCTAAGGTAAGGAGACCAAAACTGCACACACTACTCCAGATGTCCTCTAACCAAGGTTCTATACAATTGAAGCAAGAATTCAGTAGTTCTGTACTCATGACCTGGAACTCGCTGCCCACAAGGGTGTTGGAAGCAGAGACAATCAATGACTTCAAGTGAATTTGGGTGGCCAACTGAGAGAAATAGATTTGCAGGGCTACGGGGTCAAGCTGGGGATTGGGACTGACTGCATAGCTATGTGGAGAGCCAGAACGACTTGATGGGCTGAATGGTCTTCTTCTGTGCTGTAATTGACACTATGACTCTAGGTTCTGGGTTCATGACCCACTCCAAGGTATGAACATAAGTATCAAGGCTACACTCCAGTGCAGCACTGAGGGACCACTGCAGTGTTGAAGGTGCTGTCTTTCAGAGGAGATATCAAACAGATAGGCCTTATCTGCCCTCTCCGGTGGACATACAAGATCCCATGCCACTATTTTGTAGAAGGGCAGGGGAGTTCTCCCTGGTGTCTTGGCTAATATTTATCCCTCAATCAACATCACAATAACAGATTATCTGGTCATTATCACATTGCTGTTTGTGGGAGTTTGCTGTGCACATATTGGCTGCCCCATTTCCTACATTACAACAGTGATTGCATTTCCAAAAGTACTTCATTGGCTGTAAAGCGCATTGAGATGTCCAATGGTTGTGAAAGGTGGTATATAAATGCAAGTATTTATTTATTTTCTTTCAGTGCTCCAGCTGAGGGCCTAACCAGTCATTTATAAAGATTTAGCATAACTTCCTTGAATTTTGTACACTATGGCTCATTTTAGAAAGCCAAGGATTTTAATATGTTGTTTCCCAGTATTCTCCCATTCCTCTCCTCAGGATGTTAACTCTTTCTAGGGTGAGGTTCCATGGATGCCTGCCATGCGCTGGTGTTTGCTCAAATGAGGATACAAGAGTTTAACCTGTGATTGTCAGGGGTTCTATCGAACGGTTGGCTGCTGCCTGAGATTAAGGGCATATGAATGAAAGTTAAGAACAGGCTTGCGGATGATACCTATTAAGATCAACACTTAATGAGGAATTGCAGGGAAGGGAGGGAACCTTGGAGCACAGAAAAGCTGAGTGTGCAGACAGTGAAGGAGAATTTATGGCAGCGGAAGTGTTTTCTGGAACTGCGTGAAGGCTATGGGGAAAGAGCGGGGAGGAGTGGGATTAATTGGATGGCTCTTTCAAAGAGCCAACGCAGGTATGAATCACATCATTCTAGGATTCTGTGATTCTACAGTTAACTGTGCCAAGTGTAATTGCACAGAAAGTGATGAAGACTGTCTCAGTTGGGAAGGCCAGATGGAAGTCTGACTGAAGAAGTTGAACAGGTCATAGAGTCATAGAGTTTTACAACACATATTCCCTTGCCTTGTTAGTCCTCCCAAAGTGCATCATCTCACACTTCTCAGGATTAAACTCCATCTGCCACTGCTCTGCCCATCTTACCAGCCCATCTATATCGTCATAGAGTTATACAGCACAGAAACAGGCCCTTCGGCCCATTGTGTCTGTGCCGGCCATCCAGCACCCAACTATTCTAATCCCATATTCCTGCACTTGGCCCGTAGCCTTGTATGCTATGGCGTTTCAAGTGCTCATCTAAATACTTCTTAAATGTTGTGAGGGTTCCTGCCTCTACCACCTCTTCAGGCAGTGCATTCCAGATTCCAACCACCCTCTGGGTGAAAATTCTTTTCCTTAAATCCCCTCTAAACCTCCTGCCCCTTGCCCTAAATCTATGCCCCCTGGCTTATTGACCCCCTCCGCTAATGGAAAAAGTTTCTTCCTATTTAACCTATCAATGCCCCTCATAATCCTGTACACCTCAATCATGTCCCTCCTCAGTCTTTTCTACTCCAAGGAAAACAACCCTAGCCTTTTCAGTCTCTCTTCATTGCTGAAATGTTCCAGCCCAGGCAACATCCTGGTGAATCTCTTCTGCACCCTCTCCAGTGCAATCACATCCTTCCTATAGAGTGTTGACCAGAACTGTACACAGTATTCCAGCTGTGGCCTAACTAGCTTTTATATAGCTCCATCATAACCTCCCTGCTCTTATATTCTATGCCGTGGCTAATAAAGGCAAGTATCCCATATGTCTTCCTAACCACCTTATCTGCCTGTGCTGCTGCCTTCAGTGATCTATGGACAAGTACACCAAGGTCCCTCTGACCCTTTGTACTTCCTTGGGTCCTACCATCCATTGGATATGCCCTTGCCTTGTTAGTCCTCCCAAATCCTCACACTTTTCAGGATTAAATTCCATTTGCCACTGCTCCCCCAATTTACCAGCCCATCTATATCTCCCTGTAATCTCAGGAGTTCCTCCTTATATATATATTTATTGCCCATCCCTAAATGCCTTTGAGAAAGCGGTGGTGAGCTGCCTTCTTGAACCGCTGCAGCCCATATGGTGTAGGCACACCCACAGTGCTGTTAGGAAGGGAATTCCAGGATTTTGGCCCAGCGACAGTGAAGGAACAGCCAATATATATATATACACCCCGTAATCTAAGGCTTTCCTCCTCACTATTAACGACACCACCAATTTTTGTGTCGTCTGCGAACTTACTGATCATACCTCCTATATTCACGTCTAAATCATTAATGTACACTACAAGCAGGAAGGGTCCCAGCACTGATGCCTGCGGTATCTCACTGGTCACGGGCCTCCATTCACAAAAACAACCCTCGACCATCAACCTCTGCCTCCTGCCACTAAGCCAATTTTGGATCCAATTTGCCAAATTGCCCTGGATCCCATGGGCTCTTACCTTCTTAACCAATCTTATCAAAAGCCTTACTGAACTCCATGTAGACTACATCAACTGCTTTACCCTCATCTACACATCTAGTCACCTCCTCGAAAAATTCAATCAAATTTGTTAGACACGATCTCCCCCTGACAAAGTCATGCTGACTATCCCTGATTAATCCCTGCCTCTCCAAGTGGAGATTAATCCTATCTCTCAGAATTTTTTCCAATAATTTCCCTACCACTGACGTCAGACTCAGGTAATGGTGAGAGAGGGCGTTGGGTGGTAACAACTTGTTTTGGAAGCTTGGAAAAGAAAGGGGGTTGTGGATGGACAGTAGATGAAGAGAATGGAGTCACAGTGGGTAAGTTTCTTTCGTAGTGGGGCGCATATTGCAGTTTTGAAAGGTGTTGGGTTGGGGGTGTGTGTGGTGTGGGGTGGGGGGGGGGGGGGTCTGGGGGGGGAATAGTGCCTGAATTTATGATGTTAGTGAGAACCGGGTTATTTTTTAACAGTTCATACTCAGGATGCGGGCATTGCGAGAAAGGCCAACATTTATTGCCCATCCCTAATTGCCTTTGAGAAGGTGGTGGTGAGCTGCCTTCTTGAACCACTGCAGTCCATATGGTGCAGGCACGCCCACAGTGCTGTTAGGAAGGGAATTCCAGAATTTTGGCCCAACGACAGTGAAAGAACAGCCAAGTCAGGATGGTCCTTCTCGGTGGTGGAGGTTGGGGTTTTGTGAGGTGTTGTTCAAAAAAGATAGAGGATTGATCTCATAGAGGGGACGCATTTGGTTTGGGTTGGGATAATGATAGGGGAGGCAGAGTTTAGATAGTGGCAAGCTAGGGCTGGACAGGAAAATCAAAAGGCCTAAGGACACCCCTAAGCACTCAAAAGTGTGAATTCTAGCAACAACCAAGCTGAAGCTTCAAAAACACCCCTTTTATCGGGGATACTGCTTATCCAGTATTATATTAGCTGCAACTTCACCATAATCCCTTTCCCTGTTTAGATACGTAAGATACTGACACAAAATACCTTCAGCCTTATGATTCACAATAGAGGAGATGGATGCACCAATGTCTACTCCCCACAAGATGGCACTGCGTCGTGACTCAGCAGAACTTACATAGGTACAATCTTAGCAAAACTTACAATGAATGAAACACAAATAAATTGCCTTCAATTAGATTTTTAAATGCCAAATCATTGAGAAATATGGAGCAGAAAAACCTGCCCGAACTTAGTGATGAAAGTATATGCTCGTGCTGAACATAGCCAGTGAAACAAAACCTTTGCATATTCCTCTGTGTGCGGTGTGCAAACTTTGAAAGAAAGTGTAACATTCGCTTTAAAAGCCTAATTGGAATATGGGTATTGTATTAATACAACAAAGGGGCAATAAGTTTTAGAGTGCAACTAAAGTTCCATTGAACAAAGCTATCGAAAGGCAACTTGAAATGGTATAGACTGCAAAACCTCAAAGTATCAGACTTTTATGTAGATTCAGTGCTATTGCTATCGTATCATATTGCAATGCTCTCCTGGCTTATCCCAACATCTTGCACCTTCCATAAACTTGAGCTCAGCCTAACTCATACCCAGTCCAGTTTAACCATCACCCCTTGTGCTCATAGACATACATTAGCTCCCGATTTGGCAATGTCTTGATTTTATCATTCTCCTCCTTGTGTTCAAATGCCTCCATGGCCTCGCCCCCCTGCCCCTCCCTCATCTCTGTAACCGCCTCCAACCTTACAATGCTCCAAACATACTGCACTCCTCTAATTCTGGTCTCTTGTGCATCCCCAATTTGGAAATCCATTAAGGTGTCAGGCGTGCTCAGTGGGTAGCACTCTCACCTCTGGGCCAGAAGGCAAGTGGTTTAAATCCCACTCCACAGATCTGAGCAAATCATCAAGGCTGACACTCCCAGTGCAGTACTGAGGGAGTGCTGCATTGCCAGAGGTGCTGAGTATTGGATGAGATATTTAACCAAGGCCTTGTCTGCCCTCTTAGCTTGATGTAAAAGATGCCATGCTGCTATTTTGTAGAAGAGCAGGGGATTTCTTTATGGTGTCCCGATCATCATTTATCCTTCAATCAACATCACAAACAAAGAACAAAGAGCAAAGAACAAAGAACAGTACAGCACAGGAACAGGCCATTTGGCCCTCCAAGCCTGTGCCGATCTTGATGCCTGCCTAAACTAACACCTTCATTATCTGATTATCTGGTCATTATCTCCTTTCTATTTTGTGGGAGCTTGGCGTGCACATATTAACTGCTGCATCTCCTACATTACAACAGTGACTACACTTCAGAAGTATTAAATAGACCATAAGGAGCATGGGGACATGCTGAGATTATGAAAGGCCCCTTACACAGAAAGTGTAAATCCTTTCTTTTCTTATTGCTTATCCAGCCAATGAGCCCCAGGTTTCCTGCCTTCAACTCCTTCAAGAAAGTCTGAAATGCAGTCCATGTGGCGAGATGCCCTGGAGTGCCAGATGTATCCACCCTCCTCGCTATCTTGTCCCCTTCACCAGTCATCAAGGTTGAAGTGTGGCACCATTCCATCCTTGGCTAAAGACCCAGGTGGCCTGACCAAAAAAAAAATTTGTTCTGAGATACAGCTGCCTGCCTTTAAGTGGCTGCATCCCTTTAATTTTTCCCAGCATCCCTGCTTCTACATAATTTACAACCCCTCCCCCCCGCCCCCCCCCCCCCCCCCCCCCCCCAACCACACAACTCAAGGCCCAGTACATAGGCTGGAAAGTCATTCACATTATGTAAATGAATCTCACTCCACAAAATCAGGCACTAATGATTGAGTGGGTGCTCATAATGTACTGCCTGATTAACGTTCAATCGGGGAGGCTATTTCTGAGTAGTTACCTGCATTTGTTAATCCACGTACACACTCATCTCTTTACTTAGCTGGTTAACATATTTTGTGCTAATCAGACTAAATGAAGGACTTTTGCTAGCCTCAAGCTCTAAGTCGGTCCCCGATTCACCTGTAAATTTGGCTACACCTCGCGCCTTTAGCAATTGGCTGAATCTGCATCTTTATTTTCATTAATTCATTCTGAGGATATGGGCGTCACAGGCAAGGTCAGTGTTTATTGCCCATCTCTAATTAAACCAAGGCCTCGTCTACCCTCTCAGGTGGACGTAAAAGATCGCATGGTACTATTTTGAAGAAGAGCAGGGAAGGTAGCTCATAGAGTTATATACAGCACAGAAGCAGGCCCTTCGGCCCATCGTGTCTGTGCCGGCCATCAAACACCTAACTGTCTAATGTTTATCCTTCATCACAACATCACAAAAATAGATTATCTGGTCATTATCATGTTGTTGTTTGTGGAAGCTTGCTGTGCACAAATTGGCTGCTGCATTTCCTAGATTACAACAGTGACTGCACTTCAAAAGGTGGTTTATTGGCCGTAAAGAACTTTGGCACATCCTGAGGTCATGAAAGGTGCTATCAAGATGCAAGTCATTCTTTTTATATATGATCAAGTTTGGTTGGTGTGTGTCTTGGAGATGATGGTGTTCCCGTGCACCTGCTATTCTTGTCCTTCTAGTTGGTGGAGACTATGGGTTTGGAAGGTGCTGTCAAAGAAGTCTTGGTGATTTGCTGCCGTTTCATCAAATGTTCTGAACTGAAAGGTCTGTATTTCAATTCAGAATGATTTAAAGAAGATAAATAAGGCTGGGATGATACTGGGCTTTAAAGGTTAAATCATGGGATCAGGCTGCATAAACATGTCTTGTATTACCTTGAATGTAGAAGATTGAGGGCGATCGAATGGAGGTGTATAAAATGACAAAAGGCTTTGATAGGGTAGATGCCAATAATCTATTTCCTCTGGTGGGGAAATCTAGAACAAGGGGGTAAAAGCTTAAAATTAGAAGTAGGCCATTCAGGAGGTGATGTCAGGAAGCACTTTTTCACACAAAGGGTAGCGGAAATCTGGCATCCTCTCCCTCAAAAAGCTTTTAAGGCTGGAGACTGGTGGTGGTTCATTGAAAAATTCAAAACCAGGATCGACAGATTTTTGTTTGGTAAGGGGTAGTGGCAGGTAAATGGAGTTGAAATACAGATCAGCCGTGATCTGATTGAATGGTTGCAGATCAGGCTCGAGGGGCTGAAATGGCCTCCTCTTGCCCCTGTAATCCTAATTTTCTGAATGTATGCTGCTGGCAGGAAGCCTTGCCCTCTGGCCATTCATTTTGGGAAGCCGTGGGCACAATGTCTGTGGTATTTGGGCAACAATGTGTGCACTATTCCGTCAACGGCCTGGATGCCGTTTAGGTTCTGATTCTTGAGAAATAGGCCCTCAGGTTTAAAATCTCCAAAGTCCTGTCTAAGAGGGTGGGGTAACTCAACTGATGCCTTGTGGTTGGAAGGTTCTGCCTTCACACCCCACTCATACAATCATACAACACAGAAGAAGGCCATTGTGTTGTAATAGTTCTATGAAAGAACTATCCAATTATTCTCACTCCCCTTCCTTTTCCTCATAGCCCTGCAAATTTTCCCTTTTCAAGTATTCATCCAATTCCCTTTTGAAAGTTATCACTAAATCCCCTTTCTCCAACCTTTCAAGCAGTGCATTCCAGATCACAGCAACTCACTGCAAAAAGAAACAATCTCCTCGTCTTCTCTCTGGTTCTTTTGCCAATTGCATTAAATCTGTTCCCTCCGGTTACCAACCCTCCTGCATATGGAAACAGTTTCTCCCAGTCTACTCCATCAAAAAAATTTGAACACCCCTATTAAATCTCCCCTTAACCTCTAAGGGAAATAACACCAGTTTTTCTTGCCTACCTACAGATTTGAGTCTGGGCTCACACTGGGATGTGCTACACTGTCTGAAGTGCCGTTATTTGGATGAGACATCAAACCAAGCCCTGCCTGCCTTGTTCATTCGGAAACAAATGATCCCATTGCAAGTATTCCAAAGAAGAACATCTTTCAAGTAACACCATGTAAAATAGATGAACTGGGCATTCAATCTATTCCTGTTTGTGGGATCTTGCTGTGCACAAGTAAATATCTGATGCATTTCCTGATAAAACAGTGAAAGTTATTTCATAATAAACAATTCATTGGCTATGAAGTCCTTTGGGATGCCTTGAGGCTGTGAAAGGTATGATATAGTCTCACCAACTTTTTAAATGAATTTCTGGGAAGGTGCGAATTATAAAATGGCTGTTTGGCTTGGTAGACTTTTGAATAATAAAAGTGCCAGGGACAACAATCTCTTTATTCCACTATATCGGGGAGGCTATTTCTAAGTAGTTACCTGCATTTGTTAATCCACGTACACACTCATCCCTTTACTTAGCTGGTTAACATATTTTGTGCTAATCAGACTAAATGAAGGACTTTTGCTAGCCTCAAGCTCTAAGTCGGTCCCCGATTCACCTGTAAATTTGGCTACACCTCGCGCATTGTTGTTTGCACTCGTTATGCACACACTAAGTTCTCAAGATGGCAATGACAGGGTTTGGAGAAAATAGAAGGCACTAAATTATTAAAAGTGAATCATGATTATGATAATGGGAAAAGGCATCTTAAAAATGAAGAAGGCATGAACTAAACAGAAGGTTAACAAGGGCCTGAGCCGTTCAACTCCCTATCTCTGTATCCTCCAACCCTACAACCCTCAGAGATCTCTGCTTTCATCTAATTTTGGGATCTTATGCATCCCTGACTTTCCTCGATCCACTATTTGCACCAGTGTCTTCAGTGTTTCAGCTGGCAAGCTCTAGAATTCCATTCCTACACCTCTCCTCCTATCGACCTCTCTCTCCCTTGTTTGATGACATTCTTAAAACAACAACAACTTATATTTAGATAACGCCTTTAACTTCATAAAATGTCCCAAGGTGCTTTACAGGAGTGTTATACAACAAAATATAACATCCAACCACAAAAGAAGATATAAGGCCAGATGACCAAGAGCTTGGTCAAACAGGTAGGCTTTAAGGAGTGTCTGAAACGAGGAAAGCGAGGTGAAGTGGAGGAGAGATGTAGTGAGGGTATTCCAGAGCTTGGAGCTTAGGCAACTGAAGGTGCTGCCACCAACGGTGGAGCAATTCAAATCAGGGGATGCACAAGACGCCAGAATTGGAGGAGTGATGTGGGGCTGGAGGAGATTACAGAGATAGGGAGGGGCGAGGCCATGGAGGGATTTCTCAGGGATGAGAATTTTAAAAGCAAGGTCACTTGACCAGGAGCTAATGTAGGTCAGCAAGCACAGGGTGATAGGGGGAAAGGACTTGGTGCACGTTAAGACACAGGCAGCAGAGTTTTGGATGACCTCAAGTTTACAGAGTATAGAGTGTGGGAGACCAGCCATGAGTACGTTGGAAGAGTCAAGTCTAGTGGTAACAAAGGCATGAATGAGGGTTTCAGCTGCAGATGAGCTGAGAACAAAGAACAAAGAAGAGTACAGCACAGGAACAGGCCATTCGGCCCTCCAAGCCTGCGCCGATCTTGATGCCTGCCTAAACTAACACCTTTTGCACTTCCGGGGTCCGTATCCCTCTATTCCCATCCTATTCATGTATTTGTCAAGATGCCTCTTAAACGTCGCTATCGTACATGCTTCCACCACCTCCCCCGGCAGCAAGTTTCAGGCACTCACCACCCTCTGTGTAAAGAACTTGCCTCGCACATCCCCTCTAAACTTTGCCCCTCGCACCTTAAACCTATGGCCCCTAGTAACTGACTCTTCCACCCTGGGAAAAAGCCTCTGACTATCCACTCTGTCCATGCCGCTCATAACTTTGTAAACCTCTATCATATCACCCCTCCACCTCCGTCGTTCCAGTGAAAACAATCCGAGTTTATCCAACCTCTCCTCATAGTTAATGCCCTCCAGACCAGGCAACATCCTGGTAAACCTCTTCTGTACCCTCTCCAAAGCCTCCACGTCCTTCTGGTAGTGTGGCGACCAGAATTGCACGCAATATTCGAAGTGTCGCCGAACTAAGGTTCTGTACAGCTGCAACATGACTTGCCAATTTTTATACTCTATGCCCCGACCGATGAAGGCAAGCATGCCATACGCCTTCTTGACTACCTTATCCACCTGCGTTGCCACTTTCAGTGACCTGTGGACCTGTACGCCCAGATCTCTCTGCCTGTCAATACTCCTAAGGGTTCTGCCATTTACTGTATACTTCCCACCTGCATTAGACCTTCCAAAATGCATTACCTCACATTTGTCCGGATTAAACTGCATCTGCCATTTCTCTGCCCAAGTCTCCAACCGATCTATATCCTGCTGTATCCTCTGACAATCCTCATCACTGTCCGCAACTCCACCAACCTTTGTGTCGTCCGCAAACTTACTAATCAGACCAGCTACATTTTCCTTCAAATCATTTATATATACTACAAACAGCAAAGGACCCAGCACTGATCCCTGCGGAACACCACTAGTCACAGCCCTCCATTCAGAAAAGCACCCTTCCGCTGCTACCCTCTGTCTTCTATGACCAAGCCAGTTCTGTATCCATCTTGCCAGCTCACCTCTGATCCCGTCTGACTTCACCTTTTGTACCAGTCTGCCATGAGGGACCTTGTCAAAGGCTTTACTGAAGTCCATATAGACAACATCCACTGCCCTTCCTTCATCAATCATCTTCATCACTTCCTCAAAAAACTCAATCAAGTTAGTGAGACACGACTTCCCCTTCACAAAACCATGCTGCCTCTCGCTAATAAGTTCGTTTGTTTCCAAATGGGAGTAAATTCTGTCCCGAAGAATCCTCTCTAATAATTTCCCTACCACTGACGTAAGGCTCACCGGCCTATAATTTCCTGGATTATCCTTGCTACCCTTCTTAAACAAAGGAACAACATTGGCTATTCTCCAGTCCTCTGGGACCTCACCTGTAGCCAATGAGGATGCAAAGATTTCTGTCAAGGCCCCAGCAATTTCTTCCCTTGCCTCCCTCAGTATTCTAGGGTAGATCCCATCAGGCCCTGGGGACTTATCTACCTTAATGCTTTGCAAGGCACCCAACACCTCCTCCTTTTTGATAACAACATGACCGAGACTATCTACACTCCCTTCCCTAGACTCATCATCCACCAAGTCCTTCTCTTTGGTGAATACTGATGCAAAGTACTCATTTAGTACCTAGCCCATTTCCTTTGGCTCCACACATAGATTCCCTCCTCTGTCCTTGAGTGGGCTAACCCTTTCCTTGGTTACCCTCTTGCTCTTTATATCCGAATAAAAAGCCTTGGGATTCTCCTTAATCCCGTTTGCCAATGACCTTTCATGACCCCTTTTAGCCCTCCTGACTCCTTGCTTAAGTTCCTTCCTACTATCTTTATATTCCTCAAGGGCTTCATCTGTTCCCAGCCTTCCAGCCCTTACGAGTGCTTCCTTTTTCTTTTTGACTTGGCTCACAATATCCCGCGTTATCCAAGGTTCCTGAAACTTGCCAAACTTATCCTTCTTCCTCACAGGAACATGCTGGTCCTGGATTCTAATCAACTGATGTTTGAAAGACTCCCACATGTCAGATGTTGATTTACCCTCAAACAGCCGCCCCCAATCTAAATTCTTCAGTTCCTGCCTAATATTGTTATAATTAGCCTTCCCCCAATTTAGCACCTTCGCTCTGAGACAAGGGCAAAGTCGGGTGATGTTACCTCTTTGACTAAAATTTTGGTCATCCGTTCTAAATTTTTTTTCAGGGACTCGGTGTCAAATGTTGTCTGATAACACTCCTGTTAAATACCTTGGGAATGTTTAACCACATTAAATTCACCATATAATTGCAAGTTGTTGTTATTGTGGTCATCAGTAAGTCTTTAATATGAGCTTGTGCTGATATCCATCAGTGTTCATGGAACAAGAAGAGGAACACTGGATTAAAAATTGGTCTGGGCCTTTAGTGGAATAGAACAATAGTGAATCTGCAGCCCGTTTCCAGTCCATTTTGCATTGACTTCAATGATCTCATCCAAGACCAATAAATAACCAATTGTGTCTTAATTTTTGACTGCTGCAATTTGCATCACATTTATGATTGCCTACTTCAACAACAATGCAATTTGCAAAGCAAATCATTGCAAGCCACTTCAGGACTTCCTGTGGATATGATAAGACAGTTTCCTACTGGCCAATTTTCATCCCTCAAGCAACTTCACTAAAAAACAGATTATCTGGTCATTTCCTCATTGCTGTTTGTGGGAGCTTGCTGTGTGCAAATTGGCTGCTGGTCTTCCCTATATTACAAGAGTGATTACACTTCAAAAATACTTCATTGATTGTGAAGCACTTAGGGACATCTTGAAACCATGGGAGATGCTGTATAAATGCAAGTCCTTTCTGTATAACCAGGAAGGTCTATTCATATGTCCTACGTGGCTCTAGGTGCTTTACTAGGGTTCTTTAAAGTACGCTAGCCAGTCCCTGTACTGTAAAACCTGTTTTCGGTAGCCCATTGGTGGATTCGTAAGTCCAGTTTGACTCCTGCTAGCGTATAGTGCCATGGGTGCCCTTTAGTACAGCCCCCAAGTTTTGATAGTTCTTGTGGAAGCTTGCATGTTAAAGGCCCATTAATGGACTTGATTCAATCATTATTCTGCACCTTTGAAAAGGAATCCTTGGAGGCCAGTCAGGATGATGAAGCCTGGTTGATTTTTATTCCCTGCCCAAGCATGAAAGGTGCTGAGGCCAATTTGAGCATCTCACCGACACCTTCAGTCGAGATCAGCTAACGCACAGCAAACCAAGGGCTGGGACCTGGGTCCTTCCTCTCTGTATGTGTATTTACACACCAAGGGTCCAGTTACAAAGGAACAAAGCCATTTGTCAATCTTGTATAGGACTGATAAGAGGACAATGCCAAGATTCAAGGTGTGGAAATTGTTGCACAGTCAACAATACATATTTTTAAAATTGCGGCATTCTGTCAAAATTAACCAGACTCATTGCTTAATTTTCAAGCTGCAATCTCAACAAACATCCATCAAAGTTACTCAATTAGTCTGTGCAAGATCCCAACAGTTCAATGATAAAAAGTCTGTCGCTGGCACTGAAATATGAGAGAAATAAAGAATATCCATGCATGAATATCTCAGCAGTAAGCAGCATGATTCTTCATCAGTGACATGCTGCTTAAGCCAACACAAGTTGAGTGGCCAAATAAAGCTACATTGACTCTCAGTGGGAGTCAGGTTGACTTTGTTTAATAGAACTCCCCTGCTCTTCTTTGAACCAGTGCCATGGTATCTTTTACATCCAGCTGCATGATGGCAGATGGATGTTGGTTTAATTTCTCATTCGAAAGACGGAACCTCTGACAGTGTAGGATTCGCTCAGTACTACACTGGAAGTGTCAGATCAGATCCTGTGCTTGAAGCAAGACTTGAACTCCTGCTATTCTGACTGAGAGGCAAGAGTGCACTACCCACTGAGCCTCAGCTAGAGCTATATACTGGTGTTCAGAAGTGGGACTTCATTTCAGGGTGAGACCAGAACACTAACTGTTTCAAGCTGACAACCCACTGAGGGTATTAATTCAACTAACAAAAACTTCTAACAAACATTCTATTGGTGTGAAATAGTGTCCCTCAATCAAAATGACAAAGTAATCGGATAGCCACCCAGGAGCTGTGAATGCAGCAGATCTAAACCAATCTGACTGAGTGATTCCTCATGAAGAAAGAAATCCAGAGAATTTTAACACAGAAAGCTTTGTTTTCCTAAAGAGCTGTAACTTTCTGTAATGAGTATAGATAGCAAATTTCATTTTTATTTCTGGAGTTGTGAATGTCTCAGAATGATTTGCAAGTAAGGAAATTGCTCCTAGTGTCGTGTAGGGGGATGTGGTAGGGAATATGGGATTCGTGTAGGATTAGTATAAATGGGTGGTTGTTGGTCAGCACAGGCTCAGTGGGCCGAAGGGCCTTTTTCAGTGCTGTATCTCTAAATAAATAAAAATAAAATAAATAAGTAAGGGCAATATTAATTATTCTGATTGGAATAAATGCATTCCGCTTCTGTCTGCAGTGATGTTAATTAAAGATGGAGGAAGCAGATTCAATAGTAACTTCCAACGGGCAATTGGATAAATACTTGAAAAGGAAACATTTGCAGGGCTATAGGGAAAGAGCAGGGGAGTGGGACTTATTGAATAGATCTTTCAAGGAGCCAGCACTGGTGAATGGACTAAATGGACTCCTTCTTGTGCTGTGTGATCTATGATACTAAAGCTGCAAATTAAGGTATACCAGGTCTGAGCAAATCACCTCCAGACTTTTAACTTTGAGGGTGTGTTTCTGGCCTAGGGTGAGCTAAGAATACTTCAGTGTAACCATCGTTTTCAATCATGAAAACAGTTCACGTTACAGTACAGATTATTCAACCTGGGATCACAGTCCCTGGCAAATCCATGTTTGTGGTCAGGCATACTCAATGTACCACAACACAATCCATTGAGAATTCTGTATTCTACTTTGTTTCTGTAACCCTTGACTTCCTGGTGTATTATTTCTGTTGTTTTATATGTTAATAACATATGTTTTCTGCAATGATAGAATTTCACAGGAGAGAACGAGGTCATTTGGCCCATTGTGACTATGCAGCTCTTTAATATAGCTGTCTGCTCAGTCCCATTGCCCTGCCCTCACCATGTAACCATTGAAATATCTCCTTTTTCAGTGAATATATAAATCAACTTACATTCACGACCTCAGGACATCCCAAAGGGCTTTACTGCCAATGAAGTACTTTTAAAGTGTAGTTACCGTTTTAATGTAAGAAATGCAGCACCCAATTTGCACACAGCAAGCTCCCACAAACAGCAATGTAGTAATGACCAGATCATCTCTATCAGTGATGTTGATTGCAGGATAAATATTGGCTAGAACACTGGGAGAACTCCCTTGCTCTTCTTCAACATGCTGCCATGGGGTTTTTACACCCACCTGAGAGTGCAGACGAAGCCTCTATTTAACATCTCACCCAAAAGACAGTGCCTTTGCTAGCGTAGCACTCCCACACTACTGGTACAGGGATGATACAAAGGTAGGTGGAAAGGTAAGCAATGGAGGACACAGAAAGGCTGCAAAACGATATAGACAGGTTAAGTGAGTGGACAACAAGATGGCAGATGCAGTATAAGGTAGGGAAGTGTCAAGTGCTTCACTTTGGCTGTAAGTTTAGAAAAGCAGAATATTTTTTAAAAGGTGTGAAACTTGTAGGTGTTGATGTTCAAAGAAACTTGGGTGTGCTTGTACGAGGAATGCAGAAAGTTAGCATGCAGGTACAGCAAACAATTAGGAAGGCAGATGGCATGTTAGCCTTTATTGCAAGGACATTGGAGCACAGGAATAGAGAAGTCTTGCTACAATTGTACAGGGTTTTGGTGAGACCGTTTAAGAAAGGATATACTTGCATTGGAGGCGGTACAGCGAAGGTTCACTAAATTGGTCCCTGGAATGAGGGGGTTTTCCAATGATGAGAGGTTGAGTAAATTGGGCCTATATTCTCTGGAGTTTAGAAGAATGAGACGAGATCTTATTGGAATGTATAAGATTCTGAAGGGGTTGGATAGGGTAGACACTGAGATTGTTTCTGCTGGTCGGGGAATCTAAAACAGAGAGGCACAATCTCAGGATAAGGGGCTGATTATTTAGGACTGAGATGAGGAGAAATTACTTCACTCAAAGGGTTGTGAATCTTTGGAATTCTCTACCCCAGAGGGTTGTGGATGCTCCATCATTGAATACATTTAAAGCTGGGATAGACAGATTTTTGGTCTTTAAGGGAATCAAAGAATATGAGGAGGTGGCAGGAAAGTGGAATTGAAGCCCAAGATCAGCCATGATGGCACTGAATGGCATAGCAGGCTTGATGGGCCATATGGTCTACTCCTGTTCCTATTTCTTTTGATATTGTGTTCTGGCGTTCTTGAGTGTTAGCCTAGACTTTTGTGCTGAAGACCTGGAGCAGGACCTGGAAGCCACAAACTTCCAACTCAGTCACAGTTGACCATGCAGCAGTCCGTGTAGAAATGCAGCAAGACCTGGACAATATCCAGGCTTGGGCAGAGAAGTGGCAAGCACACAAGTGCCAGGCAATGACCATCTCCAACAAGAGAGAATCTAACCATCTCCCCTTGACATTCAATGACATTACAATTGCTGAATCCCCCATTATCAACATCCAGGGGTTACCATTGACCAGAAACTGAACCGGAGTAGCCAAATAAATACCGTGGCTACAAGAGCAGGTCAGAGGCTAGGAATCCTGCGGCGAGTAACTCACCTCCTGACTCCCCAAAGCCTGTCCACCATCTACAAGGCACAAGTCAGGAGTGTGATGGAATACTCTCCACTTGCCTGGATGGGTGCAGCTCCATCAAAACTCAAGAAGCTCGACACCATCCAGGACAAAGCAGCCTGCTTGATTGGCACACCATGCACAAACATTCACTCCCTCCACCACCGACGCACAATGGCAGCAGTGTGTACCATCTACAAGATGCACCGCAGCAACACAGCAAGGCTCCTTAGACAGCACCTTCCAAACTTGAGACCTCTACTACAGAGAAGGACAAGAGCAGCAGCTGCATTGGAACACCACCACCTGCAAGTTGCCCTCCAAGTCACACACCATCCTGACTTGGAACTATATCGCCGTTCCTTCACTGTCGCTGGATCAAAATCCTGGAACTCCCTTCCTAACAGCACTGTGGGTGTACCTACACCCCAAGGACAGCAGTGGTTCAAGAAGGCAGCTCACCACCACCTTCTCAAGGGCAATTAGGGATGGGTAATAAATGCTGGCCTGGCCAGCGACGCCCACATCCCACAAACGAATAATCTTAATCTGGATGATGTACTTGTGCATTTCTCTCTGATGTAGATTGAGTAAACACTTGGTGAGACAAGAATTGATATGAATCATTACAACAACATCTTGCTTTTTAGAATGCTTTTAACATAGTAAAACATTCCAAGGCACTTCACGGGAGCGTTTTCAAACGACATTTTACACGGAGGCACATAAGGAAATATTAGAGCAGATGACTAAAAGCTTGGTCAAAGACGTAGGTTTTAAGGATCATTTTAACCGAGAGGCAGGTAGTGAGGCAGAGAGGTTTAGGGACAAAATTCCAGAGCTTAGGGCACAGGGAGTCGAAGGCATGTCCATCAATGGCGGAACAATAGAAATTGGGGATGCGCAAGAGACCAGAATTGGACGAGAGCTGATGGCTCAACTGTGGCTGCGGAACAGAGTCTGTGGCGGGATTTGTTTTAACTGTTGTTTAACAAGCACATTCTACTACCCAACTCATCTTTCCATGTGAACAGCAGACCGGTGCCTTTGGAAAACCTGGCATGGCAGGTTCAGATTGCTTCACTGTCAAGTGTGAGCTATCCAGCAAAGACTATACCGGGTGCTCCACTAGGTGGCAGGATTGCCATTATCACTGGCGGCCTTGTTCACCTGTTTCGTGTGTTTGAAGCCTGTGGGGATGTGAGCGCACTCAGATCATTTCTATGGAAATGAAAATAGCCAGAACAATACGTAGGAAGTTATTATTATTTGAATGCCAGATTTCATGTTCCCTTTCCAATCTCAGCAAAACAGACTCAATGACGGTGTTAAAAGGCCGACATTTTCCATTTCAATACTGCACCGTAAATTAAACAGTTATTTATAGTTTTGAAATCCATTTTGCCCCTTTCCTCCTATTCTTCCTCTCGCCTTAGCTCTGCCGTTATCTCCTTCAGTCGGAAAGGCAGACTGGCTGGCCAGGGAACAGCTCTCCGTGATTTCCGATGCCAGTGCTGTTTGGGTTTTCAGTTGACAGGAACCACACTTGCTGTTTGCTTCCTCCAAAAAGACTGCTTGGGAATCGCCAAAAGAATAAAATAAAAATAAAAATCGGGTAATGAGCATGCCAGCCTGTCAAAGCTGGCAGGGTGATGTTTAACTCCCCCCGAACCCTCTAACCTTCCTCCACTTTGCTATCAGGGCTCCCATGGTGACAACTGCAGTGAGAAAAAACACACAAAGAAGGGCTTTGAAAAACACGTCCATTTGCAACAAAGAACTTACATTTATATAACGCCTGTCACAAACTCAGGATGACCCAAAGTGCTTTACAGCAAATCAAGCATCTTTGAAGTATAGTCACTGTTGTAATGTAGGAAACGTGGCAGCCAATTTGCACACAGCAAGATCCCACAAGCAGCAATGTGATAATGACCAGACTATCTGTTGCACTGATGTTGGATGATAAATATTGGCCAGTACAGTATGGAGAGCTCTCCTGCTCTTCTTCGAATAGTACCATGGGATCTTTTATGCCCACCTGAGAGGGTATTTACAGAGTTTAAAGAAAAATAATTTCAAATTCACAAACTGCAATGGTGGAATTCAAACTAGCATTCTTCTAAATTTCTCTGCATTTCTTGATTACTGTCCCAGTAACATAACCACTACACTACCGAGCCTGCTGCTTCTATAGTCATAAAATAACAAAACCATAAAATAACAGCATAGAATTATTCAGAAGGAGGCCATTTGTTCTATTGCGTCAATGGCAGCTCTTTGAAAGAGCTATCCAATTAGTCCCATTCTCCTGCTCTTTGCCAATAACCCTGCACATTTTTCCCCTTCAAATATTTATCCAAGACCTCTTTGAAAGTTACTCTTGAATCTGTTTCCACTGTTCTTCCAAGCAGAGCATTCCAGACTATAGCAACGCGCTGCGTAAAAAAAAAACCCTTCTCTTACATCTGCTTCTTTTGCCAATTAACTTAAATCTGTGTCCTTTGGTTACTGACCAGGTGCGACTGGAAATAATTTCTCCTTATTTACTCTATCAAAATCTTTCATGATTTTCAAGGCCTCGATTAAATCTCCCCTCAACCTTCTCTACTCTATGGGGAACAATTCCAGCTTCTCCAACCATTCTGCCTGACTGAGGTCCCTCATCCCTGGTACCATTCTAGTAAATGTCCTCTGCACCCCCTTTACAGCCTTGATGTCCTTTCTAAAGTGTTGTGCCCAAAATTAAACACAATACTGCAACTGGGGCCTAACCAGTGGTTTATGACGTTTTTGCAATAACGTCCATGATTTTTGTACTGTATGGCCAGAAGTTTAGGTTGGGCAGAAGCCCTGCCCACCAGCCAAAAAATCGGTGACGAGCCCACCTCCGCCGGGCTTGGGGAGCCACGCCGGGATTTTTCACTCCCCAGGCCCTTAATTGGTCTTGGGTGGACTTCCACCTCCTTGAGGCAGGAAGTTCCGCCTAATGGTGCTGCCGGCCAATCAGCGGGCTGGCAGCTCTTAGTCCCAACAGCGCCACTGGGAGCGGTGGCCACTGCTGGGACCACACCCACCTATCGGAAGCAAGAGGAAGGATGACCCCAGAACTCAGGTAGGTTTTTGGGGCCTTACTGGGGACAATCGGCCGGGCCCCGGTGAGGCAAGGGGGGGGGGGGTGGTTGAAGCGTTGTGCATTGGGGATGGTTGGGGCTTTGGGGGCGGCCCTCCATGGGGCACAGGGTGCCTGATCAGGAGGGCCACCCCCCTCCCCCCCCCCCCACCACCAGCCCACTCGTTGGGGGGGGGGGGCATTAAAAATCTGGCCTGTCTCTTGATTTATAAATCCAAGGATCTTGTTTGCTTTTTGAAGAATTTTCTCAACATGTCCTGCTCCCTTCAAAGATTTGTATACACACATCCCCAGGTTTCTTTGTTCTGCACTCTCAGTAAAATAACATTTAGTTTATATTGCCACTTCTCTTTCTTCCTACATGATCTTTGAACAGAGATTTGGATTTGACTTCTCATTGGGAGAGCAGCAATCAGTAACGCAGGTGTATTAGAGTAGATCATTGGAAAGGATCAGCTTCCCAACTATTGTCCCTTACCCCTCTCCTTTCAGCTTTCCATGTGCATATACCATTCACCAGTTGAAAGCACAGAGAGCCAAACAACAAAACCCTGCATTTATATAGCAACTTTAACATCCCAAGGTGTTTTACAGGCACAATATGAAACAAAATTTGGCCCTGAACCACATGTGGAGATATTAGGACAGATGATGAATCACCTAAGCAAAAAGGTAAGTTTTAAGGAACATCTTAAAGGAGGAGAGAGGGGTTTAGGGAAGGAATTCCAGGGCTTGGGGCCTCAGTAGCTGATGTTCAATTGACTGATATCTGTTCACCAAAAACAGGAAGCCGGAGGCAGCCTGTGATCCACAACAGTTTTATTCTCAACCCACAGTTCAGTACAAATACCAGTTTCTACTCTTCCCTTCTGGACTAACTCCCTGTTCAGAAGTAACTCCCTAACTGGAGAAAAACCCAGCCCTGAAATACAAACTGCAATGAGCATCACCTGCTCTCCGTTAACACTGAAGAACACTGGTTACTTAAAGGGAACAGCATTTTCAATATAGTCAGCTGAAAGCACGACCACCAATTGTGGAGTAGTTAAAATAGGGGATGCACAAGAGGCCAGAATTGGAGGAGCGCTGTTATCTTGGACAGCTGGAGGAGATTTCAGAAATAAAGGGTGAGGCCAGGTAGAGAGATTTGGAAACAGGGATGAGAATTTTAAAATTGAGGTATTGCTGGACTGAGAGGTCAACGAGCATAGGGGTGATAGATGAATGGAACTTGTTGTGAGTTAGGATGCGGGCAGCAGTGTTTTGAATGAGGTCAAGTCTATAAAGGGTAGAATGTGGGAGACCAGCCAGAAGAGTATTGGGATACCCAGGTCTGGAGGTGACAAAGGCATGGATGAGGGTTTCGGCAACAAATCAACTGAGGCAGTGGCAGAGACGGGCGATGTTACAGAGGTGGGAGTAGGTGGTGCACTTGGTTCTGGGCAAAGCAGTTCTCTTGTAGGATCCTCAGCTTTGTCCAACACTGAAATCCAAACAGCGGGAGAGAAAGGGGATGGTGCAGGACCTGGTCTGAGATGTTGGGCAGATTTTTCGTTTTAAGCTTGGGCGTGTTATGTTTGTTTGTTGGGAGCACACTGAGGAAAATTGGGTGGCAGGATTATCCGCCAGTGATGGAGGATTTTCAATTTTCCATCCGTTAAACTTGTAAATGTAGGGTCTGGCAGGATCTGGTATGGTGTCCAGTGTCTCCCCCTCCTGGCAGGATCTGGTATGGTGTGCAGTGCCTCCCCCTCCTGGCAGGATCTGGTATGGTGTGCAGTGCCTCCCCCTCCTGGCAGGATCTGGTATGGTGTGCAGTGCCTCCCATCCTGGCAGGATCTGGTATGGTGTGCAGTGCCTCCCCCTCCTGGCAGGCTCAGGTATGGTGTGCAGTGCCTCCCCCTCCTGGCAGGCTCAGGTATGGTGTGCAGTGCCTCCCCCTCCTGGCAGGATCTGGTATGGTGTGCAGTGCCTCCCCCTCCTGGCAGGCTCAGGTATGGTGTGCAGTGCCTCCCCCTCCTGGCAGGCTCAGGCATGGTGTGCAGTGCCTCCCCCTCCTGGCAGGATCTGGTATGGTGTGCAGTGCCTCCCCCTCCTGGCAGGCTCAGGTATGGTGTGCAGTGCCTCCCCCTCCTGGCAGGCTCAGGTATGGTGTGCAGTGCCTCCCCCTCCTGATATTCCTCTGTGTGCTATTTTAAAAACCACCACAAGACAACTATTTCAAACCCACTATATCAAACATACCATCCGGTATTCCATATGAAACTCAACTAATCACTCTGAGGCATTCCCTCAGTGCCTGTCCTTGTGTTCCTGTACAGTGCTACCCCAGCGGCTGCAGCATGGTGGATAGAAGGCTGCTGACGTTCAGTGGGGGAAGCTGCAGATGGCCTAGCAGGACAACCTCAAGCAGCTCTGGCCCTTGAATGCCCGGATTCAGACTGTAACAACTTGGCATGGGTGGCAGCAGTCCAGGTGAGATGGCTGACAGGCAACAGCAAGGGGACTTGTGGAATGCCAGTGGTGGGAGGACAACTGCTGTCATCCTGAGAGAGGACAGCAGGTTTTTAGATTTTGTGCTTCTCTGGCAATTCCCAGTGTGGGGCCCCGGCAATCCCATTGGAGGACAGATCGCTGGACTGCTGAGAGAGCCGACAAGCCGCTTTGAGTACTGAGAAACACAGCCATAATGGCAGCAATTTAAACCTGGACAGGAGCAAGCTTTGCATGACCTCAGTCTGATCTTCCATGGCAGCACTCAGACATTGGACGGCTTCTGCTTGTGCTGTAACTTAGCTGGACCAGCCATATAAACACTGTGGCTACAACAGCAGGTCAGAGGCTAGGAATTCTGCAGCGAATAACTCAACTCCTGACTCCCCAATGCATGTCGACCATCTACAAGGCACAAGTCAGGAGTGTGATGGAATACTCTCCACTTGCCTGGATGGGTGCCGCTCCAATAACACTCAAGAAGCTTGAAGCCATCCAGGACAAAGCAGCCTGCTTGATTGGCACCCCAACTACAACCTTCAACATTCACTCCCTTCACCACCAGCGCACAGTGGCAGCAGTATGTACCATATGCACTGCAGCAACACGCCAATGCTCCTTCGGCAGCATCTTCCAAACCCGGGACCTCTACCACGTAGAAGGACAAGGGCAGAAGATGCATGGGACCACCATCACCTGCATGTTCCCTTCCAAGCCACACATCATCCTGTCTTGGAACTATATCGCCATTCCTTCACTGTTGTTGGGTCAAAGTCCTGGAACTCCCTCACTAACAGCACTGTGAGTGTACCTACACCACATGGACTCCAGCAGTTCAAGGAGGTGGCTCACCACCGCCTTCTCAAGGGCCATTAGGGATGGGCAATAAATCTCCCATGAACAAATAAAAACAAACAGTAAAATAAAATGGAAGCTGAGACATTGGCCATGCGATGCCCAATCATGGATGGGTTTGCAAGTGATCTCCTGGAGTTGGCCACCACGTCCAAGCTGGAAAGGAAGGGCGTCAAGCTCTGCGTGAAACCTTGTGCCAAGTTGACGCTGGAATCCTCCATGCTCCTTTACAGTGACAACAGGCTTTCTGACAGGCCTGTAATGCACCAAGCATTTCTGTGTGCGTACCCATCAGCCTTTTTCTGTACGCTGCCCGATTGAAGATGTGACCCGTCCCCTGCAGCAGAATTTGTGTGCTGCCACACCCTCTGGGCAGTTGGCACCTGTGAGCGCTTTTCCTCCTGTCCTGGCTGAAGGCCGCCCATCACCGGTGGCTCACCACATGCAGATTCCGCCTCTATGCTTCCCTCTAAAGTGGGCACAGTGCCAGTATCTGAGCTGGTGGCTGCCAGTGTGACAGTGTTTCATTATCATCAGTCTTTTGTTCCTCTTGGACATCAGACTCCTGCACCAGTGCAACTGAAAGGAGAAAGGCACAAAGATAAGTTTGCAGTGAAGGAAAGGCGGGAAAGCAAGAGGTGCCTGCTTACACCATCTGCACATTATGGGATGACGGGGTACTGAAGAGGTGGGTTTGTCGGAACATACTCCAGTCCTGCCGCTGGCTAAGACCTCAGTCATGATGGTGAGTGCTGTCTCCTCCATGGTGATAAGGACAGGCAGCTCTGCCTGCCCCTGCTAATTGGCTGCTGCTACCTTCAGCTGTCCTGCAGGAGGGAGGGAAGTGTGTCAGTAAGTGCATTGTGCTTGGGTCGTGTGCCAGTCATAGTTGAATAGCTGGCAACATGTGCAAGCTGAGAGTTGTGGGTGTGAAGCTTGCAGCAGTGCTGAGTGTATGAGGGTGAAGTGAGACAATGAATGTTAGGTATGAGTTGTGCTTGATAGAGAATGTTGGTAGGTAAGTAAAGCGGGAGGGTGGTGAGTGGTGAACAGATCTGTGTGTGTGACTGGAGATTCAGTTGTAAGGCCATGGTATTTGAAGATGTAAAAGCAAAATTCTGTGGATGCTGAAAATCTGAGATGAGAACAGAAAATGCTGGAAATGCTCAGCAAGTCAGGCAGCATCTGTGGAGAGAGAAACAGAGGCTGGAATTTTACACCCTCCGCAGGAGCGGACTGGAGGCGGGTCAGGGGGGCGGTGTGAGAGGGGCACAAAATTGAGATGAGGCGGGGTGCCATTCCTGTCACCTTCCTGCCCCAGCTGCAGTTTTACGAGCGGCGGGGGAGGTGACAAACAGCCCGCGCCCCCACCCCAGGTCAAATAAGGCCAATTAATTCTCACTTAAGGGCCTCCTCCCACCACTGCTGCACAAGCTGTCCTCACTGCAGCACCTCCCCCACCCGCCATCTTGAACGACTCCCCCATCTTGCTGGGGCCCAGCTGATTGTCCCCAGCCGGGCCTCACACACTTATATTCCAGGACCTCCTCCATTGTTGCTGGTCCTGGCTGGGTGCAGTCCCAGCAGTGACCACTGCTCCTGGTGGCGCTGCTGGGACTGAAGAGCTGCCGGCCCTCTGATTGGCTGGCAGCTCTTGTAGGCGGGACTTCCTGCCTCAGATGAGCGGAGGTCCAGCCCGAGGCCAATTAAGGGCCTGGGCCAAGTAAAATTACGGTGTGGCTTCCAGGCTTGGCTCGCCCACAACTTTTTCTGCTTGTGGGCGGGGCCTCCGGCCTGGCGTAAAATTCCGGCCGGAGTTGATGTTCCAGATCTATGACCTTTCATGCTGTTAACTCTGTTTCTCTCTCCACAGATGCAGCTAAACCTGCTGAGTATTTCCAGCACTTTCTGTACTGACTTTCTGTATTCACTGATCTTGATCACTCATGTGAGGTCATTAAACCTCTTCCCGCACTGCTTTCAGGTCCTCGGGGATACACTGCTGGCATTGACACTGATGGCAATCTGCTCCTACTGCCTTCCTAGTGCTAGTCTGGAAGGTCTCCTGGCCCCCTATGGGTGCAGGACATCTCTCCTCCTGTCCACTTCCTGCAGCATGACCGCCAGTGCTGCGCCAGAAAAACTAGAGCACACTCTCCGCCCTGTTCCATTTGCACTCTTCTTACGGGCCAGCTACTCTTCCCCAGCCACTTGCAGCACCTACTGCAGCCAGAAACCTCCCCTTTAAGAGGTGCAGGCTGACTTAAAATAATGCAGGCTAATTTTAAATGGTGTTCGCCTCGCATGAAACTGGGTCCAGTGCTGAGGCATGAAGCCACTCAGTAGTGCATTTAGTGCTGTTCAGCGCACTAGGGTCATTTAATTTAGCAGGCAGCACCAACTTTGCACGCTGCCTGCAGCGCAACAAACAGGCACAGGTTAATCTTGCATCATGACCCCTGTGCGCCTTTTTGGGCCTTATCCAATTTTCCCCCCCATGTTTCTTCAGTTGGACATCAGATCAGGAGAGGGAGCTTCTATTTTAATTCTAACCACTTATGAACTTCCTGAGACAAAAGCTAGCATTTCCCTTATTTTAACAAAGAACATTCCACACAACCTATTAAAAAAAAAAGATCAAAGCGGATCCATAGGATAGGAACTGCAGCCACTGGTAAAATATAAACACAACTGAGGGCTATCACACATTTAACAAGCAATGTTTTTTAACTTGTAAAGTTCCTTGTGATGTATCAGACAACTTAATAGCCTTTTCCAGATTATGCTCCTGACCCTGGTTCTCAGTACAATAGAGACAACGACACATGATAATTATCCTTTTCCTAAGATTTCCACTCGATGGCGTCTGCACCTTCCTAATGCGATACCAGGGAGTGGAAAGTTGCAATTTTTCAACAAAGCACATAAGAGATGGTGTGTACGTGGCTGTTTGAGTCAATTTACCCCACTGCAGATGGACAAGCTCTGTAGTGCAGTCGGTATGGTAACACAAGACGTGACAGATTGATTCCAGGCAGTGATGCTCTGTCACTTTTTGACCTCAGGGCAATGTTTCAAGCAGCCCCTAGTTGTTCAGCCAGACTGAAATTGCAGCTGTTGTGCCTTCATTTCACCACATTATCTTTTCCAATAGCACTGGTATTATGTACATTTTCTCAAATAGAATCAGTATTTTCTTTTTTTTCCTGCACGTTCTTTCTTTCTCCTCCGCATTACAATTCTTTGAAGTGAAGCTCCAGATGAGTTATATATCAGCTTTGTCCAACATGAGGAAAACATTTCTCTACCCAACAGTTGTGGACTCCCAGAATAGAGTGGAGCACCACTGGGAACCCACCTTGACTATGGAATTGATTTCAGTTGAGGAAAGTGGGACGCGGCCTCAGTGAGGTCAGTCTGTGTGTGCAAGTATTGCCCCAAGCCACTTCTTGTGGAAAGCACACCTATCAAGCTGATTTCACTTCTGGTGCCAGCGTGAAGTACAGATCAGTTGCAGTATATCTCGAGTTGGTGTAAAGCTCCCTCTAATCTGTTTCATATTTAAATAATAATTTCACAAAAGCACCGTTTACTTTCCAGGTGTACCATTTTCCCACATGGGCCATCTTGTTTGAGTGACATGGCCAATTGCTGCTGAATTAGGAGCAGCTTTGGTATTAATGGACAGTGTTTGATCTGCTTATCTTCAGACGATCTATCATTCCTCAAAGCTGAAGCCATTCTCTCAGGTGAGTCCCAGGAGATGCTCACAAATTCCATCACTACATTGGCAGGGGTTTTGATGTGGTTCCACTAGAACTGGAGTGATTGGATGTATACTGCATCACTGGACTACAGGTAAATGCTGGGAGCCCTCCCACTCCAACCAGACCAGTGAAGATGGAATACATGCTCCACTACTAAGCTACCAAGGACCATCCATCATCCAACATCCATCATTAGACACAGGGAGTAAAAATAAACACACACTATAGATAGCTTGTCCTTCTGTGCAATCGCACTACCATTTTATTTGAAAAAGGTAGCCACACAAGCACAAAAAGATTGGGCCAAACAAGAGTATTTACAAACAAGTCTAACACAGTCCCATTTGGGCAGCTGTAAGTATTTTTTGATATATTTTTCAATGGACTGTAATGAGAGTAGAAGGTAGGGAACAGAAATTGTTTAGAAATTGTGTCAATTATATGGGCTTTAATCCATCCTTCAGCTGCCCAGTTTCTCTGCCTGAACACTGCAGAGCACTGAAAAAGAGGAGGGGGAGGGGAGGCTGAGTTGTGATTGGCAAGGGAATCAATTAACTGAGTACACAGCGAGGCTTATAATCAGCCTAGTGAGCTTTGTTCCATTTAGGCCCAAAAAGGCTTTACTAGACTGGATCCATCGATTTAGTATTAGTGCGATGCTCCGATGTCTCATGAATGGATTTAAAGATTGACACTACGGTTATACCACATTCCAGTGATCAGATTTGAAATGGAAAAGTGTGAGATTTGACTTATGAACTGTAACATATTCAAGCTTGTAGCTGGCTTCAATGTGAAAGCCAGTGTAAATCTGACCCCAGTAGGGGTTCGACTGAGGGTGACATAGATTTAACATTCATGCCAGTATAACTTGGCAGTGGGTTCAATGTCAAATTAACCTTATTGCACTTGCCAAATGCCCTCATTATATCTGGATGAACCCTGAACCACACACCTCTTCCTTATCCATTCCATTCTGCCACCAACTGGAAGTTGAAAATAAACATGTCAGTCCTGTTTGTTCAATGGGACAAGCTTACCCACACAGAGGGCTGAATTTTGTGTCGGAGGTGGGACACCTGGTTGGGGGGGGGGGGGGGGGGTGGGAGGGGTGGGGGGCACCCCGCTTTGGCCTTTTCGTGCCCCTTCCTGGAGTGATCCTCCATTGCTTTTTGGCTCGGTGTCCCGCGCCGAGATCCCCGTCCCTTTAACGATGCAGTATCAACAGCGCCACCGAGAGCGGAAGCCTTGGACCCAGGCCCAGCGCTGGGAACCCCACACCTCAGGTAAGTGAGGCAGGATCGCCGGGGCCAGTCCAGAAGGCACTGGCGAGGGGCGTTGTGGGGGTACAGGGTCCAGGTGCATAGTTTCCCTGCCAGTGCCCTCCGTGGGCTACAGATTGCCCACGGAGGAGGGACCCCCCCACACCAAGCTGGCAGGGAGGATGCCTTGTTTTACAACGCACCTCCCTGCATGATGGAGGCACCCCCCCGCCCCCCCCTGGTTAGATCCATCAATAGGCCACTTAAGGGCCTCAATTGGCATCTGTGCAGGTAGGCCGTTTTTGGCCTATCCCACCCATGGCAAAACCGCTTGGTGACAAAGCGGCGACGGGCCCTCAGCCCCTCACTACCCATTGCAATTCTGTGGGGCCCCCTGCCTCCAACTTCGCCTTGGCGGGGGTGGGGGGGGTGGGGGGGGGGTGGGGGGGGGGCCCATAAAATCCAGCCCTGACTGTCAGCCATGGCACACCTCTGAGTCAGAAGGTTGTGGGTTCAAATCCCATTCCAGAGAATTGCTTGTATAATCTCGGCTGACGCTCCGATGCAGCGTTGACGAATACTGCACTGTAGGGGTGTCGTCTTTCGAACAACATATTTAACCAAGGCACTGCTGCCCTCTCAGGTGGATGTAAAAGATCCTGTGGCATTTTTGAAGATGAACAGGGGAGCTCGCTCCTGTGTCCTGGCCAATAAATCATCCCTCAACCAACATCACTAAAACAGCTGATCTGGTCATTATTACAGTGCTGTTTGCGGGAGCTTGCTGTGCAAAAATTGGCTGCCGCGTTTCCTACATTACACCAGTAACTACACTTCAAAAAAGTATTTCATTGACTGTAAAACACTTTGGGACATCCCGAGGTTGTGAAAGGTGCCATTTCAATGCAAGTTCCTTTTCATAGCAAGAAATAAGATGGCTTTCAGCTGTAAATCCCTCTCGAGCTGCTCTTAACAGATGAAATGTACTAAATCCCAGGCTTTTCTGTGATGGCCTAACAGCAGCATTGGGTTACCTTGGTGGAGGGATGACATTCCTGAGTCTCCGTTCCTTTTTTTTACACACAATACAACTGTAAATAATACACAGTGTAGGGCAACAATAAGAGGCAGGAACTGGGCAAACCCAAGGCCTGCTGTGTAATGTGAGCTTGACTTGATAATCTGTCAAATCAATTAAGCAGTCCAGACAGTCATTAAAAATCTAGAATGCATGCAGGGGTCTCTGACCTGATATTAATATTATATTGGGTTTTGTCGTACAAACCCCCAGAGCTCGTCTGCACACCGAACAAAATGAGACCTGAAAGGAAGGGTAATTTGTCTCATTCATCACCTATTGTTGTCCCTTTCCTTTTGTGAGCCCAAGTCCCTCAATGCAAACAATTGCCACACTTAACTTTGTGGCAAGTTTCTACTATTTCCTGTATAAGTCGCCCCTCCCCCACTGTCCTTCTCCTCCTCCCTATTCATCACTGATCTAGCAATTGCAGAAAACATTTTCTGGAGAAGTGGAGCTAGGAATTAACGGATGAGTCCTTTTTTTGATAGTGGCACAGCCTTTGAGGTAAACCGACAACAGAATCGGGATGTGGATGCTATTCCGCTTTGGAGGAAAACCCGGAATAGATAAGGCTATCATGTGCCGTGAAGCCAAAGGAGACAAGTTATTAATGTAGTAGATGTTCACAAATGCCGAGTCATGGCCGACCATGACTCATGGCCCTCCTGCCTTGGGCGCTATGGCGTTGGAAGGATGAATGAGAACGGGCAGAGACTGCTTGAGTTGTGTACCTATCATAACCTCTGCATCACCAACTCGTTCTTTCACACTAAACCCTGTCACCAGGTTTCATGGAGGCACCCAAGATCACGTCGTTGGCACCAGCTAGACCTCATTGTCACAAGGCGAGCCGCCTTAAACAGTGTTCAAATCACACGCAGCTTCCACAGTGCGGACTGCGACACCGACCACTCCCTGGCGTGCAGCAAGGTTAGACTCAGACCAAAGAAGTTGCATCATTCCAAGCAGAAGGGCCACCCGCGCATCAACACGAGCAGAATTTCTCACCCACAGCTGTTACAAAAATTTCTAAATTCACTTGTAACAGCCCTTCAAAACACTCCCGCAGGGGATGCTGAGACCAAGTGGGCCCACATCAGAGACGCCATCTATGAGTCAGCTTTGACCACCTACGGCAAAAGTGCGAAGAGAAATGCAGACTGGTTTCAATCTCATAATGAAGAGCTGGAACCTGTCATAGCCGCTAAGCGCATTGCACTTTTGAACTACAAGAAAGCCCCCAGCGATTTAACATCCGCAGCACTTAAAGCAGCCAGAAGTACTGCACAAAGAACAGCTAGGCGTTGCGCAAACGACTACTGGCAACACCTATGCAGTCATATTCAGCTGGCCTCAGACACCGGAAACATCAGAGGAATGTATGATGGCATGAAGAGAGCTCTTGGGCCAACCATCAAGAAGATCACCCCCCTCAAATCTAAATCGGGGGACATAATCACTGACCAACGCAAACAGATGGACCGCTGGGTTGAGCACTACCTAGAACTGTACTCCAGGGAGAATGCTGTCACTGAGACTGCCCTCAATGCAGCCCAGCCTCTACCAGTCATGGATGAGCTGGACATACAGCCAACCAAATCGGAACTCAGTGATGCCATTGATTCCCTAGCCAGCGGAAAAGCCCCTGGGAAGGACAGCATTACCCCTGAAATAATCAAGAGTGCCAAGCCTGCTATACTCTCAGCACTACATGAACTGCTATGCCTGTGCTGGGACGAGGGAGCAGTACCCCAGGACATGCGCGATGCCAACATCATCACCCTCTATAAAAACAAAGGTGACCGCGGTGACTGCAACAACTACCGTGGAATCTCCCTGCTCAGCATAGTGGGGAAAGTCTTTGCTCGAGTCGCTCTGAACAGGCTCCAGAAGCTGGCCGAGCGCGTCTACCCTGAGGCACAGTGTGGCTTTCGTGCAGAGAGATCGACTATTGACATGCTGTTCTCCCTTCGTCAGATACAGGAGAAATGCCGTGAACAACAGATGCCCCTCTACATTGCTTTCATTGATCTCACCAAAGCCTTTGACCTCGTCAGCAGACGTGGTCTCTTCAGACTACTAGAAAAGATCGGATGTCCACCAAAGCTACTAAGTATCATCACCTCATTCCATGACAATATGAAAGGCACAATTCAACATGGTGGCTCCTCATCAGAGCCCTTTCCTATCCTGAGTGGTGTGAAACAGGGCTGTGTTCTCGCACCCACACTTTTTGGGATTTTCTTCTCCCTGCTGCTTTCACATGCGTTCAAATCCTCTGAAGAAGGAATTTTCCTCCACACAAGATCAGGGGGCAGGTTGTTCAACCTTGCCCGTCTAAGAGCGAAGTCCAAAGTACGGAAAGTCCTCATCAGAGAACTCCTCTTTGCTGACGATGCTGCTTTAACATCTCACACTGAAGAATGCCTGCAGAGTCTCATCGACAGGTTTGCGTCTGCCTGCAATGAATTTGGCCTAACCATCAGCCTCAAGAAAACGAACATCATGGGGCAGGATGTCAGAAATGCTCCATCCATCAATATTGGCGACCACGCTCTGGAAGTGGTTCAAGAGTTCACTACCTAGGCTCAACTATCACCAGTAACCTGTCTCTAGATGCAGAAATCAACAAGCGCATGGGTAAGGCTTCCACTGCTATGTTCAGACTGGCCAAGAGAGTGTGGGAAAATGGCGCACTGACACGGAACACAAAAGTCCGAGTGTATCAGGCCTGTGTCCTCAGTACCTTGCTCTACGGCAGCGAGGCCTGGACAACGTATGCCAGCCAAGAGCGACGTCTCAATTCATTCCATCTTCGCTGCCTTCGGAGAATACTTGGCATCAGGTGGCAGGACTATATCTCCAACACAGAAGTCCTTGAAGCGGCCAACATCCCCAGCTTATACACACTACTGAGTCAGCGGCGCTTGAGATGGCTTGGCCATGTGAGCCGCATGGAAGATGGCAGGATCCCCAAAGACACATTGTACAGCGAGCTCGCCACTGGTATCAGACCCACCGGCCGTCCATGTCTCCGTTATAAAGACGTCTGCAAACGCGACATGAAATCGTGTGACATTGATCACAAGTCGTGGGAGTCAGTTGCCAGCATTCGCCAGAGCTGGCGGGCAGCCATAAAGACAGGGCTAAATTGTGGCGAGTCGAAGAGACTTAGTAGTTGGCAGGAAAAAAGACAGAGGCGCAAGGGGAGAGCCAACTGTGCAACAGCCCCAACAAACAAATTTCTCTGCAGCACCTGTGGAAGAGCCTGTCACTCCAGAATTGGCCTTTATAGCCACTCCAGGCGCTGCTTCACAAACCACTGACCACCTCCAGGCGCGTATCCATTGTCTCTCGAGATAAGGAGGCCCAAAAGAAAGAAAAGAAAAAAAAAAAAGAAGAGATGTTCACAAATAAAATTCATGCAACCGTAATAATAGGTGAATTATGGGGGGTTTGAGAAAGTAAGTAAGGAGAAATTGTTTCCATTGGCAGGAGGGTTGGTAACCAGAGGACACAGGTTGAAGGTAATTGGAAAAAGAACCAAAGTGCGAGATGAGAAGAATATTTTTTATTCAATGAGTTGTTGTGATCTGGAATTTTTTAAAAAGGTTTTCATTGGATGTAGGCGTCATTGGCAAGGCCAGCATTTGTTGCCCATCCCTAATTGCCCTTGACAACTGAGTGGCTTGCTAGCCCTGAAAGAGCAGTGGAAGCAGATTCAATAGTAACTTTCAGAAGGAAATTGGATAAATACTTGAAAAGACAGAATGTGCAGGTCTTTGGGAAAAGAGGAGGGAAGGAGTCTTAATTGGATAGCTCTTTTGGAGGGCTGCCAGAGACGTGATGGGCCAAGTGGTCTTCATTCTGTGCTGTAAGATTCTATGGTTATGTGATCAAACCTTGGAGTTGGTCTTAAAATCATAACTATCAGGCTCGGAAGGACTAATAACAAAGTTTGCAAGTTCATTGAGAGTATACATATAGAACAGCGAATAATTGATAATGATTGCAAGGCAAGAATCTTTTATGAGGTTTAGATGATTTATAACTAAAATATATCAGACGTCTTTGAGTGATTACAAGGTAGGATTCTTTTGGTTGTGTTACAGACTACATGGAAGTGGAGCTCCAGCAGTTTGTATCTGTCATTTGAACACTGTAGCGGTCCCTCTCCTGCAGGTTAGCGTCAGTTCTGGTGGGGGTTCCGATTGTCTTCCACAAAAGGTTGCAAGAGGAAATCTGAAGGGCTTCCTTGGGACTTAAGGGTCAGTGGACTGGAGAGGTGAAAAATAATCAGCCCCGGGCTCCTGCTTCTGGTTGTTAACTACTTTTCTTTCTTTCTTTTGACTACTATACAATATCTAATCTACTATACTATCTATGTTTTGAATGAGATGTTAAGCCGAGGATCCATCTGCTCTGTAAGGTTGGTATAAAAGATCCCATGGCACTATTTCGAAGAGGAGCAGGGGAGTTGTCCTTGGTACCCTGGCCAATATTTATCCCTCAATCAACATCACACAAAACAGATTATCTGATCATTATCACATTGCTGTTTGTGGGAGCTTGCTGTGTGCAAGTTGGTTACAGGTTTCCTACATTTACACTCTGTTATAGTGATGTTGGTTGAGGGATTAAATATTGATGAGGACACCAAGGAGAATTCTCCTGCTCTTTTTTTGAATTGTGCCAGGGGATCTTTTTTATGTCCACCTGAGATGGCAGACAGTTTAACAGCTCAACTGATAGACAGAACATCCGTCAGTGCTGCACTCCCTCAGTACGGCACTGGAGGGCCAGCTTCAATTACGTGCTCAAGTCTCTGGAGTGGGAATTGAACTCACTGCAGTCTGTCTCAGAGATAAGAGTGCTACCCATGAGTTGCTGATTTATGCTGGGACCAGCAGCCCTCCAGTACCTTACTCAGGTAGCTAATATACTAAATCATGTGGTACAGGGTTATTCCATCATGGGGCCATTACAACCTTGTCTTCACCAACATGAACATTCATCCTTATATTAAAAAAGCTTGCATTTATATAGGGCCTTTCACAACCTCAGGGTGTCTTAAAGTGCTTTATATCCAATGAAATATTTTTAAAAGTGTAGTCATTGTTGAAATGGAGGAAACAAGCAGCCAATTCAACAATTTATTGCCTGTAAAGCACCTTGGGATGTCTGGTAGTTGTGAAAGATGCTATATAAATTCAAGTCTTTTTGATTCTTATGAGTGAGAAGAGGAGAAAACTCGGGAAATTATTTATTTATCCTGCATTATTGAATCTCATTGAATGGATATAACTCTTCATTATTTCTGCATTGAGATTCTGTGTGGCAATTTTTTTTTGATGAGATACTGCTGTGAGGTGACCTTTGTGGCACATGTGATGCACCTATTGGTCTGAAATTTATTAACATATTTATCAAGTGGCGCATCTTGTCTCAGGCAAATATAAAAATCATTACATGAAGTGCAATCTCCCTTAATATAATATCTGATACCAGACCCTGAAATCACTGCAGCTAGCTTGTAAAGGTCATGGCGATAATTTCCACAGGTATTGTAATAATCTCTTGCTGAAACCACTGCAGGACATTAGGATAAACCTCCAGGAAAATTCAGGGCTTACAATTTCAAACCCTCCTCTGTGAGTCCATCATAGTCATTCCGAGTGAAATCCTATCATTCTGTACATCACAACATTTTCATATGCAGCAGACAAACAGGGTACAGATATGTAGTGGTTTTTATCACAAACAACAACAACTGGCCGCATCTATATGGCGCCTTCAACGTATTAAACATCCCAATGCGCTTCACAGGAGCGTTACCAAATAAAATTTGACACCGAGCCACATCAGGAGATATTAGGACAGGTGACCAAAAGCTTGGTCAAAAAGATGGTTTTAAGGAGCATCTTTAAAGGAAGTGTTATGACGAGGCGAGGAAGGGGTCTAGGGCTCCCCTCTCGGCCTTTTCCTGGTTTGGCCGTAACAGGGTTTAACTTTTAAAACACAGTGTTTTTAGCTTCCCCTCAGTGAGTCCTTGCTCACTGCTCTCTAATTGCAATTGTAATGAAATCAATCAGATAGGTTTTCTCAGATTTTCGCAAGAAAGGTGTAAGTTTATTAACCTTCAAACTCTAACTCAGTTAAAATTACTAAGAATACACGATGCGACCACGCTAGCATGCGTACACGATAAACACACACACAAATAGATACTGAGGAGGAGAAAGAATTAAAGGGGGGAGGGGCAGGTTTGAAGTAGTAGGTGGAATTCAGTTACTGGTTTTGGGTTGGATGTAAAGTCATTGGTTGAAATTACAAAGTGATTATTGACAACACAGCCGGCAGCCGACGTCATCAGACTGCGCCAATCTGCGCACATGCGCACATTGGCTCCTTCTTTCTGCGCATGCACTGCATTCCTCATTGCCGGGACTGGTTGGCGTATGCGCAGATGACATCATTGCATAACGCGGGCAGTGAACGGGGATGGGGGAAGCAGGGAGAGAGTGGGGGTGGGGGAAGCAGGGAGAGAGCGGGGGTGGGGGAAGCGGGGCGAGCCTTCTCGTTTCCCCCCCCCCCCCGCTCGCTCTAACCCCCCCCCCCGCTCGCTCTAAACCCCCCTCCGCTCGCTCCCTCTTCCCCCCACAACCCGCTCACTCCCTCCTTCCCCCCCCCCCACCCGCTCATTCCCCGGCCCACTCGCTCCCTTCCTCCGGCCATTGTGTCCTGCCATGTGTTTAGGTTGCCTTTGTGTGATTATTTGAGCAGCACCATCTTTAGTCCTGGCAGCTACCTGACATCGCTGCCTGTGACATTTTAGTGGCACAGGCTGCATTTGCGCATGTGCCACTGCAGCGCCTCCTATTGATTGCATTGTCAGCAAACGCAGCCTTGAAATTAAGACTTGCAGTTCTCGTTGGGGCTCAGTGCACACTTTTAAACTTGTTTTGCTGGTACCAGAAAGCTGCAGGGTCTTCTGTCTTGAGGCTTAAGTTACTTCCGTGAGCCTTTGGAACTTTGTGTGAGAGACAGAGAGAGACAGAGAGAGAGAGGCCTTGCTTCTCGTTGGTCTTCAAAATTCAGTCTGCCCCTTTCTGTGTCTGGCACAAGTCAAAAAGTCCCAGTCTTACCACCAAGTCAGTCATGTGACCATCTCTTTGTTTGCAACAGCAGCTTCTTGAGGGTTGAGGGATTTCAAAGCTTTCCAGCCACACTTGGTAGGGGGTGGAGTTCTGGCTCTTACAGAGTCAAAGGATATTGATCACCACTATTGACAAAACCCATCTCGCTAATTGAATCAGGGGGCACTTCCATTGTCTCTCTAGGCAACTGTCTCTCAGACTGCAAATGTGCAGCCATGTTTTCAGCCACTGCTCTGTGCTCTTTTTTAAACAAGTTCTGTTCAATGTCCAGTAACAGTTCAAAATCATGTTCCATATGATGAAATTAATATGTTTCCATTTGGCAGGTATGGTTTTCTGTCACACCTTCACATCCAGCTGAATGAAATGTGACATTAGGGAAAACTATAAAAATAGAAAGAAGAGAAAGTACAGGAAAACGCACATGCATGTTCTCATTCATTCTCATTCATTCAGAAATCTTAAAATTGTTACTGTCTGTCTTTCCTTTGTCTCAGTGCTGCTCTAAACTGCCCCTTTTTTCCTGGGGTGGGTCTGAGATAGTTATGTGTTGCCCAAAGTGGTTTAAAGTTTCTTCACTATCGGCCTACAATATGTTGGGAATGGGCATCGCAATAAACATGTGATTTTTGGTGAGGTTTGCAGTTTGCACATTTCCATGATTGTCTCGGGTCCCTTTGTTCCTGTTGAGGTCTGCAGGGGGGATGGTTTGATTTAATTATCCCTGGTTTGGAGTTCTGATCCTGGGCGTCGGCAGTGGGTGAATCCACTCTGATCTCTCTTTCAGTGCTCTGATGAGTCATGCAAGTGCTTTTCACTTTAGAGTATGGTTGGTTCTCTTTTCTCCTGATGATGGGGGAGAATTCTTTGCTAATCTTTCCTTTGTCCTCTGGGACATTCCTGCTTGCAGCCATTTGTCCAGATTCTGCTGCACTGCCCTGTGGCATTTTGGCAAGGTGAGGCATCACCCTCACAGTTTCTCTGCCCACTTGAGGATTTTCTTTGTCTCTGCAGGTTTCCGTAAATGCTGTGAGCAACTCTAGTGGGGTAGTCTGGTGTCTGCATTTACATAGGAGGATGTGGGGGCTAACTTCTTCAACGTTTCGGGGTTGGCTAACATGACAGTAGGGGCTTTTATTTGGGAATCCTCCTGGACCTCCTGTAACCTGTCCTCTTTGTTCCCATTTCCCCTTTCCTCTCTAACTTTTTGCAAGCCCTGTGCCTGTCTGTCCCCATTTGTTCATGGCAGTGGTCCCTTACAATTCACCAACCCTCTGACGGAGGGTCCTCCAAATGTCAGTACAGGAATTAGGGGTGCAGATTTCATTGCAGGTTGGGGTTTCCCCTCAAACTGGCACATGTGACAACTTCTGCAGTACTCCACCACATCTTTCTGGAATTTTGGCCAGTCAGACTGCTGTCTTATGCGTGCTTTGGTTTCTTGTTTACCGACATGTGCAGCCATTGTAGTCTCATGGGCCATTCTCAATATTTCGCTGTGGTCCCTCTGCGGCACCACTTAGTGGTGAACTACTGCCCACTCTTTGTCCTCAGGTCTGTGAGGAGAACTCCATTTCCTCATCAGTACCTCATTCTTTAAATAGTAGCAATCAGGAGCTCCCTCTGCTTCAATTTCAGTCTGGGCAGCCTGTGCTAGCTCTCTCAGTACTGGGTCGGCTTGCTGAGCCTCAGCTAGGGAAAATCCATTTAATCCATTCCCTGGGTCCTCTAACTTTCCAAAGAAAGTCTCGGACAGACAGACCTCATGGTCATCTGCCTGCAGTGCCAATTCAGTCTCCTCTGGGGGAGCTGGTTTGGTCATGGCCTGATTCACTACACATTCAGGGGAACTGCAGGGAACCATCTCCTGCCACTGCCCTGTTTCTCTGACCTTCTGCAGTCTCTTTTTCACAACTGGGGAAGCTACCACCTTCGCCCCCTACCTAGGAGCAGGTCAACCCTGCCCACAGGCAAACTAGGGACAATCCCTATGGTCATCGGTCCTGAAACTAGGTCACACTCCAAGTGCACATGGTGTACAGGTACAGGCATCCTCTGCCCTCCAATACCATTCACCACCATTTTGGTGTTCACTGCACTCTCTGGGGGAACAGTCAGGCCTTTTCCCAGTAAAAGGGATATAGTGGGCCCTGTGTCCCTGAGGATTACTATGGGCTTGCTTGTCCCACTCGAGGGTATGGAGTTACTCGCCCTTCTGACACAAACCCTGACAACCTTCAGGAATCTTATTAAATTTTCCTGCACCTGCAGCAGTATGTTTTCTGGATCTTACGGCTGCTGCAGTTAAAGCCACAGCTTGTTCAGCTCTGCTTTCCATCAGGGTCCTTTCTCCTTCACTGTGCAGATGTGCCCTGATTAACCCTACAGGCTTTCCCCATAGTTTCCAGCAGTCAGCTCTCAGATGACCTGCCTTATTACAATGGAAGCACACAGGTCTCCGGGTCTCACTCCTATTTACTGCATCTTCCTTTTGGGCTGGAGGAGGGCCCCCTGTGAGTCCTGCTTTTCTTTCTCTCCCAGGACTGCTTGGGCTTCTATTATCTTCCCACCCTTTGTCCTTTTCGGATTTGTGATGGTGACGAGGAAATGTTTTTCCCTGGGGAACCGACTTGTATATTAGAGCAAATTCATCAGCCAGATCTGCGGCTTTTCTCACTCGATGTACTTTTTGTTCCTACACATGGTCTTTATGGAGAGTGGGAGAGAGTTTTTAAATTCCTCTAGCAAAATCACCTCTCTGAGGTTTTCATAGCTGAGCTGCACTTTAAGAGCCCTCCACCACTGGTCAAAAGCCAGTTGCTTATTTCTCTTAAACTCCAAGTAAGTTTGATCAATCTGTTTCTTGAGGACTCTGAACTTCTGGCGGTAGGCTTTCGGTACTAGTTCATATGCTCCGAGGATAGCATTTTTTGTCAGTTCATAATTTGATGAACTCTCATCTGGCAACAGGGAATAAACCTCATGGGTTTTTTCCATTAGCTTACTTTGCAACAGAGGTCTCCAGCTCTTAGCCAGCCATTTTAACTGCGTTGCAAGTTTCTCAAAAGATACAAAAAATGCTTCCATGTCTCTTTTATTGAATTTTGGAATCAATTGGGAAAATTTTAAAAACTCCATACACAGCCCTGCACCACTTGTATTTTCTGTGCTTTCACTGGGGTTACTCTTTTGCCCCCTAGTTAACTCAAGCCACCTCAGCTCTCTTTCCTCCTGTTCCCTCTGGAAATTTCTTTCTCTCTCTCTCTCTCCTGTCTTTCTTTCTCTCTCACCTCTCTCGCTTTTCTTTCTCCTCTCTCCCTTTCTCTCTCTCTTTCCCTGTCTTCTAATTCAAGTTTCCACTGTTACAATTGTATCTTTGTTAGCAATACCCTGTCGTAGTCTATTTCTATCCCTGTTTCTGATTCTTCAGATTTGAGGGAAAAATGGTTGGCCACTAGTCTTAGAAGTTTGGACTTTCTAGCCTTGGCACGGAAAGTGATCCCACACTGCTCAGCCATATTTCTCAACTCCTCCATAGACAGTGCCTTTAACTTATCCCAAGGACTTCACCCTGGCTTGGGTAGCTACTGGCTTCAGTCGTGCACATGTTAGTATTCTGGCACACACAACCACAAGAATACCTGTATTGAAATCTTTTCTCTTTTTGATTGGGATCAATTTGGCTTCCCACTTCCAATTTCTCATTTGTCTGTGGGACCAATCCAGACGCTAGCCCCAAATTTCTGTTACGATCAGGTGAGGAAGGGGTCTAGGGATTCCCTCTCAGCCTTTCCCTGGTTTGGCCATAACAGGGTTTAACTTTTAAAGCGCAGTGTTTTTAGTTTCCCCTCGGTGAGTCCTTGCTCACTGCTCTCTAATTGCAATTGTAAAGAAATCAACCGGACAGATTTTCTCAGATTTAAACAAGAAAGGTGTAAGTTTATTAACCTAAAACTCTAACTCAGTTAAAACTATTAAGAGTATGCGATGCTACCACGCTAGCATGCATACGCGATAAACACCCACACAAATAGGTACAGAGGAGGAGAAAGAATTAAAGCGGGGGGGGGGGTGGGGGGAAGGTTTGAAGTCGTAGATGGAATTCAGTTACTGGTTTTAGGTTGGATGTAAAGTCTTTGATTGAAATTAAGACTTACAGTTCTCGTTGGGGCCCAGTTCACACTTTCAAACTTGTTTTGCTGGTACCAGAAGGCTGCAGGGTCTTTTGTCTTGAGGCTTAAGTTACTTCCATGGGTCCCTGGAACTTTGTGTGAGAGAGAGACAGAGAGAGAGAGAGAGAGAGGCCTTGCTTCTCTTTGGTCTTCAAAATTCAGTCCGCGCCTTTCTGTGTCAGGCACAATTCAAAAAGCCCCAGTCTTACCAGCAGGTCTGTCATGTGACCATCCCTTTGTTTGCAACAGCAGCTTCTTGGGGGTTGAGGTATTTCAAAGCTTTCCAGACACACTTGGTAGGGGGTGGAGTTCTGGCTGTTACACAGTCAAAGGATGTTGATCACCACTGTTGACAAATCTCATCTTACTAATTGAATCAGGGGGCACTTCCATTGTCTCTCTAGGCAACTGTCTCTCAGAATGCAAATGTTTTCAGCCATGTTTTCAGCCACTGCCCAATGGTCTTTTTTAAACAAGTTATATTCAATGTCCAGTAACAGTTCAAAATAGTGTTCCAAATGATGAAATTAAGATGTTTCCATTCGGCAGGTGTGATTTTCCGTCACAGAGTAGAGAGAGAGGTAGAGTGGTGGAGGGGTTTAGGGAGGGAATTCCAGAGCTTAGGGTCCAGGCAGCTGAAGGCACAGAAGTTAATGGTGCAACAAGAGGCCAGAATTGGAGGAGTGCAGATATCTCAAAGGTTTGTAAGATGGAGGAGTTTACAGAGGGAGGGAGGGGGTGACGCCATAGAGGGATTTGTAAACAAGGATGAGTATTTTAAAATTGAGACATTGCAGGACTGGGAGCCAATCTGACTTGGTGTGAACTAGGACAAGCGCAGCAGAGTTTTGGCTGACCTCAAGTTTACAGAGGGTGGAAGATGGGAGGCTGGCCAGGACAGTGTTGGAATAGTCAAGCCTAACATAAAAAAGGCATGGATGAGGGTTTCAGAAGCAGATGAGCTGAGGTAGGGGCACAGTCAGACAACGGTACTATAGTGGAAGTGCGCGGTCTTGGTGACAGAGTGGGTATGTGGTTGGATGCTCATCCTGTGATCAAATATGACACAGAGGCCAGTTGCCAGTGAAAGGGATGGAGGGTTGGAGTTTGTAGTGAGGACTGAAGACAATGGTTTTGGGCTTCCAAATATTTAATTGAAGGAAATTTCTGTTGACCCAGCACTGGAACAGCTGAGGGAAGCAGTGGTGAAGTTATTGTATAATTGGAACCTGACTTTGTGTTTTTCAATGACGTCACGGAACAGCAGCATGCAGATGAGTAATAGGAGTGGGCCAAGAACAGATCCTTGGGGGACACGAGGTAATGGCGCGAAAGCGGGAAGAGATGCCACTACAAGTGATGCTGTCATGGTCCTGTAGTTTTTTTTTCAGAATATGCGGTTTGCCTTTAAGGCTTGCACGGTCTTGTGGCACTATATTGAAGAAGAGTAGGGGTGATCTCTTTGATGTTCTGGCCAATATTTATCTCTCAGCCAACATCTGTAAAACAGGTTGTTTGTATGTTGCTGTTTGTGGGAGCTTGCTGTGCATGAATTGGCTACTATGTTTCTGACATTACGGCAGCGGCAACACTTCAAAAAGAACTTCATTGGCTGTAGATCACTTTAGGATGGCCTAAGGCTGCAAATGGTAAGGCTTTCCTTCTTTAACAACTTACAAGAGAACAGAGGGCCTCAGTTTAACATCTCATCCACAGACAAAACCTTCAACATTGAAGCACTCCCACAGTATTGCAGTGAAGCACCTTACAAGATTTTGTATATAATTCACTGGAGTTGGACTTGAAACCACAATTGCTTATCTTAGAAGAGAGGTTTCTACCCCCTGAGCCATGGCTGACACAAAAGGCTTGGTTCAATAATTCAACAGAGCATGAATTCATGGCAGTTTGCAAATTTGAACTTTGTTTGAAAAGAATCTTGAAATGGGAAGCTGGTATCAGTAAAAGTGAGTATGAAGCTGTCAGATTGTTGTAAAAATCCAGCAGGCTCTCTGATGTCCTTTAGGGACGGAAACCTGCTGTTCTTACCTGATCAGGTGTATATATGACTCCAGCCCTACACCCATGTGGTTGGCTCGTTACTGACCAAGCAAGCTACTCAGTTGAGGACAATTATGGATGGGCAATAAATGCTAGCCTTGCCAGTGACATCCACATCCTAGAACAAGTTGAAAAAAGATCTAACTTCAAGTAGTTCTGGATTTTAAAATAAGAATAGCACTCATAAATGCGAGGAAAGATCATTATTGAGCTTCATTGGGCAGTAATATTAATGGCTGCAATGAATTTAGGGTGAAAATACAATGTAGCAATAATAACATCAGTTTATATTGGATAATAAATGCAACACCTTGCATTTATATAGCGCCTTTAAAGTAATAAAATGTCTCAAGGCACTTCACAAAAGTGATTAGCAAATAAAGTTTGACACTGAACCACATAAAGAGAAATTAGGACAGGTGATCAAAAGCTTGGTCATACAGACAGACTTTAAGGTTCTGATGAAATGTCGCAATGTGAAACGTTAACTCTGTTTCTCTATCCACAGATGCTGTCAGACCTGCTCAGTATTTCCAGCATTTTCTGTTCTTGTTTCAGATTTCCAGCATTTGCAGTATTTTGCTTTTGTATTGGACTTTGAGGAGTATCTTAAAGGAGGATAGAGAGGGAGAGACCTTTAGGGAGGGAATTCCACAGCTTAGAGCCTAGGCAGCTAAAGGCACAGCTGCCAATGGTGGAGCAACAAAAAATCAGGGATGTGCCAGCGACCAGAATTGGAGGAATTCCAATGTTCAGAAATCACCAGCTAGCTCAAATTAAACCCCGCGGCACACAAGTTAATCATGGACTAAAAACGTACATGGCACAACTCTAAGAATAGCAGTGCTCTCCCATGGTACTCTGGTCAACATGTCTCCCTCCCACCCCCGAGGTTCCTCCCTGATAGGGCAAGTCAGAGGATCCCAAGGGCAGAGGTTAAGGAAGGTCCTGGGTTCAGTTCCACTCCAGAGACGTGAGCACCTAATCCAGGATGGCACGCCTAATGCAGTACCAAGGGAGCGCTGCACGGTCTAAGGTTCCATCTTTTGGATGACACATTAAAGCACTGCCCTGTCTGCCCTCTCAGTGGATGTAAAAGATCCCGAAGTATTATTTGAAGAAGAGCCAGCACAGTACTCCCTGGTGTCCTGGCTAATAATTGATCCCTCAGCCAACAGTTAAGATTCAGAGAGCTGACAGGGCCTAAGCTAAGCATCTCATCCAAAAGATAACACCCCATATTTGTTGCAATGGGAACATCAGCCTAGATGTCAGGCTTAGTAGTGGGGATTTGAGCCCACAGTTTTACCTAACCCGGAGCAAGGGTGCTACTCACTGAGCCACAGGTAATGTTAACATTACCAGCAAGTTGTTAAGGTAGAAGGAAGAATGTATCAGTTGCCTGGCATTCATTTGCACTTGCTGGATTGTCTATTTAATTTTTAAACATCCAGGGGTAGAGTGTCCACTTTGGGTGCAGTTGGGAAATAGTGCCGAAATTGTGTAGGTTAGTTTATGCTTCAAAATTAAAATTAAATGCATAATCAGAAATGTAAAGCACTCCACGAACAAGCTCAACTGAGCAGCGAAATATATTTTAATTATTTCTTATTATTCTTTCCATGAGAAAGTATTCCTTGATGTATTTAAGAGTGGTAACTTGGTGCAGTTTTATTATCCAACTCATAATGAGTTTATCATCAAAAATAAGCATTTTTAATAAGGGCGCCGAGACATCCGCCTGGAGTAACTTGATTTTAAATCACAGAAAATACAAACTATCTATAACAATTTGATAGTTTCATTGGTGTACACTCATCAGTTTCTTTGCAAATTAAATAGTTTTTGTTATGAAAAAGCTTTTAAAAGGTGCCTAAGCACCTGAGAAAATGGGCACAATTTAAAGCGCCTTCCCAAACCAGGTCAATCAGTGGAATCTCGCAATTTTGACCTGGGTGCATGGCCAGTTTTGTGGGAGGGGCCTGATCTTCATAAATTGACTCTTAAACCAGAGTGAAAGATTGCAGAAAACACGTACTTAATTGAAATTGGGGTGCAACTCACTTGCGTTTAAAATTCCCTGAACTTTTGCGCTGGTCTCACTCAATCTGCCTCAATTATAATTAGCATAACCAAGCAGTAACTCAACCCCACCCTTCCCTCATGCTTGGGTTACCTTTGTTCCAAAGTGACTTTATTCCTACAAGGCTCTCTACCTTAATGACTCTGCCCCTTTAATTCGTTTGCTTCAAGCAGGCTCCAAAAATATCCCTACTCCACAAACTATTTCTCAAGCTTTATGCCCACAGATGTTCACAGCAGATATCACTTGCACAAACCTCCGCGTCAAGTCATTTACGTGCCCTGTAACATTTAATCTAAATTGAGCATCACCTTTCACCATTAAACTAAACACTGACCCATTCCAGACAATGGCCGTCTGTGAAAGATTAACAATCATTAGTGAACGCCATTAAATAGTAAAATTCAGGAAAAGAAACACATTGTGGTTACTAAAGGTTTTGTCGTCTGTACTGCCAACAATCTTCAATAAAATTAACACCATTAACATCTTTTTAAAACATTCCTGTAAGAAATTCCTGAGATTGATGCAGAGCGAGTGAGTTGTGTCTCTCTTTATTTCCTGTTTGTCCTATTATGAGGGTTTTAAATCATTGCATGGATGCAATCCCAAAATCATTGATACTAGTCCCATCCTCTTCTGCTCTGCTTCTCCCTCCCCCTCCCCATCTCCCACCTCTGCCTCGTCTCTGTCTCTCGCTCCCCCTCCGTCTCTCCCTCCCCCACCTCTACCTCCCCAATGCATCTCCTCCATCTCCACCTCTCCCTAGCCCCGCTCTCCCTACCCTTTCCCAACCCCTCTGCCTCACCATTCCCCTCTGTTTCTCCATCCCCCTCTGCCTCTCCCTGGGCCACTTCGTCCACCTCTGTCTTTGCCTCCCAGTCTGTCTTTCATTATCTCTGCCACTCCCTAGCCCTCCCCTATGCCTCTTCCTCCGGCTCACCCCTACCCCCTTTCACTCCCCCTCCCCTTCCCTCAATAAATAAGGAGAAACTGGTTCCACTGGCAGGAGGGTTGGTAACTAAAGGGCACAAATTTAAGGTAATTGACAGAACCAGAGGTGGCGGTAAGGAGAATTGCAGGGCTACAGGGATTGAGCGGGGGACTAGGACTGACTAGATAGCTCTGTGGAGAGTTGGCATGGACTCAATGGGCTGAATGGCCTCCTTCTGGACTGTAAATGACTCCATGAATTGCTTTTACTCAGCAAGCTATTCTGATCTGGAATGCACGGCCTGAAAGGGTGGTGGAAGTAGCTTTGATAACTTTCAAAAGCAAATCAGATAAATAAATACTTGAAAAGGAAAAGTTTGCAGGGCTACTGGGAAAGAGCAGTGAAAATGGGACTAAAAGAATGGGTCTTGCAAAGATCCAGCACAGGCTAGAAGAATCAAAAGGCCTCCTTTTCTGTTCTGTGATTCTTTGAGCCCAGGCAATTCCGTAACACCAGGTATCGAATCATAGAATTACACAACACAGAAGGAGGCCATTCGGTCCATCATGCCTGTGCCGGTTCTTTAAAAGTGTGAACCAATTAGTCCCACTCTCCCCTGCTCTCTCCCCACAACCCTGTAAATGTTTCCTTTTCAATTCCCTTTTGAAAGTTATCACTGAATCTGCTTCCACCGCCCTTTCAGGCAGAGCATTCCAGATCGTGTATGAACAGGGGAACCAAACCCATTACAAGCATTTTCGCCACTCAATACATGTCCCACGAATTCAACTACGCTGAAAGAGACAAAATAGTTGTATTTATGTAGCAACTTATCATTTTCACCTTTAACCTGGCACCCCACTGGCTGCATAGAGTCATTGACCTGATTACAGCTACTGAAGATTGAAGTTAAAGAGGTCCAACATTCTTTGTTTACTCACTTGCGGGCGTGATGCTCGACAGAAATAGATGTACTGAAATACTGAACCAAATGAACCGCCTGAGACTTCTCTTTTGCTTGTTCAAAAGTGAGTACTAAGCATGGTGAGACATTAAACTGAGGCGCGCCTGCCTTCTCCATGTGGACGTAAAAGATCCCACAGCACTATTTTGAAGAAAAGCAGGGGAGCTCCCTCCAATGTGCCGGCCAATATTAATCCCTTAACCAACATCACTAAAATACAGATGATCTTTTTGCTGTTTGTGAAACCTTGCTGTGTGCTAATTGGCTGTTGTGTTTGCTACATTACAACAGTGACTAAATTTCAAAAAAGTACTTCACTGGCTGTAAAGTCCTTTGGGACATGAAAGGCACTATACAAATGCGAGTCTTTCTTTCCTTCTTTTAGCTCAGCTGGAGGACTCTCTGCCAATGGTTACACACCTGATTCATCAGCTGGGAAAGTAACTCTGACCCCACCTGCCACTCGGTAAGCACTCCTGTTACATGTTCTATTTATTATTCACGGACACCCCTTGACATCACTGATGATCATAGAGTCATGGAATCTTGTAATGGTGCAGCACAGAAGGAGGCCATTCTTTGAAAGAGCTGTCCAATTATTGCCACTTTCTCCACTCTTTCTCCATAGCCTGCAAATTTCTCCCCTCCGAGTATTTACCCAATTCCCTTTTGAAAGCTATTTACTCTATCAAATGCCTTCTTGATTTTGAACATCTCTATAAAATCTCCTGTCCACTCTAAGAAGAACAACCCAGCTTCTCCAGTCTCTCCGTGTAACTGAAGTCCCTCATCCCTAGTACTGTATGAGTAAATCTCCTCCGCACCCTCTCCAAGACCTTGTCATCCTCCTAAAGTGTTGTACCTAGAAGTGGGCACAATATTCCAGCTAAAGCCTAACCAGTGATTTATAAAGGTTCAGCATAAACTTGGAGGTTTTTTATAAGGACAGAGGTATTCGAGCTAATTTCTCAATTGTGATGGATAGATTTTTGTTAGGTAGGGGTATTAAAGGTTGCGGAACCAAGGTGAACAATAGGAGTTAGGATATAGATCAGCCATGATCTAATTGAATGGCGGGACAGGCCCGAGTCGTTGAATGGCCTCCTCCTGCTCCTATGATCCGATGGAAGCATTGGTCAGGAAATCACAGCCTATGACCCCTGACTGTCCACCCCTTTAAAGAAGAAATCCCCAGCTCCTTGCCTTGAACAGAAGCCAGGTTCAGTAGCAGATGAATGGCTTTCTTCCATTTTTATATGTGCTTTTTCTAAGATGCTAATTGCTCAACGATATTCACCCCCTCCCACCCCTACCCTAAGCTCTACAATTGCTGTTTGTTCCTGGTATATGAATATGACATGTGAATTAACCGCGTGTGACAGTTCCAAGAGTGACACTTTCAATTGTGACACTTCCAAGTATAACAGACATCAGAAACAAGCCTGTAATGTCTGTGGACAGGTGGATATGCTTCACATTCCATCACCAAGAGTGGCTCGGTAGCACCACTACTGACCGAGCTGGTGCATCTGTCCATGACAGTATTGGTAGGAGTGACCACCGCACAGTCCTTGTGAAGATGAAGTCCTGCCTTCACATTGAGGATACCGCCCATCGTGTTGTGTGGCACTATCACCGTGCTGAATGGGATAGATTTCGAACACATCTAGCAGTGCAAAACTGGGCATCCATGAGGCGCTGTGGGCCATCAGCAGCAGCAGAATTGTACTCAACCACAATCTGTAACCTCATGGCCTGGCATATCCCCCACTCTACCATTACCATCAAGCCAGGGGACCAACCCTGGTTCAATGAAGAGTGCAGGAGGGCATGCCGGGAGCAGCACCAGGCATACCTCAAAATGAGGTGTCAACCTGGTGAAGCTACAACCCAGGACTACTTGCATGCCAAACTGCATAAGCAGCTTGCAATAGACAGAGCTAAGTGATCCCATAACCAACGGATCAGATCTAAGCTCTGCAGTCCTGCCACATCCAGCCGAGAATGGTGGTGGACAATTAAACAGTTAACTGGAGGAGATGGCTCCACAAATATCCGCATTCTCAATGATGGGGGAGCCCAGCACATCAGTGCGAAAGATAAGGCTGAAGCATTTGCAACAATCTTCAGCCAGAAGTGCCAAGTTGATGATCCATCTCGGCCTCCTCCTGAAGTCCCCAGCATCACAGATGCCAGACTTAAGCCAATTCGATTCACTCCACGTGATATCAAGAAATGACTGAAGGCTCTAGATACTGCAAAAGCTATGGGCCCTGACAATATTCCGTAAATAGTCCTGAAGACCTGTGCTCCAGAACTTGCTGCACCCCTAGCCAAGCTGTCCCAGTACAGCTACAACACTGGCATCTACCCTGCATTGTGGAAAAGTGCCCAGGTATGTCCTGTACACAAAAAGCAGGACAAATCCAACCCGGCCAACTACCGCCCCATTAGCCTACTCTCAATCGTCAGTAAAGTGATGGAAGGTGTCATCAACAGTGCCATCAAGCGGCACTTGCTTAGCAACAACCTGCTCAGTGATGCTCGGTTTGGGTTCCGCCAGGACCACTCAGCTCCTGACCTCATTACAGCCTTGGTTCAAACATGGACAAAAGAGCTGAACTCAACAGGTGAGGTGAGAGTGACTGCCCTTGACATCAAGGCAGCATTTGACCGAGTATGGCATCAAGGAGCCCGAGCAAAACTGATGTCAATGGGAATCAGGGGGAAAACCCTCCACTGGCTGGAGTCATACCTAGCACAAAGGAAGATGGTTTTGGTTGTTGGAGGTCAATCATCTGAGCTCCAGGACATCACTGCAGGAGTTCCTCAGGGTAGTGTCCGAGGTCCAACCATCTTCAGCTGCTTCAATGACCTTCCTTCAATCATAAGGTCAGAAGTGGGGATGTTCGCTGATGATTGCACAATGTTCAGCACCATTCGTGACTCCTCAGATACTGAAGCAGTCCATGTAGAAATACAGCAAGACCTGGACAATATCCAGGCTTGGGCTGATAAGTGGCAAGTAACATTCGCGCCACACAAGTGCCAGGCAATGACCATCCAACAAGAGAGAATCTAACCATCTCCCCTTGACATTCAATGACATTACCATTGCTGAATCCCCCACTATCAACATCCTAGGGGCTACCATTGACCAGAAATTGAACTGGAGTAGCCATATAAATACCGTGGCTACAAGAGCAGGTCAGAGGCTAGGAATCCTGAGGTGAGTAACTCACTTCCTGACTCCCCAAAGCTTGTCCACCATCTACAAGGCACAAGTCAGGAGTGTGATGGAATACTCTGCATTTGCCTGGATGGGTGCAGCTCCAACAACACTCAAGAAGCTCGACACCATTCAGGACAAAGCAGCCCGCTTGATTGGCACCTAATCTACAAACATTCACTCCCACCACCACTGATACACAGTGGCAGCAGTGTGTACCATCTACAAGATGCACTGCAGCAATGCACCAAGGCTCCTTAGACAGCACCTTCCAAACCCGTGACCTCTACCAACTAGAAGGACAAGGGCAGCACATACATGGGAAAACCACCACCTGCAAGTTCCCCTCCAAGTCACACACCATCCTGACTTGGAACTATATCACCGTTCCTTCACTGTCGCTGGGTCAAAATCCTGGAACTCCCTTCTTAACAGCACTGTGGGTGTACCTACCCCACATGGACTGCAGCGGTTCAAGAAGGCAGCTCACCACCACCTTCTCAAGGGCAATTAGGGATGGGCAATAAATACTGGCCTGGCCAGCGACGCCCACTTCCCATGAATGAATAAAAAAATACATTCTAACCTATTTCCTACACATATTGCACACTAGTAACAACAGTTGTGGGATTGTGCACCCCTCAAGGGATAAACAGCCTCATGATAGGACAGGACGGGAAAAGATTGATGAGGAAATGTACATCACCATAGCCCTACATGTATCCCAGGTCTTTCCTGCAGAAATGTTTTAAAAAAGACATTCCCAGTCTTAACAAACACCAAATTTTATTAAGGATTGATTGTTGGTGATGCAGACGACAAAAACCTATGGAGGATGGGAGAGGAGAGGAGAGGGGTGGATCGAGCAAATGGGCCTGAAATTGGTCTTTGATGAAAGTGGGCCACAGCGATTCGATAAGGCCTGTTTTACTCTACACCCATTGACTTCAATGCTGATTCGCTAAGGCCCATTTTTGGCACTTTTGCTGAAGGTCAATTTTACCCCCAATGTCTTGTCACTTAAGTGATTGTTGAGGCGAAGGGTGTTAGGTTGTTCAGTTGTGTGGCACATTAGGTAAACTGCTGTCATGTGAGGCAAGGTTTGAGTTCAGCACAGCCAATAGCAGGCTGTCAGGAGAGTGAGAGAAAGTTGGCAATTTAGAAGGCATGGTGATGCAGTTTGGCATTAAAATGGAGTAATGAAGTCAATGTATTTTACTATATCCTTTGAATGAACGAGAAATACAACCACATAGGCACCTTTTATTTCTGAAGCTCTTTCATGCTTTGTGCTTGGAAAATCCCATGAACCCTGTAGAGCTGTTGCTTCCAGATATGTTTGGTAGCTGTGGTGAAGATAAGGCTCTTTCTGTGAGCTATTCAGACTTGAGACAGACCCAGTTTGTGTTAGCTGATCTTACCCTGAGGAGTGATGTTGGGTTGGCTGTGTGTATGTGTGTGTGTATTTGCATTTCTAGATGCTGGGTAGGACAAGATTGGACTTCACTGTGATGCTGCCTAGAGTCAAATAGCCTGCTAATACTCATCATCAGTGTTCACATATGAAGAGGTATTGGGTACCGAACCTAAGGAAAATATATTGGCCTTGAAAAGCATACAGAGCAGATTCCCCTGATGATATAGGATGATATAGGGTTAAATGATGAGGAGAGGTTGTGTAAACTTGGCTTGTAGTTCCCTGAGTTTAGAAGGTTGAGGGGGGAAGCTAACAGAGGTGTTTAAAATTCAATTCAGTAGATATAGAGAAACTATTTCCTCAGGTGGAGGAATCCAGAACAAGGGAGGACAATCCTCAAATTCGAGCTAGGTAATTTAGGCATGAAATCAGGAGGCACTTTTTCATACATCGGGTGGTGGAAATCTGGAACTCTCCTCCAAAAAACTGGGGATACTGACATTTTTAACAACAGAGAGCAGAAAAGGGGTTAATTTATAACATTGAGCCTTAAAGTGCCTGTGCCCATGTTTGCTACGCTACCTATGTTTGAGCTGGTTTATCCACATTGACAGATGTTACAGGTGGACCCAGTGCAAGGGTTAACACACAGGTCTCAGCTGGTAAGCTGTGCCGTTCACTTCCTGCTGTTCACACTAATGATAACAAGCAACGGGGGTGACTACAAGAGCAAAAGCAGCTGATATATTCACCATATGGCAAAACTAAAAAAAGACTCAGTAGATGTACCAGTGCCAGAGTTATTGAAAAGGACAATTTTCCAATTCACTGGATCGGATAGTGCTACGTTAGGTTGTTAATGATAACTTAGGTAGGAGGTTTCCTGTTGTAAATGAGGACACATTCCAATTACAATAAAGATGCAGCAAAGCAAATTTTGTGAACATTACTATCAAAGATAAGTTGGCAATACAAGAGGTTATGTGTCAGGAAAACAAAATATTTCTTGAAGTCCAACATTAGAAGGCCGATTAAAGACATTACAACCAATGAACAGCTCCTGCAATGCATGAAAGAAAATGGAAACACACATACAACTTGTCCAGGACAATATCACTCTCATATGTAATTACTAAATACCATTGAATATTTAGGTGGCACAGGGTTGTTGGGCATGAGTATGCCAACATCAAACGAGGACAGATGTTCATTAGAACTTTGTTCTGCTGGGATTCCAATCTGAGTCATGTCAAGTGAGGAGACACATGGCAATGTCTCTGCATCTCCCAGCAACGGTGAGGAGAGTCAGGTTTTAAGTGTTACCTAATGGGTGGCAATGTGGAGCAATGCCAACGTGTGCATCTTGGGCGTCAGCCTAGACTTTATGCTCAAGTCACTGGAATGGGGCATGGACCCTCACTCAGAATTAAGAGTGCCAGTCACAAAGCCACAGAGAAAACACTGCAGCTAATCGGGTACTGAGTGTTTATCTAAGAGCTGAAGTAATGGCACATTCATCACACGGAGCTGTGGGAGGGTTTAAGTGAATGGAAGTGCGACTTCTGAAAGAAACTTTAATGGACTACTATTTTAAGCTGCTGTGCCACATTTCGAGTTTGGATATTTCTGTCAGTTTCACTGTGTGAATTCAGTTGCTACATTATAAATTATTAATAATTTTGGAATTAAATAGTTATTGACCTTATATTTTTGTAGATTACGAGGGCATAGGATGAGACAGACAAGCTCACTGTGAACTCTTAACTTGCAGGCATGTTCTGATCATTAGCTGAAGGAGACCGCAGACTAAATCTTTGCCAACAGCAGAAATTTACACAATGACCCACTGGGACTCTCCCTTCAGTCGATGGGCTTGTAAAGAGAAGGTTGAGGGATGGCCTAATAGAGGTTTTTAAAACTATTAAGGGGTTTTATAGGGTAGACGTCGAGGAAATGTTTCCGCTTCTGGGGGAAACCAAAACTAGGGGTCATAAGTATAAGATAGTCACAATAAATCCAATAACAAATTCAGTCAGAATCTTCTTACCCAGTGAGTTGTTAGAATGTGGAACATGCTACCACATGGAGTAGTTGAGGTGAACAGCATAGATGCATTTAAGAGGAAGCTAGATAAGGGAGAAAAGAATAGAAATCTATGCTGATTGAGTTCGGTGAAGAGGGCTGGGAGGAGGCTCATGTGGAGGATAAAGACAAATATGGACCAGTTGGACAGAATGGCTAGTTTCTGTGCTGTCATTCCTATTTAATTTTATGTAATGTAAGTGTTTTTGAGATATATGCACAGCCATTTGCTCATAACTGATTAAAACAATAGCAGTTAAAAAGCAAGTTAGGAGTATTAGAGAAGATGTATTTGCTGTGCTTTGGGGAGGAAATAGAGAAGGGAGTAATTTAGAGTCTGAAAACCGATCTCATGAATTGAATGGTCTCCGGACATATGGCTTGGAAATATTAAAATTGAGAATCCCAGGTGCAGGAAGTAGATATTCAAAAGATCCTAGTTGCTTAATCCTTGCAACAGTCACACAATTTTTAACAACTGGGACTTTAGATCCAATCTTGGAGCAATAAATCACACCCCTGCCTGAACACTATTCCTATTAGTTTAAGTCTAAACAGCAGCAGTGCGTAAACCAGCATAAATGCAGGAAAATCACACCCGAGCTACAAACATAGAAGCATGGAATCATACAATACAGAAAGAGGCCATTTGACCCATCATGCCTGTGCTGACTCTTTGAGATCTATCAAAGTATTTCTACTTCACGGCTGTTTCCCTTTGGCACAGCAATTTTTCCCTTCAAGTATTTACCCAATTCCTTTTTCTGATGTTACTATTGAATCTGCCTCCAGCACCCTTTCAGGCAGCACATTCCAGATTGTAACAACATGCTGTGTAAAAAAAAATTCCCCTCTTCTCCCCTCTTTTGCCAATTATCTTTGCTCTATGTCCTCTGTTTGCCAACCCTCCTAACAGTGTAAACAGTTTCTCCTTATTTAAAGTCCCTCATAATTTTGAACACCTCGATTAAATCTCCCTTTAATCTTCCCTGTTCTAAGCAGAACAACCCCAGCTTCACTCTTCTCTGTACATAACTGACGTCCCTTATCCTGAGCATCATTCTAGTAAATCTCATTACATCTTCTAGTTCTTTTCTGGTTCCCATATGTTAGAAATAATCACACTTTAAACTTGGAAAGGCTTGAGCTCTTTGTTGAACGCTGCCTGGTGCAGGACTGCAGGTATAACAATGTAACACTCCTCTACGCCCCCTCCAAGGCCTAGACATCCTTCCTAATATGTGGGGCTGAATTTTATGCCGCCCCAGCAGGTCAGATGGTGGCATGGGGGCAGATGGGGTGCATAAAATTGAGCGGGAGGCTCCGGGAGTCCTTCCCGCCTGACTCCCGCCTCCGGCCAACTTTACGGCCGTCAGCGGTGGTGGGGAAAATGGCCCGCCTGCCCCAGGCCAATTGAGGCCCTTAAGTGGCCACTTAAGGGCCCTTGCCCGCTTCCATGGGTATTTTACCCATGGCAAGCGGGCATGCATGATAGCTGCTGGACTTTCCGCGCGCCGGTGTGGGGGGGGGGGGGGGTGGGGGGTGGTGGTGTTGGTGTGCCATGGCAGTCAGGCACAGGGTGCCTGATTGAGGGCCACCCGCATCATTTCAATGAAGCAAATCTCCAGAAAAATTGGGCCAGCAGGGAGATTCTTTTCCCTGCTCATGGGAGGAAGAAACCTGCTGCAAAGACCAAGAAGGTGTGGGTGGGAATGGCCAAGGAGGTGAGTAGAAGGAGTTTGGTGCCTCTCTCTTGGATACTGTGCCGTAAGAGATTCAATGACCTGATCAGGGCAGGAAAGGCAAGTGGCATGGCACATCCAAGTACAAACCCACTCACTCTGCCTTCCCCAGCCTTCTCCTGCACAGCCCTCCACAGAGCAACAAAACTTGCAGGTACGCCCAACCATCTCTGCCGAGGAACCTCCTCACGTCCCCATCTCAGCATCTGCCACTGACGCTCGCCCTCATCTTAATGCAATGTCATACCCATCCTTCACAAATGTTGTCCAAACATCCTCTCAACACATTCCAGTCCTCACACTCATAGGTCTCTTCTGTCCTCCTTGCTGAAGAAGAGATCACAAAACACAAGGGAGAGGCAGGGTCCTCCAGCCATCTCCATACTGACAACTGCAATGGAGGAGGTTCTGGAGATAAGCCGAGTTTTGGTATACCTGGCCTTTGGAAGTGGTGAGAAGAGGGCCTCCTAGCTACCTGATGACAGGATTAAATTTCACACAGCCACATGACATCCAACACTCACTCATATTGATGATGTCGGAGACAGTGAAATATGATGGCTTAACACCCTCTTACCTTGATAGTTCTAAATTACATCTTTCATCTCCCACAGTCCCTTTTAGCATCCCACAGGAGTTGGTGCAGAAGGAGGACAATGACTCCTCAGAGGAGTCACTCACTCTGAGGATGCAACTTCACAGGACTTCCAATTGGATTCTCACATGGTGTCACACACATCACAAGTGAGCACAAATAGCGAGAACAGTGGAGGGTCCTTGTTGGAGGGTGCAGGATGCTCCAAGCTCTGCTCAGCTGAATACAGATGCTAAACCTTGGGGGCTCATCGACAAAGAGGACAATTCTGGAGTAGCAGCAGAAAATGAGTGAGGCGCTGTTAGCCTAACTGTGTACGATTGGAGGAGCTACTCCGCAACAAAGTGAATCCGACTGCTTTTCAACACTGTCCACACCCCAACTGAGCCAGGACAATATCTCAGAAACGAAACCACCTCTTAACCCTCATAAATCTTGACATGTCACTTCTCGGCAAACATCTCCCCCAAGTCACCAAGGTTTCTGTTGTTTATAGAGCTTAAGGCATGTGATACCTAGTAAAGATTGTCTTTAAACTAGACCTCTGTGTCCTTTCAGTGAAATCATCATTCTTTCAAAATGAATCCATTTCCACGCTTTAAATATGAGTCCTCAAAAAATATTTAACAGAAAATGGAAGGACTTTCATAACAAGGGCGATGCATAAATACAAGTCTTACTTTTTAATGGCTCGGAACCACAGCATGTTGTGCAATTGCCCATTACTCCATCAGGCAAGGGGCTATTTTTATTTGTAAAAGAAGCTGCTGACTACTGTGATTTTAAACTGGCAGTGTTTTGCTGTAATGCATTACAAACTCATTAGAGGCCCTCAGACGGATTACTACTTTGGAAGTCATTGTGATTTATCCAACATGTCATATTGCAACTTATTACAAAGTTTCGGTGAAATTCAAGGTATTCAGAAAGAATGTGATTACATTTAGAGGTAGAACAGATATTCTTGTAGCCTGAGGTGTCTGCAGCAGACTGCAGTCAATAGCACTTCCACAGCTTGCCAATCTGGAAATAAAAAGTAGCAGATGTTTGTCTGTCTTTTAAAACTACAAGGTGCAATCAGTGTTAATAGACTTACATTTTGAGTGGTACACCCTTGATTTACAACAGCACCCACGACATTTAAATACATTTTGTACATCACCAATTGTATCTTTATCCCTATGCTCATTAAATGGGGATCTCAGGCCAAGCAGCTCTGCTTCACAGCACTTTTAACAAAGAACTTGAAGAAAACAAAAATCATTAAATTTTTCATGATGTAGGAGTTAATTGAGGTGTTTAATAAAAGGATTCGATAGAGGAATCCAGAATTAAGGAGCACAATCTTAAAATTATATCACCCATGGCACCTACTCTGGCTGTCTAAGAATCTTCCCGGTCCCATGGAAGCCGGGTTTGAAGGAGGGCTGAGGATCAAACTTGGAGATTAGGGCATCAGCAACCCAATGTGTTCCCACCTCTGGGGGTTCTTGCTGGAGGCGGGTGAACATCGGCAGTGGCTACCAGCCGGGCAGTGGCAGATAGATAATAATAAACAATTAAAGGTCTAATTAGGGGGATGGGAAGAACTCCACCGGGATCTTCCCAGCACCAGTGCGGACTCCTGCTGAGTGCCGACTCCGGCAGCTACATGGTGGCAGATACCTGTTGGCAGGCTAGGCCAAAGGGTCCATGCCCCAATGACAGGATCACGGGTAGAAAGGCCACAGCCATGGCCCGAACAAATCCTTCGGAGGGATTACCCCATTGGTCTGATGGGCTTACTGGCTTCTTCCCTCTTCATTTTTGAATTGTTATGCACCCTTCTGAAGGTGCCTCCACTTTGAGGCGTCCACGGGCTCTCCTTTCTGCCTGAGCAGTGCCCATCTCTCCCGATGGGACCTCTGCCCTTCCAAAGTTGCGGGCCCTCTGATTGGACCTGCAACCTCAGGAATACACCAGTCATCCTTAATTAGATGGCGGATGCTGAGGCAGCCAATGAGGAGGCCACCTCCCGGAAGACCATGCGGAGAGCGCACTGCCGATCCGTGTGATGCTGAAACCTGGAAATGATCCTGACTCAGGAAATAAATCTATCATCAAAACATTTTACCCTAAAAGAGCCATGCACCTCGTTCTATTTTGCAAGCCTTTTCCCATCTATAACACATAAAAAATCTTACATCTGAATCTACCTCTGGTCAGCATTTTCCATCATAACTTCCTATGTCCAATATTATAATGGCAACTGTCTATGTAAACTTGTAATTATAGGAATATAAAATAGTCCTTTAACTATTCTGATCACATCTATCAAATTATCCCCAAGGCCTACATGTGTCTAAGATGAACAGACCCAGCTTTTTTCCATCTATTTGAAGAACTACAGTTGCTTAAGTTGGGAATCATTCCTTATGTCCACTTGACAGCTTTCACCTCAAAAGAGTTTCAGCAAACTTGGGAGGTGTGATCTATTGTTTTGAAATTTGATTTATCCCTCATGGGCCTGTGTGGTTTTTAGGCAATCAGTAGAATTGCAGTTAATGTTCTCTAGCACTGTCCCACTATAGATATTAGGCTGTCTGATTAGTAATTTCCAGTTTCATGTTTACTGAGCATAACAGTGACCATCCTGCATGCCACAGGTGCAGCTCCTGTGTTTTCATGCTTGTGGAACTATCAGTTGAAGCCTTGCACATAGGCAAGGGCAGATGATGAAGCCTGTTGGGCCCAACTAGCAGATTCTTCCATTAACACCTGGGGTTTCCCCCTTTACAGAATCCAAGTACCTCGTAAATGATTCCTGAGCTTTTATCTGCACTACCCGACCCCAAAGACCGCTCCAGGTCTTCATCACTCTGATTGAAGAAGTGCTTCCTGATATCAGTCCTGAACTTTTCTTTTACCTATATTGTCTGCTTGTCATACAATCAAAGAGGTTATGCAATGTTGGCCTTTATCTCAAGGGAGCTGGCATATAATGGGGAGGACCCCATCTGGAGTGTTGCGTTCAGTTTTGAGCACCGAACCTCTGGATGTAAATGGTCTTGGAGATTGTGCACTGCAGATTCATTGGAATTATACCAGAGCTTAAAGGGTTAACTTATAAAGACAGGCTGCATAAACTTGGCTTGTATTCTCTTGAGCTAAGGAGATTCAGGAGTGGTCTGAGACAGATTTAAAATGGTAAAAGAATTTGATAGTAAATACGGAGAAACAATTTCCTCTGGTAGGGGAATCAAGTACAGTGGGAGAATAATCTTAAAATTAGAGCCAGGCCATTCAGAAGCATCCAGATAAAGCAAAATGTGATAACCTTTTGGAGCTTCACTCCCAGCATGGGGCCCACCTCATGCCTAGTGCACATCGAAAAATCGAGGCTAGAGGATGTAAAGGAACTCATGCCACTATTTTGAAGATGATCTAGGAATTTCTCCTCAGTACCATGGCCAATATTTATCCCTCATCCAACAAATAAAAAAGATAATCTGGTCAATACCACATTGTTGTTTGTGGGAGCTTGCTGTGCGCAAATTGGCTGCCATGTTTCTTACACTACAACAGTGACTACGCTTCAAAAGTACTTCATCAGTTGTAAAGCACTTTGGGATGTCCTGAGGTCCAGAAATGTGAAAATCTTTATTTCTTTTACTGCAGCCTTAACATAATAAGCTCCTCAATAGTGAGGCTTATGTAGGGAGCAGAGTCTTGCAGAATAACTTCCTTATTGTGAATAAGTGTGAGGAAAGGAAGGTGAGCATGAAGGACGGGTGATACTTTGGAAAGGTCTACTGTTTTGACTAAGTAACATTCGGGGAGATCTGTATATAAAAGGGTTATTGGACTTTCTAACCAATATTAATGTGTTCTGCATGGCTGCTTCTAATAACCATTGATTTATAATTTATTGTTCAGGTAATGCTGTCCAACGAAAGACAGGTCCCAGCAATTGAAGCTACAAAGGAACATTGCAGTGAACAGCACTGAGGTCTCACTACTCGGAGAGTGCCCTTCAACATTTGGCACTTTTCTTTTCCCCTGCTCAGGATCAGCAGAAATTCTCCATTTGAGGAAAATATGGTCGTGGAGAACGTTTAAGTTCTTAAGCTGTGCGCTTAAGAGTAAATTTGATATATTCACACTCCTGGCATAGAGTTTTACATAGAATTACATAGAAATTACAGCACAGAAACAGGCCATTCAATCTAACTGGTATATGCTTGTGTTTATGCTCCACATGAGCCTCTTCCTGCCCCATTTTATGTCACCCCATCAACATTAACACCCCATCATTCTATTCCTGTCTCCCTCATGCGCTTATCTAGCCTGCCCTTAAAGGCATCTAATCTATTCACCTCAACTCCTTCATGTGGTGACAAGTTTGACATTCCAATCATTCCCTAGGTAAAGATGTTTCTCCTGAATGCTCTATTGGATTTATTAGTGACTATTTTATGTTTATGGCCCCTGTTCTGGTCTCACCTCCAAATGGAAACAACTTCTCTATTTTTACCCTATAAAGTTACAGGATAAAGGTAGCTGGGTGACCGTCAGGGGAGGGAAAGGGAATAGGCGCACAGTGCAGGGATCCCCTGTGGCCATTCCCCTCAATAATAAGTATACCGTTTTGGATACGGTTGGCGGGGGGACCTACCAGAGGAAAGCCACAGTGGCCAGGTCTCTGGCACTGAGCCTGGCTCAGTGGCTCAGAAGGGAAGGGGGGAGAATAGGAAAGCGATAGTGATAGGAGATTCAATGGTTAGAGGAACAGACAGGAGATTCTGTGGTCGCGAACGAGACTCCCGGATGGTATGTTGCCTCCCGGGTGCCAGGATCAGGGATGTCTCGGATCGAGTCTATAGGATTCTTAAGGGGGAGGGGGAGCAGCCAGAGGTCGTGGTACATATCGGTACCAATGACATAGCTAGGAAAAGGGATGAGGACCTGAAAAGCGAATATAGGGAGTTAGGTTGGAAGCTGAAAGGCAGGACGAGCAGAGTAGTAATCTCAGGATTGTTACCAGTGCCACGTGCTAGTGAGGCTAGAAACAGGGAGCGAGTGCAGCTGAACACGTGGCTACAGAACTGGTGTAGGAGGGAGGGATTCAGATATGTGGATCATTGGGATACCTTCTGGGGAAGGTGGGACCTGTACAAGAAGGACGGGTTGCATCTGAACTGGAGGGGCACCAATATCCTGGGCGGGAGGTTTGCTAGAGCTCTTCGGGAGGGTTTAAACTAGTTTGGCAGGGGGATGGGAACCAGAGCCACGGATCAGTGGATGGGGTAGCTGTTGAACAGGCAGATACAGAGTGCAGAGAGTCTGTGAGGAAGGTTAGATGGTTGACAGGGCAAAGTTGCAGCCAGTATGATGGGTTGAAGTGTGTCTATTTTAACGCAAGAAGTGTCAGGAATAAGGGTGATGAACTTAGAGCATGGATCAGTACTTGGAGCTACGATGTTGTGGCCATTACGGAGATGTGGATATCTCAGGGGCAGGAATGGATGTTGGATGTTCCGGGGTTTAGATGTTTCAAAAGGAATAGGGAGGGAGGTAAAAGAGGTGGGGGAGTGGCACTGTTAATCAGGGATAGTATCACAGCTGCAGAAAGGGAGGTCGTCGAGGAGGGTTTGTCTACTGAGCCATTATGGGTGGAAGTCAGAAACAGAAAAGGGGCAGTCACTTTGTTGGGAGTTTTCTATAGACCCCCCCAAAAGCAACAGAGACATGGAGGAACTGATTGGGAGGCAGATTTTGGAAAGGTGCAGAAGTAACAGAGTTGTTGTCATGGGTGACTTCAACTTCCCTAATATTGATTGGAACCTCCTTAGTGCAAATAGTTTGGATGGAGCAGTTTTTGTCAGGCGTGTCCAGGAAGGTTTCCTGACACAATATGTAGATAGGCCGACTAGAGGAGAGACTATGTTGGACTTGGTGCTTGACAACGAACCAGGCCAGGTGGCAGATCTCTCGGTGGGAGAGCATTTCGGTGATAGTGATCACAACTCCCTGACCTTTACTATAGTCATGGAGAGGGACAAGAGCAGACGGGATGGGAAAATATTTAATTGGGGGAGGGGGAATTACAATGCTATTAGGCAGGAACTGGGGAGCATAAATTGGGAACAGATGTTCTCAGGGAAATGCACGACAGAAATGTGGAGGTTGTTTAGGGAGCACTTGCTGCGACTGCTGGATAGGTTTGTCCCGATGAGGCAGGGAAGGGATGGTAGGGTGAAGGAACCCTGGATGACAAGAGATGTCAAGAGGAAGAAGGAAGCTTACTTAAGGTTGAGGAAGCAAGGATCAGACAGGGCTCTAGAGGGTTACAAGGTAGCCAGGAAGGAACTGAAGAATGGACTTAGGAAAGCTAGAAGGGGACATGAAAAAGTCTTGGCAGGTAGGATTAAGGAAAATCCCAAGGCATTCTATACTTATGTGAGGAACAAGAGGATGGCCAGAGTGAGGGTAGGGCCGATCAGGGATAGTGGAGGGAACTTGTGCCTGGAGTCGGAGGAGGTAGGGGAGGTCCTAAATGAATACTTTGCTTCAGTACTCACTAGTGAGAGGGACCTGGTCGTTTGTGAGGACAGCGTGGAACAGGCTGATATGCTCGAACAGGTTGAGGTTAAGAGGGAGGATGTGCTGGAAATTTTGAATGATATGAGGACAGATAAGTCCCCAGGGCCAGACAGGATATACCCAAGGATATTACAGGAAGCGAGGGAAGAGATTGCTGCGCCTTTGGCGATGATCTTTGCGTCTTCACTGTCCACTGGAGTAGTACCGGATGATTGGAGGATGGCAAATGTTGTTCCCTTGTTCAAGAAAGGGAATAGGGATAACCCTGGGAATTATAGACTTACGTCGGTAGTGGGCAAATTATTGGAGAGGATTCTGAGAGACAGGATTTATGATTATTTGGAAAAGCATGGTTTGATTAGAGACAGTCAGCATGGCTTTGTGAGGGGCAGATCATGCCTCACAAGCCTTACTGAAGTCTTTGAAGATGTGACAAAACACATTGATGAAGGAAGAGCAGTGGATGTGGTGTATATGGATTTTAGCAAGGCGTTTGATAAGGTTCCCCATGGTAGGCTCATTCAGAAAGTAAGGAGGCATGGGATTCAGGGAAAGCTGGCTGTCTGGATACAAAATTGGCTGGCCCATAGAAGTCAGAGGGTGGTAGTAGATGGAAAGTATTCAGCATGGAGCTCGGTGACCAGTGGTGTTCCACAAGGATCGGTTCTGGGACCTCTGCTCTTTGTGATTTTTATAAATGACTTGGATGTGGATGTGGAAGGCTGGGTTAGCAAGTTTGCCGATGACACGAAGGTTGCTGGAGTTGTGGATAGTGTGGAAGGCTGTTCTAGGTTGCAACGGGACATTGACAGGATGCAGAGCTGGGCTGAGAAGTAGCAGATGGAGTTCAACCTGGAAAAGTGTGAAGTGATTCATTTTGGAAGGTCGAATTTGAATGCAGAATACAGGCTTAAAGACAGGATTCTTGGCAGTGTGGAGGAACAGAGGGATCTTGGGGTCCATGTCCATAGATCGCTCAAAGTTGCCACCCAAGTTGATAGGGTTGTTAAGAAGGCGTATGGTGTGTTGGCTTTCATTAACAGGGGAATTGAGTTTAAGAGCCGCGAGGTTATGCTGCAGCTCTATAAGGCCCTGGTTCGACCACACTTGGAATATTGTGTTCAGTTCTGGTCGTCTCATTATAGGAAGGATGTTGAAGCTTTAGAGAGGGTGTAGAGGAGATTTACCAGGATGCTGCCTGGACTGGAGGGCATATCCTACGAAGAAAGATTGAGGGAGCGAGGGCTTTTCTCATTGGAGCGTAGAAGGAAGAGAGGTGACTTGATAGAGGGGTACAAGATGATGAGAGGCATAGATAGAGTGGATAGTCAGAGACTTTTTCCCAGGGTGGAAAGGGCTATCACCAGGGGGCATAATTTTAAGGTGATTGGAGAAGGTTTCGGGGAGATGTCAGAGGTAGGTTCTTTGCACAGAGAGTGGTGGGTGCGTGGAATGCGCTGCCAGCGGTGGTAGTAGAAGCAGATACATTAGGGGCATTTAAGCGACTCTTGGATAGGTACATGGATGATAGTAGAATGAAGGGTAGGTAGGTAGTTTGATCCTAGAGTAGGTTAAATGTTCGGCACAACATCGTGGGCCGAAGGGCCTGTACTGTGCTGTACTGTTCTATGTTAAACCTTTCATACTCTTAAAATACCTCTATCTGGTCATCCCTCAACCTTTTTTTTTATAGAGCCTCCCTCTTGGGACCATGCATTGGGAATTCAGGAACAGAAAGCAGGATTTTCTGCCAGATGGGGAAGTGAGAGAATTAACATATCCTCTAGTCTTGGGGATAGAGTTGATGAGTTGAAAGACATTCTGTTTATTTATACTTGCAAAAATAAAGAACTTCCATTTATATAGCGCCTTTCACAATTAGAGGACATTTCAAAGTGATTCACAACCAATGAAGCACGTTTTCAAGACACAATTTGATAATTTTTGGGTATTAAGGAGATTAAGGGATATGGGGATGGTGCAGGAAGATGGAGTTATTGTAGAAAATCAGTCATGATCTTGTTGAATGATGGAGCAGGCTCAAAGGGCCAAATGGTCCACTCCAGCTCCTATTTTTTTATGTTCTTTTTTGAAATGTAATCAATGTTTTAATGCAGGAAATGCTGTAGTCAATGTGTGCACAGCAAGCTCCCACAAAGAGCAATGTGATAATGAGTAGTGCCCCGCTCACATGTGGAGAAATTATGAACTATATAATGAACTTATAAAACAAACCCAAAATGGACACTTTTCCTGAAAAACAAGATGGCGTTGAGAGGCCAGGTGACCTTATTCTGTACTGCTCATACACATGGAAACTACAATGACTCCTAGTCAATCTTCATGTCTGGCCCAGCCTTGGAGAAGGCATTAAAATGTAAATGGCCCATTCTGCATGAGCGGCACCTCTCTTCAACAAGTTGGGTTAATAATGGCATGGCAAACATGGGCTGCAATTTTACACCCAGCCCACCCCAGGAGCAGGTTGAAGGCAGGGAGGGGTGGAGGCGTAAAACTGAGTGGCAGGTGGCCGTTCCCGTCACCTACCCACCCCCACTGTCATTTTAGCAGCAGTGGGGTAGGTGGCAACGGCCCGTCCACCCCAGGCCAATTGAGGAACTTAAGTGGCCAATCAATTGCCCCTTAAGGGCCTGCTCCTACTGCCGCTGGTATATTACCAGCGGTGGCTGGGCACTTTGTCAGCTGAGGTAATACCCTGTGCCACACAGAGGGCCCCCTCAGCAGCACAAGCTCCCCCCATTGGAGCACCTCCCCACACCCTTCTAATCGACACGCACCCACCCTTCGCTGGGGCCCAGCCGATTGTCCCCAGTGAGGCCTGGAACCCCACTTACATTCTTCGGGGTCAATGTCCCTCTTGCTGCTCACACTGGGTGCAGTCCTAGCCGTGGCTACCGCTTCCGATGGCGCTGCTGGGACTAAAAAGCTGTTGGCCCACTGATTGGCTGGCAGCTCTTGGAGGTGGGACTTCCTGCCTCAGAGGGGTGGAAGCCCTACCCGAGGCCAATGAAGGGCCTTTGCCACGCAATATTGCTGCGTAGCTACCAGCCCAGTGGAGGCTGGCTCGCTCCTGACTTTTCCCTCCGCCGCCACGTAAAATTCCGGCTATGGTGTCTCCAAATTCAAGCTCAAATGAATGGGGGTGAAAAAACTGGATTTAAGATGGGTGACATCCAGTTCCCATTGTCTAACATTAGCCCAACCATCAGACACCCTTTATGAGGACGATGGTAAAGAGAAAGCATAGTCACATGACAGAAACCAGGGGTCTGAAAGGAGCTTAATAAAAATATATACGGGGCAGACAAAGGCAGAGCCAGAGAGAGAGAGATTCCATCTGTTCCAGTGGAAGAAGAAGGTCTCTGCCGAGAGCACCGTCTTTAAACTATCTGCAGGCAGAGACTGGAAGGGGCCTTGAACTCGCTACCTGAGAAATTGTACCAAGGTTTTTGACATTGACCTGTGACTGAGATACAACCAAACAAAGTCTGCAACGACACATTTGCGCTCCTGAAACTTTCCAAGTTTTGTTTTTAGTAAATCAGGAAAAAGGAAAAACAGGCCTGCACCGGTTATTAAATCATCAACACCCACCCCCCCCACCACCAACCCCGGTCACCCCTGCTCCTGGGGAAGAATGCAAGGCTTACCGTGAACTCTTTTTAAAAACCATCAGACTGAAATGCATGTTATCTTATAATCTCTATGCGTTCTTGTGTGTGTGTGTGTCTCTGTACGTGTATGTGTGCCTCTGTATGTGTGTGTGCCTCTGTATGTGCATGTGTGTGTGTTTCTCTATGTGTGTGAGCATGGTTGGTGTTGCAAATATTTTCAGGTGTTGTTTCATAAACAATTATCGTTCTTTAAACCTATGAGAAAACCTGTCATTTTTCTGTTTGTTAATCGTTAAAACGCTCAGGGGTCAAAACAAATTTCTAATAAAAACGCTGTCTTTGGTTAGTTGAGAGGAGAAAAAGGAAAACCATTCCTATCATTTCCCACTTGTCCGTAACACCAGACAATGGCACAGCATTTGCTGGAGTGACATCTCCTGTTTTTTTCTTAGTCTTCAGCTTGGAAATCTTTTGCATTGCAAATTGCTGGAAGTGTCAGCTGCTCTAACAGCACAAATACAGCTAGGTCTTGAAACCCACTGGGAGGTTGAGGGCAATCTGCCATTTTCACGAGGCCTACTTGGCCAACATTTTGTAACAATTCACAATTGTGGGTTGTTTACACGCTACGTCATTAAACTGACTTATTTTTCAGACACATTCTGGGCCAATATGTCTTAGTGATGTTGGTTGAGGAATAAGTATTGGCCAGGACACTGAAAGAATAAATACTTCCTTACATCTGTTAGCTTTCAGTTCTACCTCTGAGATGGAAACCTGTCTTGCCTTTACAGATGCTGACTGACCAAATGTGTATTTTCCAGCATTTTCTGTTATTATTTCAGACTTCCCGAAATTGTACCTCATTTTCATTGGGGTTTTTTCTGTCTAAATTAAGAATTTCTTTATATTTTAACATTGATGTACTGGAATCTGATTACTTTGAATGTTTAGTACGTTATCCACTTCCTCAAATTGAAGAGAATACATATTTTAGTCTGTAAATTCACAGGATGGTGATCCAGGCACTTACACTAGCATGGCAGGATCACAGGGCCACAGAGAGCCACCCCCACTGATCCAGGTACATGCAAGGTGCTTACGTACCTAGGGGCTGCCTCTACGATATGGTCCAGGTATGAGGCCTTACTTCTGTACCTTCCTCCAGTCTTACAACTCCCCGAGATTTCTGCTCTCTTCCATTTCTGGCCTCTTGTGCATCACAGATTTTCATCGCGCCACCATTGCCTTCAGCTGCGCAGGCCCTAAGTTCTGGAATTGCCTCCTCAAACTTCTCCACCTCCCTTTCTCCTCCTTTAAGACACTCTTTTAAACCCACCTCTTTGACCAAGTTTTTGGTCACCTGTCCTAATATCTCCTTATGTGACTCGGTGTCAAATTTTGTTTGATAATCCTCCTGTGAAGTGCCTTGGGATATTATACTCCATTAAAAGTGCAATAATAACTGCAGGTTGTTGTTTTTGGTCCTGTTGTATTGTCTGGGGGAGGATTACGAGGCTGGGAAAGTGGTACGAGGTCCCCATTGCAAGAGAATATTGGATCCCTGCTTGCAACTAGAATACAAGAATCAACCACATCCTGGAGCACCATGAGGGCCCCATGTCCATCTCAGGGTGTTACTAGGCTTACCTCCATTGACTGTAGGCCAGGCCCCAATGAAGGCCTAGGGCGTGGCAGCACCAATATTAGAGTCCTCATCCCTTCTACGAAAGACAATTCAGAAAAACAAATGAGAACCTTTGTCTCTGGTTCTCTGTGTCTGCCTCCTCTCCTCCATCTCCTCATTTAAGATCCTCCTTAACACTTACCTCTTTGGCCAAGCTTTGACCCTCCTAATACATCTTCCTTTGGTTCACCATTCATTTTTTTTTTGATTGCGCATCTGTGAATCACCTTGAGGCGTTTTTCTGCATTAAAGGCACTACATAAATGCAAGTTGCTGATTTTGTTTCCATGTATTTCCAAAGGATTTAAAGGATATATCTGAGGCTGATCTTTTCCTCTCAATGGTCATTCTGCAGCTAACAGCAATAGGCCGATTGTTAGAGCAGCAGAAGTAGTAAGGTCAGTAATTAATTTAAATCTATATCTGTATTTAATGCTGTCCAGTTATCCTTTTAATTTTAAATATTTCTGACGTCGTTTTTTGTCCATTGTTAATCTACATTCAAAAGAAAAGAAAATCTTATAAGGACATGTGTTATTCCTAGTAATTCGACATTGAGTCTCAAGGGTTCTCTCTTCACCCAATGGGGCCTCTACATTTACTCAAATAAAGGAGTACTCCAGGGCATAGGGATTGTGGGCTCACTTATGGGACTGATCTTTGACAGCGAACACTGTTGTTATTGTGCACCATTATAACATGAATGTAGACTAAAGGGCCAAAGACTGTGCCCAAATAGGAAGTGGACACAAACTCATTAAGCACGGCACTAAATGAGAAAATGAAACCCTGACATAACTAACTTGGAATTTGTGAGTCATTTGATTCTGGGAATACCGTTTAATGTGCCGCTGATGTACCCCAGCCGATCTGTGAGTAAGAGTTCACTGGTGAATGAATCAATTTGAAGGTACATTTGCCTCATTGACTAAATACTTGAAGGAGAAAAAAATTGCGGGGATAAATGGGAAAGAGTTGGGCGGTGGGACTAACTGCATTATTCTTTAAATGGGGTCAGCAGCTTAGTGGTAAAGTTACTGGAGTAGTCATTTTTTTATTCGCTCTTGAGATGTGAGCGTCGCTGGTAAGGCTGGTATTTATTGCCCATTCCTAATTGCCCTTGAGAAAGTGGTGGCGAGTTTGACTAGTCTAGACCCACTATGCTAACTTCCTCTTAAATCCAGAGGCCTGGATTAATGCTCTGGAGACACGAGTTTAAGTCCCACCACGGCATCCGGGAGAATTTAAATTCAATTAATTAATACATTTGTAATTTATTTATTTATTATTTAGAAAATGCAAATCCCCGGAGCCGAGCAATACCTCCTCATTTGCTGACCTTAAGGTGATTAGTCCTCCATTTAGTCTATAGAGGGGACACATATCTCCGGAAGTAGAGGCCATCCTTAATGTCGACGAAGCTGGTTTCCATAAGGGGCACAGCATGTGTGATCAAGTTCTGGCACTCACCATCTACATCGAAAATGGCTTCCAAAAGAACCTGAAGACCAGGCATATTGCTACTGGACCTCACAGCTGCCTATGAGACACTGTGGTACATTGGCCTGCTCCTAATGCTGTCCAGAGTGCTTCCAACCTGTGGAAACACCCCTTCGCAACAGATGATTTACAATCCACCTTGGACAAGGGAGAAGTGAATGGAGAAGACTGGCCAACGGAATTAACACAGGGCTCAGTGCTAGCCCCAACGCTGTTCAACATAGTCATAGAGATACAGCACGGAAACAGGCCCTTCGGTCCACCGAGACTGTAACGACCAACAACCACCCATTTAAACTAACCCTACAGTAATCCCACATTCCCTACCGCCTACCTATACTAGGGGCAATTTATAATGGCCAATTTACCTAACAACCTGCAAGTCTTTGGCTGTGGGAGGAAACCGGAGCACCCGGAGGAAACCCATGCGGTCACAGGGAGAACTTGCAAACTCCGCACAGGCAGTACCCAGAATTGACCCGGGTCGCTGGAGCTGTGAGGCTGCAGTGCTAACCACTGCGCCACTGTGCCACCATATATACAAATGACTAGCCAACAACCACGTCTTGCAGGTTCATCGATGCTGATGACATCTGTTGTGCCGCCCAAGCTCCATCCTTCTGCACCCTGGACCAGATCCTTAACAAAGACATTACAAAGTTAACGGACTACTGCAGCACATGGCGTCTCACAGTGAATCCCTATAAAACCATATCCAGTGTACTCCACCTGCACAAAGCCAGTGCCAAAAAAGAATTGCGTTTCCATCTATAAACAGTAAAAGGGTGGTAAAAGGAGGAATGGGGCCGATTAGGGACCAGAAAGGGGATTTACACATGGAGACAGTGAGCATAGCTGAGGTATTGAATTAATACTTTGCATCTGTCTTTACCAAGGAAGAAGATGCAACCCAAGCAATGTTGAAAAAGGAGGGAAGCCAGACACTAGAGGGGTTTAAAATTGAAAAACAGGAAGTATTAGATAGGCTGTCTGTACTTAAAGTGGATAAAACACAGGACCAGATGAGATGCATCCAAAAATACTGAGGGAAATGAGGGTAGAAATCGCAGAGGCACTGGCCATAATTTTTCAGTCTTCTTTAGACTTGGGGGTGGTGCCAGAGGACTGGAGAGTTGCAAACGGTACACCCTTGTTCAAAAAAGGGTGTAAAGATAAGCCCAGCAACTACAGGCCAGTCAGTTTAACTTCGCTGGTAGGAAAACTTCTAGAAAAAAAATAATTTGGGACAAAATCAATGGTCACATGGACAAATGTGAGTTAATTAAGGAAAACTAGCACTGATTTCTTAAGGGAAAACTAACTTGCTGAAGTTTTTTGAGGAGGTAACAGAGAGGGTTGATGAGGGCAATGCTGTTGATATGGTGTACATGGACTTCCAAAAGGCATTTGAAACAGTGCCACACAACAGACTTGTGAGCAAAATTGTATAGCTCATGGAATAAAAGGGACGGTAGCAACATGGATATGGAATTGGCTGAGTGACAGGAAGCAAAGAGTAGTAGTTAATAGATGTTTTTCGGGCTGGAGGAAGGTTTGTAGTGGAGTTCCCCAGGGATCAGTGTTGGGACGCTTGCTTTTACTGATATATATTAACGACCTAGACCTTGGTGTACAGGGCACAATTTCAAAGTTTGCAGATGATACAAAACTTGGAAGCATTGTGAACCGTGAGGAGATTAGTGTAGAACTTCAAAAAGACATAGACAAGTTGGTGGAATGGACAGACTGGTGACAGATGAAGTTCAATGCAGAGAAATGTGAAGTGATTCATTTTGTTAGGAAGAACATGGAGAGACAATATAAAATAAAGGGTACACTTCTAAAGAGGGTGCAGGAGCAGAGAGACCTAGCTGTAGACGTGCATAAGTCATTGAAGGTGGCAGGACAGGTTGAGAGCGCGGTTAATAAAGCATACAGAATCCTGGGCTTTATTAATAGAGGCATGGAGTACAAGAGCAAGGAACTATGTTGAACTTGTATAAGACACTAGTTCGACCTCAGCTGGAGTATTGTATCCAGTTCTGGGCGCCGCATTTTAGGAAATACATGAGAGCATTGGAGAGAGTACAGAAAAGATTCACGAGAATGGTTCCAGGGATGAGGAATTTCAGTTATGAAGATAGATTGGAGAAGTTAGGACTGTTTTCTTGGAGAAGAGAAGGCTGAGAGGGGATTTGATAGAGGAATTCAAAATCATGAGGGGTCTGGACACATAGATAGAGAGAAACTGTTCCCACTCATGAAAGGAACAAGAACGAGAGGGCACAGATTTAAAGTATTTGGTAAGAGAAGAAAAAGTGACACGAGAAAAAACTTTTTCATGCAGCAACTGGTTAAGGTCTGGAATGCACTGCCTGAGAACATGATGGAGGCAGCTTCAATTGAAGAATTCAAAAGGGAATTAGACAATTAGATGAAAGGAAGAATGTGCAGGGTTACGGGGAGAAGGCAGGGAAGTGGAACTGAGGGAATTGCTCTTTCAGAGAGCCAGTGCAGACACGATGGGCCGAATGGCCTTCTTCTGCACTGTAGCGATTCTGTGATTCTGTAATCTACATGGATGGTCAGAGACTAAAGCACGATTCCAACCCAACACACTTGGGAGTGACTCTGGTTAGGACTTTGTCCTTCCAGCAGCATCTGAAGAAAACAGCAGCAAAGGTCAAAACCAGAAACAACCTATTAACCAAACTTGCTGGATCTGCTGCCACAACACTCCGGACCTCAGCACTTGCCCTATCATACTCAGCAGCAGAGTACTGTGCACCTGTCTCGCATAAGTCATCACACACACATCTTGTTGCTACTCAATGAGCATCATAACTGGAATCCTCCACTCAACACCCCTCGCCTGGCTTCCCGTTCTCGCAAAATCACTTCCCTACACATCCGCCGACGGACAAAAACCCACAAGCTGGTTGAAACCATCCATGCTGCACCTCACTTACCATTCCATTAGACATGTTAAATACACCTACTGCCCGCCTTCCATCTCGATGCCCCATTTGGAGCAACCTTCCCGAGCAAGCTCTACCAACAGGCATCCTTTGGATCAAAGAATGGGAAACACGAGAAGTCACTAACAAGTTCCTTGTGACAAACCCCATCTGTCACTTGGCAGGCTTTGAACTACCACAGCGAGAGTGGTCCTTGCTAAACAGGTTCAGGACAAGCCAGGGCCCCTGTGCAGATAAGCTCCATTGCTGGGCCTCAGTAAAAACCCCTTATACATTTGTGGAGAATCTTGAATTAAAAACTTGTCTCAGTAATGTTGATCTTGAAATTACCAGATTATCACAAAAACCCATTTGGTTCACTAATGTCTTTCAGGGTAGGAAATCTGCCATCTTGATCTGGTCTGGCCTACATGTGACTCCAGATCCACAACAATGTGGTTGACTCTTAACTGCCCTCTGAAATGGCTTAGCGAGACACTCAGTTGTATCAAATTGCTACAGAAGTAAGCACTATTGGTGTACCTACACCACATGGACTGAAGCAGTTCAAGAAGGCAGGTCACCACCACCTCCTCATGGGCAATTAGGGATGGACAATAAATGCTGGCCTTGCCTGCGAAGCTCACTTCCCAAGAATGAATAAAAAAGGAGAGCTGGTGCAGACTCGATGGACTGAAAGGCTGCCTTCTGTGCTGTACTATTCTATGATTCTATACACAGAGCAGAGCTGTCGAAAGCCAAATGGAATTCCGGTACTTCGGACCTATTTTTTTGGGTTGGATTAAGTTATGCACTGGGCATTTATTTGGATTAATGAAGGAATAAACCCCTTCAAGCTCAGTGCTTTCAAATGCCATTTAACTGCACTTCAATGCTGATAATTCAATTCACTCCTGTACTAAGTACAGTTTGTTAAAACCAGCATATGATTGGCTCTTTTACTGTGTTAGCTAATAATACGCACACATTACAGTTAGTTCGTGTAGGCCATAAATCACAAAACCCATTACTGTCAAAATACGAAGGTACAATTCAATTATTATCTTTCCCCTAGACTCCAGTGACATAAATGTTCAACTTGTACAACATTTTTTTTAGCTGCCCACATGGCAATCAGTCAATTCTGGTCTAGCTCTCTCTCCCCAATATTAGGCCCTAATGAAAAAAAAGCCTTTTTTGCACAACACTGAAAGACTGATGCACACCACATGCGCCATGAAATGCACCACAAAATCTTTGTGGTGATAAATGTAAGAGAATCACCAAGTTATACTGAACATTTATAAAGTACTGGTTAGGCCCCAACTAGAGTATTGCATCCAGTTCTGGTCACCACACTTCAGAAAGGATGTGAGGGTCCTGGAGAGGGTGCAGGGATGGAGGATTTTAGTTACAAGGTTAGGTTGGAAAAGCTGGGTTTGTTCTCCTTAGAACAAAGGAGATTGAGGGGAGATTTAATAGAAGTGTACAAGATTATGACAGGCTTAGATAAGTTAGACAAGGAAAAGCTGTTCCCAATAACAAATGGTACAAGGACTAAGGGACACAGATTAAAAGTTTTAGGCAAAAGATGCAGGGGGAATATGAGGAAGCACTTTTTTACGCAGTGATGGTAATGACCTGGAACTCGCTGCCCACAAGGATGGTGGAAGCGGAGATGATCAATGACTTCAAGAGGAAGTCGGATGGTCACCTGAGAGAAATAGACTTGCAGGGCTACGGGGATCGAGCTGGGGAGTGGGACTGACTGATTAGCTCCATGGAGAGCCGGCACGGACTCGATGGGCTGAATGGCCTCCTTCTTTGCCATAAATGACTCTATCACTCGGTTACTCTAAATAAAATCCAATAGGGAATTCAGGAGAAACGTTTTTGCCCAGAGAGTGTTTAGAATGTGAAACAAGCACCAGTTGAGGTAAATATCATAGATGTATTTAAGGGGAAGCTGGATAAACGCATGACGGAGAAAGGAAAAGAAGGACATGTTGATGTGGTGAGATGACGTGAAGTGGGAGGAGGCTTGTGTGGAGCATAAACACCAGCTCAGACTAGTGGAGCCAAATGGCCTGTTTCCATACTGTAGGATCGAAGTAATTCTAGATAATATTTCCGTCTTTCTGGTAAAAGGAAAGCTAATCCATTTGTGCACCTTGATTTGGGACAAATGATCCACTTTAAGAGATGAAAGAAAAGTACACAAACATTTTGCACTGCCAATTCCAATTGAGGCTAATAATTTTCCATTGTACCGAATTGTGATCTGGAATGCACTGCATTAAAGGATGCTGGAAGCAGATTCAGTAGTAACTTTCAAAAGTGAATTGGACAAATCCTTGAAGGGAGGGCTCTTGAAAAGGGACAGGGAAATGGAACTAATTGAACAGCTCTTTCATAAAGCCGGCACTAATGCGATGGTGCTGGCTTTTTGAAAGAGCTGTCCAATTTATCCCTACACCCCAGCTATCTCTCCATAACCCTGCAAATTAATCCTCAACGGATGCATTTCCTATTACCTTCTGAAAGTTCCTATGGAATATTAGTTTACCACCCTTTTGTTAGTGGGTTGTGTTTGAAGTATGGTCTACAAAGAATTGTATTTATATTGATCATATCAGACTGCATAGAAACTTCTCAAGCTGCTGCACATATAATGATTTGGTTTTGGAGTGCAGTCACTGTTGTTATGTAGGTAGATGCTGGCAGTTGATTTGCGCACAGAATGATTCCACAAATAATAACCAATCAAAAAAAGGATAGAAGATAGAAAGACCTACATTTATATAGCTCCTTTCACTACCACTTTTGGTGTCCCAAAGCACTTTACAGCTAATGGAATCCTTTCAAAGTGTAGCCACTGTTGCAATGCAGCAAATGAGACAGCAAATCTGTGCACCCAGGCAGGCACTGAGGCTATGGGAGCCACTGGTAGAAGATCAGTATAAAGTGGAATTCAGGAGCACGCACTCGGAAACCTGATACCACTTCCGTATGGTAGATGAGAAGAATAGTGTCAGTGATGAGAAACATAGTGTGGGCGTTTATCCCACAATCTGCATTCTGTTGCTTCGATAAATTATGCAAACAACATGGTGCAGCACCTTTTAAATTCACTTAGCCTAAGCATCACACATTGCTCTGCACTAAAGCTTGGCCCGAACTCTCACTGAGTGTCATACGAATCTATGAGCATTGTATGCTGAAATTTAAAGGGATGGATTGGGGACTGTTCCATGCAAATTTGTTTTTTACGCTAGTCTTTTTGCAATTCAGAAATCTGACTCACTTCTCCCAATAGCAGACACGCACACCCAGTGTTTAAGCCGTTGAGATAAGGGAATGGGATTTAAGTGTTCACACTGAGAGTTGTCTCACTCAGACCAGTTTCCAGGAATTCAAAATGAAAACAGTAACTGGGCATTGTTTGAGAATGCTTAGTTATTGCAGACTGCTCTGCAAAATGTGGTTCAGTGCCTGGTCTGTGCTGAGCTGGACATTTTCAGCTGGAGTGGGAGTAGGACTGTGACTGGCAAGGTGAGGGAATGGTTCACATTCCTTGGGGTGCTGGAGCAAATTTGGGGAATGAGGGAAGGGCAGTACCCAAGGGAGGGGCTTCATCCGAAGCAAAGCAGCACCACTGTACAGGCATAAGGCATCAGCTGCAGTTCAGTTGCTCACACTAGCACCTCTGAGTCAGCAGGTTCTGAGCTAAAGTTCTACTCCAGTGACTTGGGCACAAAAATGTAGGCTAATACTCCAGTGCAGTACTGAGGGAGTGCGGCACTGTCAGATACTTATGCTGTCTTTTGGGTGAGATGTTGAACTGAGGCCCTGCCTGCTGTCCCAGGTGGATGTAAAAGATCTCATGGCGTTTTTCCAAAGAAAAGTAGGGGAGTTATTCCTAGTGTCCTGGCCAATATTTTTCTCTCAACCAACATCATTAAAACAGATTATCTGATCATTATCACATTGCTGTTTGTGGGAGCTTGCTGTGCACAAATTGGCTCCTATGTTTCCCACAGTACAACAGTGACCACACTTCAAAAGTACTTCTTTTGGCTGTAAAGTGCTTTGGGACATCCTGATGCCATGAAAGATGTTCTTTATAGATGACAAACAAAACCATGAGGGTGGGTTTTTAACTAATACAGGACATGGCCGGGGAAAGTTTTGGGCCGAGAAATTTGTTTGGTGCTGATTTGGGCATGATCTCGGCACAACGTACCATAGTATATTGGTCATGGAATAGCACCGGTGAGCTGTGGGCACTGGTCGTGGCCCCAGAGAATGTTTGAAACACAGACCATTGTACTTTTTAGGAGAAACTTGGATAAATATTTGAAGCAGAGGAAGATACAGGGCAATGGGGAGAGCACTGGAGGGTAGGGTTAGTTTTGGATTGCTCTAGCAAAGAGCCAGTACAGAAATATTGGGCTGAATAGCCTCCTTCTGGGTTGAACATGTCTACTAATTTCAGACAGTCAGTTGAGAAGAGTATCTTACACCCCTCAGTTTCTTAAAATGATCTTAGTTCTACTTTAAGGGATGCCATTTGATTAATTCAAATTTCTTTTTCTTTCCCCTCACAACCATTTTTATTTATCTTTTCTACCCTTTTTTTTGGTCTCCTCTCTGTCTCACAACTATTCCAGTTTATCAGAGGATGTGTACTCGACTTTAGCTGACACCATCAGCACTTAAGTTGCCGTTTTGTTTGCAGCTTCCAGTGGGCCTGATTTTGGTGTAACAGGAATCTAACTGTGTCTGCCGTTAACCCTGCACCATTCAGCTCAAACCATTTTGCCCACTAAGTTGCTGCAAGCGCCGAGCTGATAACGGCACAGTGAGGGCATCAGAACATCTAGGAACTGAGTAAGTAAGGCAATCAAGATGGTATCTCCTTAATCAATCAAATTGAAGAGTTGTGAAATTAACAGTACAAGGACTGAGAAGGAACTGTAAATTAGAGTGGGTGAATTCAATGTCAAATTGAGCAGAGAAAGAGAAAGAAAGCAAGGGAAAGAAAGATTTAATTGCGCGAACAGAAGGCCAGAAAGAAAATTCAAAATTTTTATTAAACGTTACATTTTAAAAATCTCTAACAACAATTAAAACCTGAAGGAATGAGACTCTATACATGTAATTGTTAGTTTTCAGTGCCAGAAAGGTTAACTGATGGTAATTAACACTTAGCATGTCATTAACAGGGTACTTACATCTGAAGTGACAAGATTTAACTTTCTGTGGTGAATTTAGTTTGTATCTATGGTGCAAATACAGCAAGTTCATAGCATTTCATTGGTGAGCCAGACAGTGAGATGCCATTTTCGTGAAGCTATTGGTGGAGTAGTGCAACTCAGACACAAACTTTGGCATCTAACCATGCATCAACCTCACACCTGGAGTTGCTATACCCTATAAAAAGCAATAGACTGAAACTCTGGCTGTTGCATCAAAAGGCTCATGTTTGGAATGTAAATAAGTGTATATAAAATTGTGTAAAGGTTGGCTCCAGTTCTATCCTTCACCACACATCTTTATGGAATATAACAAACTGTGCTAGTGGACCTACATTGGCTCTTGGTCCGGTAACACTTCTATTTTAAAGTTCCCAGCCTTGTTTTCAAATCCCTCCATGGCCTCATTCCTCCCTAACTTTGTAACCTCCTACAGCCCTCCGAGATCTCTGTGTGCCTTCAATTCTAGCCTCCTGTGCATTCCTCACTTTCTTCGCTATCACCCCACTACCATTGGTGGTTGTGACTTCAGCAGCCATGGCCCTATTGGCATCAGAATTCCCTCCATAAACCTCTCCACTTCTCCATCTCTCTCCTCTTTAAAGACACTTCTTAAAACCTACCTATTTGATCAAAGTTTTGTTTACCAGTCCTCTGGGTCAAATGATGTCTGATAATACTCTCGTGAAGCACCTCAGTATGTTTCACTATATTAAAGAGGCTATATAAATGAAAACTTCTTGTGCATGTGAGGTTGTTCAAATATTGACACTGGTGCTCTGAGATCATCATCGAAAACATACACGTTCAGAATACCAGGGGTCCCATCATATCACGAATCTGCTTACTCTGGAAATGACTCATGGTATAAATAGGATGTGACAGTCGCTTAATGGAAAATCATGAATAGGAGCCAACCTGTCAAGCTTTTCTGTAGCCATTGGGTGTAGCAGTAGCCCATTGCTCAGGATAGATGCTATGTAATAACTACAAATGCACACAATGTTCTGGGAGTAACTGGGCTCGCCTCCAAACAGTGTAGAAACTGCACAAAGCACAAGTACATGCTCATTTTTTCTGGTTGTGTGTCGCTGCGTTAACAAATGCGATCCACTACAGGGTATATCTAGAAGTTTAATGGAGTGAGTAATTTCCTAGCTGGTAGCATTCCTGTCTGGCAGTACATGCCACAAGAGCCTTGGGGAAGATGTTGCTATCTTGGTTGTGTTGCCTTCAGATGTTATGCAAACCATCGTGAGTAATTTGCTTCTAGCGACTTTGATTGTCAGAACAAATCCAGTCTGAGTACCACTGAAACTCCTCATACACTGGTGCATCCCCTCAGGAGTTATTTCAAAGCAGGGTGTCATCTGCATTGAGAAAGAGCACTGAGATGTTCAGTTTTTTACATTTGGACATTGGAACATAGGAACAAATATACAACAATTAGCCCCATCGAGTCTGTTTTGCCATTCCATTAGACATGGCTGATCTGTATATGAACTATTTCTACATTACAACATTGACTACACTTCAAAAGTACTTCATTGGCTGTAAAGCACTTTAGGACATTCTGAGGTTACAAAAGGTGCTATATAAATGCAAGTTTTGTTTTCTTTCTTTAACTCTACTTAGTCACCTTCGTTCCTTAACCCATAATACCCTTAATGCCTAACAAAAATCTATCAATCTTAGTTTTCACATTATTAATTGACACCCAAGCCCAACAGGTTTTTGGTTTAGCAAATTCCAGATTTCCACTAGCCTCTGCTTCCTGACATTACCATATAGATCCGTTATAACTCCTTCTGCTATTTGGTGAGTTGAGACCCAAGTTGACAAGTAAAGGGAAGTTGGAATGGAAATTTGCCTTAGACCATTCAAATGGGCGACCTCAAACCCAACAGAGTCCACAAAGGAATGGAACTTTCTGCACATCTTCACTTTCCCTCTTTCCAATATTGGAGTGACCCTGTACTATTGACTTTGGCTTTTCACATTGGTTTTACAATAATTACAAAGCATTTAGATGAAGTTTGTTTTCATTTGTTGAAGATGCAACTTTTAGTCTAGAAAAGACTGAAGGGCTGGGAGTAGATCTTGACTTTGCGCGATAGTGTAAATTGGATGAAAGTGAGTAGGCAGGCTGTTTTACATCTCTCTGCATTTTTATCTCCTGGCAATGGAGAGATCACCTCCGATAAATCATTTCAACATGTGAAAGAAACCTTGCTCAAACAATATGAAAAGCAGCCTGGAATGAAAGACAGGACAGGTTCAGTGGGGAAGATCCCCTCCCACAAATTGGATCACATTCTTCCACAATAACATCTCCCATGGCCACACCTAGCTGTTTCTTAAATGAGTCTTGGCCTCAATTCATGGATAATATTTCCAACTGTTCATCACCCTCTTGAAGGAAAGCTGCTTGAACTTCTCGATCTGTCCTCAACTCATCTTCACAACCTTGAACCTGGGCCCTCTTATACTGTTCCCCTGAAAGCACTATATAGACACAGTGGAATATTTAACGTGGATAATGAGTATTGAACTGGAGGATCTAAGTCCAAAATTCACAAGCCTCTAGTAAAGTTAGAAATTGGAACAAAACGTCCACCACAAGATCATGATGAGGGCTGGATCAATACCTACTAAGAAAGGGAGATTAAAGTTATTGAAACATTAATGGTGCTACCTGATTATTTTTATTGGTGGTAAGGGAAATAATACGTCTCAATTTTAACTTGGGGTAGGATTAGTGTGTGGGATTAGTGATGGATAGGGGTGGGGTGGTCATTCAGAGACTTAAGCTCCCAGACTGAGTCCCGGAGTCACTTTAGCTCCCAGGCCTCAATTCCAGAGGCAAAATTGGACCCCCACTTGTAGGAATCACAGCCTGGCCGGAGAGTGGGAGCAGGAATTTCAGCGATTGGAGGCCTTGCTGGAGGCTCATGGGATTGGTCCTCGGCACAAGATAAGTCTCGCAAAGGGCTCTGGGAGCAGAATCCCTGTCAGAGGTTTTGTCACGGGGAAAGGGCGGGTGGAAAGCATGGGACATAGGTGACCAAGGGTTTCCTTGAGGCCTCTGGAGACATACTCCTGCTCCTAAATTAGAATTTATATGTTGCTAGGACTCTTCTGGCCCTGGTTCCTGTCAGATTTTTCCTGGTTGGGGGATACCATCACTGCTTCCACACTTAAGTCCAAAGTTAAAATTGAAGATCAGGACCTGATGATGTCATCAGAGACCTGCCTGCTATTTAAAGAGGACCCCACCCACTTGGGGCAGGCGTCCTTGCTGCCTGCAATCTAAAATTGCAGTTGACCAAATGGGTGAGGAAAAAAGTGGGTTGATTCCCACCCTGCCACCCATCTTCATTTCAATTGTCCCCGTCTGCAGGTTTGAACCGGTGTGTGAAGTTAAAATTGAGTCATATTAATGTTTTTAAAAGTACGGGCTCAACGATTAGTGAGGGAAGTCCATGATAAAGTAATTGGGTATGGGCAGAGTGGGGATGCTGGGCCAAAAGATTTTTTCCTCTCTCCAAGATCTAGCTGACTCTTCCAATGCAGTGCCAAGGGAGATTTTTTTTCATTCGTTCATGGCAAGTGAGCATCGCTGGCAAGGAGAGCACCTGTTGCTCATTCCTAATTGCCTTTGAAAAGGTTGTGATGAGCCACCTTCTTGAACTGCTGTAGCCTGTGTGGTGTACAAAGATGTACAAAGGGACCTGGGTATCCTAACTGCTAACATGCAGGTGCAGCAAGCAATTAGGAAGGCTAATGGTATGTTAGCCTTTATCGCAAGAGGATTTGAGTACAGGAGTAGTGAAGTTTTGCTTCAATTGTATAGAACCTTGGTTAGACTGCACTTGGACTACTGTGTGCAGTTTTGGTCCCTTTACCTTAAGAAGGATATTATTCCCATAGAGGGAGTGCAACGAAGGTTCACCAGATTTGTTCCTGGGATGGCGGGACTGTCCTATGAAGAGAGATTGGGGAAACTGGGCCTGTATTCTCTAGAGAAGAATAAGAGGTGATCTCATTGAAACCTACAAAACACTTAAAGGGATAGACAGGGTAGATGCAGCTAAGATGTTTTCCCTGGTGGGGGAGTCTAGAACCAGGGGACACAATTTCAAAATAATAGGGAAGCCACCTAGGTTAGAGATGAGGAGAAATTTCTTTACTCAGACGGTTGTGAATCGTTGGAATTCTCTACTCCAGAGGGCTGTGGAAGCTCAGTCATTGAGTATGTTTAAAGCAGAGATTGACAGATTTCTAAATACAAATCACATAACGGGATATGGGGATAGTGTAGGGAAAAGGTATTGAAGTGGCTGATCAGCCATGATCATATTGAATGCCAGGGCAGTCTCGATGAGCTGAATGGCCTACTCCTGCTCCAATGTTCCTATGTGTAGCAACGGCCACAGTACTATTAGGAAGGGAGTTCCAGGATTTTAACCCAGTAACATTGAAGGAACGGCGATATAGTTCCCAATCAGGATGGTGTGTGGCCTGGAGGGGAACTTGCAGGTGGTGGTGTTCCCATGCATTTGCAGTCCTTGTCCTTCTAGGTGGTGGAGGTTGCGGGTTTGGAAGGTGCTGTCAAAGGAGGTTTGGTGCGTTGCTGCAGTGCATCTTGTAGGTGATACACATTTCTGCCACTGTGTCAGTGGTGGAGAGAGTGAATGTTTAATTTGGTGAACGGGGTGACAATCAAGTGGATTACTTTGTCCTGGATAGTGTTGAGCTTCTTGCTGTTGCTGGAGCTGCACCCATCCAGGCAAGTGGAGAGTATTCCATCACACTCATGACTTATGCCTTGTAGATGGTGGACAGGCTCTGGGGAGTCGGGACTGAGTTACTTGCTGCAGAATTCCAAGCCTCTGACCTGCTCTTGTAGCCACAGTATTTATATGGCTGGTCCAGTTACGTTGCTGTCAATGGTAACCCCCAGGATGTTGCTGGTGGAGGATTCAGCGATGGTAATGCCATTGAACAGATTCTCTCTTGTTTGAGTTGGTCATTGCCTGGCACTTGTGAGGCACAAATGTAACATACCACTTATCAGCCCAAGCCTGAATGTTGTCTGGTCTTGCTGCATGTGGGAACAGACTGCTTCAGTATCTGAGGAGTTACAAATGGTACTGAACACTATGCAATCATCAGCAAACATCCCCACTTCTGACCTTTTGATGCAGGGAAGGTCATTGATGAAGCAGCTGAAGATGGTTGGGCCTAGGACACTAGCCTGAGGAACTCCTGCAACAATGTCCTGGAGCTGAGATGATTGGCTTCCAACAACCACAAACATCTTCCTTTGTGCTAGGTATAACCCCTACCAGTGGAGATTTTTCCCTCTGATCCCCGTTGACTTCAATTTTGCTAGGGCTCCTTGCTGTCATACTTTGTCAAATGCTGCCTTGATATCAAAGGCAGTCACTTTCACCTCATCGCTTGAATTTGGCTTCTTTGCCCACGTTTGGACCAAGGCTGGAATCAGGTCTCGAGCCAAGTGGCCCTGGTGGAAACCAAATTGAGCATCAGCGAGCAGGTAATTGCTGAGTATGTGTCACTTGATAGCACTGTCAATGACACCTTCCAACACTTTGCTGATGATTGAAACATCGAAACATAGAAAATAGGAGCAGGAGTAGGCCATTCAGCCCTTTGAACCTGCTCCGCCATTCATTATGATCATGGATGATCATCCAACTCAGTAATCTGTTCCCGCTTTCGCCCCATACCCTTTGATCCCTTTAGGTCCAACAGCTAATTGAAAGTAGACTGATGAGGTAATAATTGGCTGGATTGGATTTGTCCTGCTTTATTTGGACAGGACATACTTGGGCAATTTCCTACATTGTCGAATAGATGCCAGTGTTGTAGCTGTACTTGAACAGCTTGGCTAGGGGTGTGGCTAGTTCCAGAACACAAGTCTTCAGTACTACAACTCGGATATTATCAGGGCCAATAGCCTTTGCTATATCCAGTGCCTTCAGCCATTTCCTGATATCATGTGGAGTGAATCAAATTGACTGAAGACTGGCATTTGTGATGCTGGGAACCTCAGGGGGAGGCCGAGATTGATCATCCACTCGGCACTTCTGGTTGAAAATGGTTGTAAATGCCTCGGCCTTGTCTTTTTTAATCTCGTGTTGGGCTCTCCCGCCATTCAGAATGGGGATGTTTGTGAAGTCTCCCCCCTTTTAGTTATTTAATTGTCCACCACCATTCACAAGTGGATGCGGCTTTGATCTGATCCATTGGTTGTAGGATCACTTAGCTCTCTCTTCTGCTGTCCTGCATGCATGTAGCCCTGTGTTGTAGCTTCACCAGGTTGGCATCTCACTTTTAGGTATGCCTGGTGCTGCTCCTGGCATGCTCTCTGACACTCATTGAACCAGGGTTGGTTCCCTGGCTTGATGGTAATGGTAGAGTGAGGGATATGCCAGCCATGAGGTTACAGATTGTGATTGAATTCAATTCTGCTGCTACTGATGGTCCACAGTGCCTCATGGATGCCTAGTTTTAAGCTGCCAGATTTGTTCTGAAACTATCTCATTCAGCACGATGGTAGTGCCACATAACACGATGGAGCGTGTCCTCAGTGTGAAGACGGAATTTCATCTCCATAAGGACTATGCAGTGTCACTCCTACCAATACCATGATGGACAGATGCATCTGTGACAGGTAGATTGGTGAGGGCGAGGTCAAGTAAGTTTTTCCCTCTTGTTTCTCTCACCATCTGTCACAGGCCCAGTCTGTCAGCTATGTACTTCAGGACTCGGACAGCTCAGTCAGTAGTGGTGCTACTGAGCCACTCTTGGTGATGGGCATTGAAGTCCCCCCCCAGAGTACATTCTGTGTCTTTGCTATCCTCAGTGGTTCTTCCAAGTGTTCAACATGGAGGAGTACTGATTCATCAGCTGAAGGAGGGCGTTAGGTGTTAATTAGCAGGAGGTTTCCTTGCTTACATTTGACCTGATGTCATGAGACATTATGGGGTTTGGAGTCAATTTTGAGCATTCCCAGGGCCACTCCCTCCCATCTGTGTACCACTTTGTCTCCCCCTTTGGTGGGTCTGTTCTCCTGTTGGGACAGGACATACCCAGGGATGGTGATGGAGCAGTCTGGGACATTGGCTGTCAGGTATGATTGGGTGATTATGTCTATGCTAGGTTGTTACTTGACTAGTCTATGGGACAGCTCTCACAATTTTGGCCCTAGTCCCCGGATGTTAGTGAGGAGAACTTTGCAGCATTGACTGGGCAAGGTGCATTTTTGGCATTTCCGGTGCCTAGGTCGATGCTGGATGGTCTATCCGGTTTTATTTTTATTTGAGTTTTCTGTAGTGGTTTTATACAACTGAATGGCTCAGTGGGCCATTTCAGAGGGTAGTTAAGAGTGAAGCACATTTCTGTGGGTCTGGAGTCACACGTGGGCCAGACCGGGAATGCTGCACTGTCACGAATGCTGTCTTTCAGATGAGACGTTAACCCCGTCTGCCCTCTCAGGTGGACACAGAAGATTCCATGGCACTACTTTGAAGAAGAGCAGGGTAGTTATCCCCGGTGTCCTTGCAAATACTCATCCCTCAGCCAACGCTAAAAAACAGACGATCCGGTCATTTATCCCGTTGCTGGTTGCGGGACCTTGCTATGTGCAAATTGTCCACCAAGTTTTCTATGTTACAGCGCTGATTAACCTAACACAAAAGTACTTCATTGGCTGTAAAGCGCTTTGGGATGTCCTGAGGTCTTGAATGGCGTGACATAAATGCAAGTTCTTTCTTTTTATTTATTTGCAAAATGCAAAGGATTTGGTGTACATTGTAAGAGCATAAGGAAATAGGAGCAGGAGTACGCCTTTCAGCCCCTCGAGCCTGCTCTGCCATTCAGTAAGATCATGGCTGGTCTTCTACCTCAGCTACATCTTCCCGCACTATCATTCGCTGCATCCTCAGTGCTTCCCTCTCTTTTCTCCCATAGAGCTTTGATGAGATATCTGTATGCAGTGCATGAAGGTGTGCTCTGTATCTATGCTGCCCATTGATAGAGACACAGTGAAGAACTACGTGCTGTAAAATCAGCTGTGTTCATCAGACCAGGGTAGCTGGTGGGAGGAGGAAGGAGGGGGGTTGGGGGGTGGGGTGGGGAAGGGTTAATGCCTGATTTTGAAATTCATCTTTCAGTACATAGTTATTAATTAGATTAGATGTTAAAATTAAACTTATCTAATCCTTATTCATGGATACTGCCACATCTGAAAGGCTTAGGGGACTTTCTAGGTCATTACATATTCAAAGAGCTATTGAGCTTCTGTCAACCTTTTCAAAAATTCATCTATATTCATTCAAAGAATGTATTTCAAATGCAAATAATCCTTTGATAAGGACAAATGCGAGAGTAAAAATTAATTTTTATATATATAAATATAAACAGAAAATACATACACTGACTAGATTTCCGAAATACCTCAAACAAAAACACGTGTATAAAAGCCACTCAATAAATAAGACACTAATACTTTGTCAAATTATCTGCTTCTGTAATAATTGTTCAGAGCTAATACTGGTTCACTATAAAATATTGAGCCTCTGTCAAACAACAATGGCAGACGTTTCTTTGAATGTGACACCACATGGCCCAACCAGAATGGAAACGATTGGTTAATTCCCCTGCCAATCATGCCTGGAGCCTGCCCTGCTGGAAGTGACTGGGTTGATTTTACCCACATTATTTGTATTATCTAACTATCCTCCACTCACTGCATTTCACTTTTGTCAGGAGACTTTGCTGTGGTTTCTATCATAAGTTATATTTGTCGAAGGTCTTAGAGACTCCGTTTGCAATTTGTTGAGTAAATAGTTGCTGTTTGCTGTCAGCTCTGCCATAGGTTCCGCCCTGACTTTAACTCATCGTCTGACACCACAGGAGTGGAATTTTAAATGGATAGTCCCTGACTAAACTGCAGAACCCATACTGGGTTGGAAACCCGATTGCTGCTGGAGTGGGCTTTGCCATGGCTCTTTAACTAAGCATCCCATTTCTGGGATTTCCAATCAATCAGAGAGGGCAGCTAGAATGACGTGTCAGTTCTGTCAAAAGAAGGATTTCTAATTAAAGGGACAATGACATAGGTCAGAAAAGCTCAAGCGGACTCAACTGAGGCTGCAGCAACCATAGGAATGGCGAGGACCCCTGGGATGGCTACTCCCTAGGTAACTCACTCCAACCTGGAGATCCTGCGGCAGGATCTGAGGGACTGAAGTGAGGTGAGTTTTCCCAAGGACGGAAGGAGAGGCCAGTCTCTCAAATCACTTAGTCATGCGTGGAAGAAGCAGAGGAAGTCAGGAGCAGGAGTGTGGTCCCTCCAACTTGGAGACAGTTGTTATGACCAGGTGAGAAAAGTGTCTAGGGGTCCCTCTTAGCCTTCACCTGGTCTTACTGTAACAGGGTTTAATTTTAAACACATCGTGTTTTTAGCTCCCCCTTGGTGATTCCTTGTTCACCGCTTTCCAATTATAAGGCAAAGAAACCAGCACAAACAGGCTTTCTTAGGTTTAAAGAAGATAGGCTGAAATTTATGAAAGTTAAACTTAAACTCTAATTCGGTTGACATCTATGGATACACAACGCGCCCAAGCTAGCATGCATATGCGATACACACATGCAGATTGGGACAGAAAAGAGCAGACGAAAAATAAAGTGGAAATGTTTGAGGCAATATCTGAAGAGGGTTATTATTACGGGTCTTTGAGCTCACTGTAGAGGCCTTGATTGTTGGTAGATCTTGCTTTTCATTGGGGCCCAGAATTCCTCTTAAACCTTGTTCACTGTAGGAGACTTTTCTCTCTTGGGGTTCATGTGTCGTCAGTGGATTCAGAGGCTGTGAGAAAGAGATGGGAGCAGACAGGAAAGATCTTCTCTGTCTAGGAGCAAACAGACACTCTCATTTCAAACTGTTTGTACAATTTAGAAAATCCCAGGTTGCCAAGCAGGTTAGTTGTGTGACTAGCTGGTCTGACCACTTCTTGGAATGTATCACCTGAGCAGTTTCTGGAATGCTTCTCTTACACGCAATACCTGGTGATCAAGGTCCATTGTGGGTTGAATGTGTCAGGGGTCCTTTGTCCTTCCAATCACCGTCTGTTAATATGCAAATGTCTTTTCCAGCCACAGCTGATCTGTTTAACAAGTCCTTTCTTCACTCCAGTAACAGTTTAAAATCAATGTTCATGACAAAATTAATGTGCCCCATTCTTGGCAGGTAGGGGCCTAGCATGATACAGTGCACCAAGAGGATCCAGGACATCAGGAAAATGGGAAAGGCAAGTGGCTTAACACTTTTTGATGCCAAGATGCACACTCTGACTTCCTAAGCGTTCTCCTGCATAGCACTCCTCAGGCCAACACACCTTGCAGCTCCACTCTCTCTCTCCAGGCACCTCCCACCCCTATCTGAGCAGCCAAAATTCACATTCATCCTCATCCTATTGCCCTCTCCCACCCATACCACACAGTCACCCTCCACAAGTGATGTCTTTCCTTTTTCTCCACACAATCCATTTCTAACACTCTCTGTTTTCTCTCCTTGCAGGAGAAGACAGCACACATCGGGGAGAGGCAGAGACCTGGTGGGGAGGGGACCCTCCAGCGACAGCCACCTTGATAGCCACTGGCAATGCGTGCCCACCTGTTCCACTGGGAAGGATATTTTCTTCCAGGAGGTTGCTGATGTCAGCAATGACTTGCTGTGAAAGGCTGAACCTTCTGTGGCACTGGGGCTCAGACATGTTGAGAGAGCTGATCCTCTGCCTTTAGACCTTATGTTGGGGGTCTCAGCTCCTTGGAGCTTGATCTCTCTGCCCTGTGGAGTGCCATGTGGCTGAGGAGAAGGCAGCTGGTATAGGTGCTGGTGTTGCTCCTGCTCCTGCTGGTGCTGTTGGTGTTGGTATTACTATTCCTCTCGCTCTTCGTCAGAGGTGCAAGGTAGAGCTGCATAAGCTGCTCCCATGTCATGGTGCAGGTTGGCAGCAGGAGCAACACCAGCACTAAGTGAGTTAAGTGTAAGAGTTCTAAGAAGCTGGCAATAGCCTGTCAAGCGCTGAAAGCACTGTCTCTGAGAAGGAGTGCTGTGAGCAGCAGCTTCCCACCCCACCATGGCTACAGCTCCTCAGTTTCACTGATTAAAGGCTTCCCAGCCTCTCAGTTTCACTGAAGAAGCACTCCCCGCTGTGGGCTCACCTCGGTGATCCTGGCGAGTGACACAGAGCTCAGGAAATATGTGCACCGGCTGTTAAAGCCAGAATGCTTGCTTTAAACAGCAGTCCATGACCTACTTGAATATTTTAATTACTTATTCAACAGCCCCAAGGGGGTTCCCCACTCATCTGCAAACCCACCGGGTTGAAACTCGGAAGTGGGCGAGATGGTTCCTAACCTGTGTCACTCTTAGAGGACTTTACTCCCCACATGCACCCAAACCTGCCTTCCCTTTGCCTGTTAAAATTCCCCCCTATGTGTCACTATCCAATCCGGTCCTTTTTAAATCCAGGGAGCTCACTATATTGATGCATTGTCCCATTGACGAGCATCAAGTCACAGAAACCCCTCAATAAGGCGATGGATGCTGAACCGCCTAGTGTACGTCCCATGAAAACATCTATTCCTGTCATATATAAGGAAGATTATAATTTATATTAAGAATGACTTACCTTCCTGCTTTCTAGTCAAAAACAAAATAAGAGGACAAATTTGCATTATGTAGAAACTTTCACTCATTCAGGACATCCCAAAGTGCTTTACAGCCAATTAAGTACTTTTTGGAAGTGTAGTCAATTTTGTAATGTAAGCAACACTGTAGCCAATTTGCACACAGCAAGCTCCCACAAACAGCAATGAGATAATGGCCAGATAATCTGTTTTATTGCAGCCAACTTGTGCGACTGCCCAAGAGTAATTTCACCTGCAATGCGTCTTTTCCTGCGAGACTAACCGGAGAACCCATGATTCTGATGTTATTTTGTTAGCTGGGCCAGTACTCTGTAATCATTTCTGTAACAAGCTTTCGACTGAAGAATAGCTACAGTGAATTCATGCTGCATGATATGAACTAATTATGCAGAACTCACTGCAGAGATACAGGCCATTCGGCTCACCTGGCCTCTGCTGGTGTTTATTCTCCAGATGTTGCCTCCTCCCATCCCAACAAATATAAACATTTAATGGGTAATCTCACGACTTGGCACTCCTGACTTAAGTTCAGCGCATGGAAAATCACTGGCTGAGAGACCAGGTTTCCTGAAATGTGAGGAATGATTCTTGTTAGGACTGCCGGAACCTGGAATCACCACTTTAAGAGCATTCTCACAGTATTCGTTAGCTAGCTTGCCTCCCCAGTGGTGTAAAATTGTAAATGGATTGACACCTCTGGTAATAGAGCAGAGGTAGAACTTTTACCCAAACATGCTAATATCATAGTGTGTTGATCTCACACCAATTAATTTTGCTGAATATTTTTGTAACTCAAGAAATCAGTTGAAACTCTTGGTAATTTTTCTATCAGCGTGATGTGTGGAAATATGATCTGCATTCCTACTTCTAACTCTCCACATGAGTATTATAATCTTGAGATGCTGAAAGCAGACAGCTACAAGATTTGATACTGGCACAGTAAATCAGTGAACCTTCCCTGCACTAAGATCTATACTGATGTTCTAAGAGTCATTATACTGTCAACCATTACATGCTTCATGATCACCATAATGTAAAGATATTAGTCTTCCTACCTGTACTTCAGGCATAAGCACTTTTATAAATAAATTTTGAAATGCAGCAGAGAAAATGAGCTCTCATCCACTTAAAGTGATTCTTGACAGAAAAACAAAATAAGCGGTTTGCCTAAGTCTGAGTCAACACTTTACAAAAGGCACTGTGGATGCTGAAAATCTGAAACAAAGACAGTAAAAGCTACAAAGCACTCAGCAGGCCAGGGAGCATCTGTGGAAGGAGAAAGACAGTTAACGTTTCTGCTCGATGACCTGTTGTCAGAAACTGGAAGATGGTTTGGCAGCCTGGTTCCAGAGGATGAGATAGATTTGGATTTTGCCCCATTTGATCTCATCCTTCTGGGATATACAAACTAACATAGCCTAGCTAGCCTCCTGACCAAGCACACAAGGCCTTACTTTAATGTTTATTGTCATCTAAACGACCAAACCTGTAACAATGCTTTAATGCTTTTATGTTACACTGGAGTATTAGCCGAGATTGTGGGCTCAAGTCCTGGACTAGTTCTTGAACCCACAAACCAGCTGATTCATAGAGTGCAATGCAACTGAGCCGAGCTGTGTTTCCAACTTGTTCCAAATTTCCCATTCAGGATTGAAGTCTGGAAGCCCTTCTTCAAACAAAGGGTAGTAGAAATCTGTAACTCTCTCCCTCAAAAAGCTATGGAGGCTATGGAGGAGTGGGGGTAATTTAAAATTGATAGATTTTAATCAATTAATAGTTATGGAACCATGATGGAGTTAAAATACAGAGCAGCCATGATCTAATTAAAAAATGGAATAGGCTCGAGAGGCTGATGCAGACTGCTGGGTGGGTTTCAAAGGGGAAGAATACATGAAGCAGAAAATAAATCATTTAAAGATTTAGAAGCCATCACACAAGTGGCCCTTTCAATGCTTACTGTAGTATAAGGCTCTGAAAGGGTTAATGTTGAGACAGTGTAAGGAATACCTCCCACCATGATGATGTAAGAGATCACATGCGAAAGAGACTGGAGGCAGATGCAGCGTGGCTTCAGTGAAGTCATACAGACTTGTGTAAAGCTGTTTATAGTTAAAATGTAATAAAAGAGTTAATGTTCAAAGTACTGAAGACTCAGTAATCTCTCTTAGCTAAACTAACCAAATATACTAAGGTGGTAGTAGACTAACCAAACATACAACATAGTGAATCATAGAAAGTTTAAGGCACAGAAGGAGGCCACTTGACCCATCGTTTCTGTGCTGGCTGAAAAAACGAGCCACCCAGCCTCAACCCACCTTCTAGCATTTGGTCCATAGCCTTGCAGGTTACAGCATGTAAGGTGCATATCCGGGCAACTTTTAAATGAGTTGAGGGGTTTCTACCTCAACTACCCTTTCAGGCAGTGAGTTCCAGATCCCTACCATCCTCTGGCTGAAAACATTTTTCTTCATCTCCTCTCTAATCCTTCTACCAATCACTTTAAATCTATGCTCCCAGTCACTAACCTCTCTGCGAAGGTAAATAGGCCCTTCCCATCCACTCTATCCAGGCTCCTCAAAATTTCGTACATTTCAATCAAATCTCCCCTCAGCCTCCTCTGTTCCAAGGAGAACAACCCTAGCCTATCCAATTTTTCCTCATCGCTTCATTTTTCCAGTCCTGGCAACATCCTCGTAAATCTCCTCTGTACCCTCTTGAGTGCAATTACATCATTTCTGTAATGAGGTGACCAGAACTGCACACAGTACTCAAGTTGTGGCCTAACCAATGATTTATACAGTTCCAGCATAACCTCCCTGCTCTTATATTCTATACATCAGCTAATAAAGGAAAGGATTCCATATGCCTTCTTAACCACCTTATCGACCTGTCCTGCTACCTTCATGGATCTGTGAACATTCACACCTAGGTCCCTCACTTCCTCTACACCTCTCAGTATTCTCCCATTAATTGTGTATTCCTTTGTCTTGTTTGACCTCCCCAAATGCCTCACCGCAGACTTCTCTGGGTTGAACTCCATTTGCCACTTTTGTGCCCACCTGACCAGTCCATTGATATCTTCCTGCAGCTATCCTCCTCGCTATCAACCACATGGCCAATTTTTGTGTCGTCTGCAAACTTCTTGATCATGCCCCCTATATTTACATCCAAATCATTAATATATAGCAAAAAAAGCAGTATATTGAGAAAAGACACTAAACCAGTATGTCTTTTCATGCCTAGGAAGATACCATACCCACTAATGAAGAAAGTCCAACATCAGCTAGAAGAGATGACCAAGATGGGAGTCATTTTTCCTGTCACTGAACCTACAGAATGGTACTCTTTGTATTTGTGTAGACTTAATAAGGCTGTAGCAAGCGAAGTTTATCCGATGTCCTCAGCAAACAAAAGCTTGGTAAAGTTATCCAAAAGTACCATGTTCACAAAGCTTGACGCAAATAGTAGCGTTTGGCAATTTCCATTGGATAAGAAGTCAAGGTTATTGACAACCTTCATTATTCAGTTTGGAAGATTTTGTTTTAATCATCTACCATTCTGTATAACATTAGCACTGGAAATATTCCAAAGGACTATGTCTAACATTCTCCAGGGCCTTAAAGGAGCAATATGCCATATGGATGACATCTAAGTCCATGGTGAATCCATTGAAGAACATGACCTGAGAGTTAGAGCGATTTTGAATCATCTACAAGACGAAGGCCTAACACCTAATGAAAAGTGTGATTTTTTAAAAACGTCTATTCGCTTCTTACGACATATTGTCAGTAGCAACGGCATAATGGCAGACATGCAAAAGTCACTAGTGAATTCCCACTTCCTACTTCTGTCCAAGATCTTGGATACGTATCAGGAATAAGCATTTCAACGGATCAAGGAGATGCGGATGTTGCCATATATCTTAGTGCATTATAACACCTCACTGCCAACTACAATTGCAGCAAACACCTCATCCAGAGATAGGGGCAGTCCTTTCTCATGAACAGCCAGATGGATATGGAAGACTGGTTTATTATGCATCTCAAGCACTGTCTGAGACTGAGACGAGGTACACCATCATACAGAAAAAATCTCTTTCAGTCAGGAGGGCTTGTGAGAAATTCTCAGATTATATTATCAGCTTAAAGATTGTCATACAGACAGACCACAAACCCCTAGTTTCCTTACTTTATGAAAAGGAACTCACTAGGATGCCTCTAAGAATCCAGAGATTCTGGTTGAGTCTAATGAGATTCACGTATGAAATGGTATCCATGCAGGGCAAACTGCAAACGACAGCAGATGCATTGTCCTGTTGACCAGCCCACACAATAGGATGTTAACTTTATTAATGAAATTGAGTCCTATTCTCAGTTCACTGCATCACAATGGCATGCAAGCTCAAAAAAGCTGCACAAAGTTTGTCATGTTTAGATGTAAGATGAGGAATGCATCTATATCCATCAATATTGCAAGCAAGGCTGGCTGGAGCAGCGTCCCAGTGATAAAAGGATGAAAATATTCTTCGACTGCAGAAGGCATTTCATTATTGTGGATGATTTTCTGATATATGACAAGAGACTGATGATTCCAGACTCACTCCGGGTAGACATCTTGGGGAAAATACACCAGGGCCACATGGTATAATGAAATGCAGAGCATGGGCTCTGTTATTTTTACGCTGGGTTGCTGGAGTTAGTTTTGATCTCCAGTTTATCTCAGAGTAATGCCGATATCATACTGTGTTAAAACACCAACAGGTTAATTTACAACACTTAAACGATAAAAGATTCTTACACAATTTCAGTACATGTCTTCCAGAGCAGCCAGTCTGTGTGTTCTGTACAAGATCCAAGCTGTGTGTGTTTTTTTGCAGAAGCTTCTAGATGTGTGCCTTATTTTCACTTTTACTCTGCAGCTCCACCCATATGCTTAAGCGATCAAGCACAGTGAACACAGATAGTGGACAGACTGATAAAATCGAACTCTGATCAAACACTACAGGCTCAGTCATCCGTGTGGTGGCAGGGAATATTGAGAGATGTAGAAGAAATTATTTATAATTGCCAGGTTTGTTCAGTGCACAGACAGGATCAGAGGAAACCCCTTATCTCAACCCACCAGAGGGTGGGAACATCTAGGGATGGATGTATTCACATTAAATGAAATATTCAATCTGATTGTCATCAACTACTTTTCAGGGTGGATTGAGGTCAAATGATTGTACACAACAACAACTGAGACTGTCATTCGAGCGTTACAAGAAATCTTTGCAACACATGGTATTCCTGACCAGATAGTTCCCGATAATGAACCACAATTTGCAAATGGCTACTTTATGCACTTTGTAGAAAACTGTCGATTTGTACATTTTACAAGTTCCTCTGGATATCCTCAATCTAAGCTGAGAGAGGAGTCAAAACTATCAAAACTGTGAAAGAAAAATTAAGATTTTCAAACAGCACTGCTAAATTACAGAACTACTCCACAGTTGTGTGGATCAGCACCACCAGAACTGTTGATGGAAAGGAAGATTAGAACACAATATCCCATCCTACCCAAAAAATTATTTCCAGGGCTAAAAGTCCAAGATTATCAGAGAGTTCAAGACAGAGAAAAGTCTTACCGAAATCAAAAAGCCTATGATTATAATTGGAAATACTGTACTAGGAACCTACTTAAGTTGACTGAAGGATAAAAGGTATGAGTACGAGACCAAAGCAGAGAAGGAATAATCGTCCAGAGAGATGGGAATCAACAAAGATCTTATTTAGTACATACTTCAGAAGGTACTATAAGAAGAAACAGAAGGAATCGTATTCCTATTCATCGAAGACTTCAATCAGTCAAACATTTGGATGAACCAGATGTTAAACCTGAAATTCAGAAAGCACCGGATACGACAAACCTCAATGAAAGCTGTCCAAGTCACGAAACAAGAGTTCAGAGAAAGACTAACAATCTTCCACATCTGACAACAACATGATCAGGGAGAGTTGTGAAGCCTGACAGATTGAATTTGTGATGTCAGAGATTTGGGGGGAGATGAGGCAGTATGTAAAAACAAATATGTGAATTGTCATGAAAACCCACATGCCAAATGGGAAAACATTAATTTCATCACTTGGAATCTTGCTTTAGACTTTTGCTGGAAATTCTTAAAAATAGCTTCTTTTAAAAAGAGTAACCTGGCAGCCAAGATTGCCATGGAAATTTACATTTGAAACACCAAAGGATTAGATGGGAGACAACATGACTTATTAAATCTAGCCAGAACAATGGGGTGCTCTCTGATTAAATTACCTGAAATGGCTTTCTCAACACGGTCATCAGCAGCCATTGACACCCATTGACTTTGAAAGAGCCAACCCCCACCAAATGAGACTAGACAGCCTGAGGGATGAAGGGCAAAACCTTGAATCTTAGAGATAGACCTCATTAAAACACAAAGAGGTGGTAATATCATGTGACTGCTTATGCAACTCTGGGGAGACTGTGAGTTTTTGTGACTCAGAAAGCAGAGAACAGTGACTGTAAGCCATCAAGGGAGCAGCACTCTCTCTCTTCAGTACAGATCCAGAGAAGACTCGGCTGCAGCTGGTAAAGCCAAGTCTACAGACCACCACAACCAAAAACTAGGATACGAGGTCAAAACCCCCTCTTCTGCCTTCCAGAGCCTGAGAAGCAAGCCTGAACCGTGCACGTGGCTGAGCGAGGATTTCAGGACGACAGTTTCAATGAAGGACTCTGGGCCTGATAAACTGTATTTAAATTCCATTAATTCCAGACTGTACTCCAAACACCCAACTCTGTTTTCCTTCTGTAATCTATTTATTTGTGTGTGTCTCTCATGTGAATGAGTGCTTGAATGCGTAGCATATTTTTAGTAATTTTAACTGGTTTAGAGTTTTAAGGATAATAAACTTTTTAAAAATTTATTCATTCATGGGATGTAGGCGTCACTGGCCAGGCCAGCCTTTATTGCCCATCCGTAATTGCCCTTGAGAAGGTGGTGGTGAGCTGCCTTCTTGAACCGCTGCAGTCCATTTGGGGTAGGTATACCCACAGTGCTGTTAGGAAGGGAGTTCCTGGATTTTGACCCAGCAACAGTGAAAGAACGGTGATATAGTTCCAAGTCAGGATGGTATGTGACTTGGAGGGGAGCTTGCAGGTGGTGGTGTTCCCATGTATTTGCTGCCCTTCTCCTTCTAGTTGGTAGAGGTCGTGGGTTTGGAAGGTGCTGTCTAAGGAGCCTTGGTGCGTTGCTGCAGTGCATCTTGTAGATGGTACACACTGCTGCCACTGTGCATCGGTGGTGGAGGGAGTGAATGTTTGTAGATGGGGTGCCAATCAAGTGGGCTGCTTTGTCCTGGATGGTGTCGAGCTTCTTGAGTGTTGTTGGAGCTGCACCCATCCAGGCAAGTGAAGAGTATTCCATCACACTCCTGACTTGTGCCTTTCAGATGGTGGACAGGCTTTGGGGAGTCAGGAGGTGAGTTACTCGCCTCAGGATTCCCAGCCTCTGACCTGCTCTTGTAGCCACGGTATTTATATGGCTACTCCAGTTCAGTTTCTGGTCAATGGTAGGCCCTAGGATGTTGATAGTGGGGGATTCAGTGATGGCAATGCCGTTGAATGTCAAAGGGAGATGGTTAGATTCTCTCTTGTTGGAGATGGTCATTGCCTGGCACTTGTGTGGTGCGAATGTTACTTGCCCTTATCAGCCCAAGGCTGGATATTGTCCAGGTCTTTCTGCATTTCTACACAGACTGCTTCAGTATCTGAGGAGTTGCGAATGGCGCTGAACATTGTGCAATCATCAGCGAACATCCCCACTTCTGACCTTATAATTGAAGGAAGGTCATTGATGAAGCAGCTGAAGATGGTTGGGCCTAGGACACTACCCTGAGGAACTCCTGCAGTGATGTACTGGAGCTGAGATGATTGACCTCCAACAACCACAACCATCTTCCTTTGTGCCAGCCAGCGGAGTGTTTTTTCCCTGATTCCCATTGACCTCAGTTTTGCTCGGGCTCCTTGATGCCATACTCGGTCAAATGCTGCTTTGATGTCAAGGGCAGTCACTCTCACCTCACCTCTTGAGTTCAGCTCTTTTGTCCATCTTTGAACCAAGGCTGTAATGAGGTCAGGAGCTGGGTGGCCTTGGCGGAACCCAAACTGAGCATCACTGAGCAGGTTATTGCTAAGCAAGTGCCGCTTGATGGCACTGTTGATGACACTTTCCATCACTTTACTGATGATTGAGAGTAGGCTAATGGGGCGGTAATTGGCCGGGTTGGACTTGTCCTGCTTTTTGTGTACAGGACATACCTGGGCAATTTTCCACATTGCAGGGTAGATGCCAGTGTTGTAGCTGTACTGGAACAGCTTGGCTAGGAGCGCGACAATTTCTGGAGCACAGGTCTTCAGTACTATTGCCGGAATATTGTCAGGGCCATAGCTTTTGCAGTATCCAGTGCCTTCAGTCGTTTCTTGATATCACGCGGAGTGAATCGAATTGGCTGAAGTCTGGCATCTGTGATGATGGGGACTTCAGGAGGAGGCCGTGATGGATCATCAACTCAGCACTTCTCGCTGAAGATTGTTGCAAATGCTTCAGCCTTATCTTTCGCACTGATGTGCTGGACTCCCCCATCATTGAGGATGGGGATATTTGTGGAGCCACCTCCACCAGTTAGTTGTTTAATTGTCCACCACCATTCACCACTGGATGTGGCAGGACTGCAGAGCTTAGATCTGATCCGTTGGTTATGGGATTGCTTCGCTCTGTCTATTGCGTGCTGCTTACGCAGTTTGGCGTGCAAGTAGTCCTGGGTTGTAGCTTCACCAGGTTGACACGGCATTTTGAGGTATGCCTGGTGCTGCTCCTGGAATGCTCTCCTGCACTCTTCATTGAACCAGAGTTGGTCTCCAGGCTTGATGGTAATGGTAGAGTGCGGGATATGCCGGGCCATGAGGTTACAGATTGTGGTTGAGTACAATTCTGCTGCTGCTGATGGTCCACAGCGCCTCATGGATGCCCAGTTTTGCATTGCTAGATCTGTTCAAAATCTATCCCATTTAGCATGGTGATAGTGCCACACAACACGATGGACGGTATCCTCAATGTGAAGGCGGGACCTCGTCTCCACAAGGACTGTGCGATGGTCACTCCTACCAATACTGTCATGGACAGAAGCATCTGTGGCAGGAAGATTGGTGAGGACGAGGTCAAGTATGTTTTTCCGTCTTGTTTGTTCCCCCACCACCTGCTGCAGACCCAGTCTAGCAGCTATGTCCTTTACGACTCGGCCAGCTCGGTCAGTAGTGGTGCTACCGAGCCACTATTGGTGATGGACATTGAAATCTCATACCCAGAGTATATTTTGTGCCCTTGCCACCCTCAGTGCTTCCTCCAAGTGATGTTCAACATGGAGGAGTACTGACTCATCAGCTGAGGGAGGGCGGTAGGTGGTGATCAGTAGGAGGTTACCTTGCCCATGTTTGACCTGATGCCATGAGACTTCATGGGGTCCGGAGTTGATGTTGAGGACTCCCAGGGCAACTCCCTCCCTACTGTATACCACTGTGCCACCACCTCTGCTGGGTCTGTCCTGCCGGTGGGACAGGACATACCGGGGATGGTGATGGCAGTGTCTGGGACATTGTCTGTAAGGTATGATTCCGTGAGTATGACTATATCAGGCTGTTGCTTGACTAGTCTGTGGGACAACTCTCCCAACTTTGGCACAAGCCCCCAGATGTTGGTAAGGAGGACTTTGCAGGGTCGACAGGGCTGGGTTTGCCGTTGTCGCTTCCGGTGCCTAGGTCGATTCCGGGTTGTCCATCCGGTTTCATTCCTTTTTGTTGACTTCATAGCGGTTAGGTACAACTGAGTGGCTTGCCAGGCCATTTCAGAGGGCATGTAAGAGTCAACCACATTGCTGTGGGTCTGGAGTCACATGTAGACCAGATCAGGTAAGGATGGCAGATTTCCTTCCCTAAAGGACTTTAGTGAACCAGATGGATTTTTACAACAATCGACAATGGTTTCATGGCCATCATTAGACTAGCTTTTAATTCCAGATTTATTAATTAAATTCAAATTCCACCTTCTGCTGTGGTGGGATTCGAACCCATGTCTCCAGATCAATACCCTGGGTCTCTGGGTTACTAGTCCAGTGACAATACCACTGTGCCACTGCTTACCCCTACATCTTTACCACTTACATCTTTCTTGTTTAAACTTAGGAAAACCTGTCTGATTGGTTCTTTGGCAATTATATATTAGAGGAACAGGAGCAAGTACTCACTGAGGTGGTAAGTTCAATCACTGAGAAAAATTGATAAAGCCTGTTGCGGCCAAACAAGGGAAGGGGCAAAAGGGGAGCCTGAGACCCCTTTCTCTCATGGTCATAACAGAATGTATAAATATATATAGATAAATACTTGGGGGAGATGTAGTATAAGGGTCTGAAAGGGTTACAGTGTAAGGAATACCTCCCACCATGATGATGCAAGAGATCACATGTGAGAGAGGCTGGAGGGAGATGTAGCGTGGCTTCAGAGAATCACACAGACTTGTGTAAAGCTGTATATAGTTAGAATGCAATGAACGAGTTAATGTTCAAAGTACTGATGACTCAGTAATCTCTCTTAGCTAGACTAACCAAATATACTAAGGTGACAGCAGACTAACCAAACATACAACAGTTTCGACCTCCTTAAGAGTAATTTTCTGTGGCACATGTACTTTACAAAGGCTCGTTAGGAACAATCTCATTATTAAGCCCATCCATAACAGTCTAGTTCCAGACAGGATTCACCCTGCTGTTAATGCAATCTAATTTTCAGGTTTATTTGAATCGAATCAATGAAGATGCAATCAAACCAAATTCCCTCTTAATGAACCATTTTGCTGAAGGACAGATTGCACGGGCAGTGGTTCCTATTGTATGGATTTACATCAGCTATGCACAGACTGTAAAAGTGACTGATGAGTGTGCACGCAATTTATCTTGAAAAGCTACCATGCAACATCTTCCACTAATGCTACAGTAGCACTTAAAGGCCTTCAATGGGCTTCAAAATGCAAATGTGACAACAGCTATGAGCTTCAGTCAGCCCAAGTGTTTAGTCTGTGTCAGCTACTCCCTCTCGAGATTAGTCCCACTAATTAATTAAATAGTCTTTCTCGCTTTTGTTATTTTCTCCTGATTAATTCTCCCCTCCCCTTACCCGCAGGTGCTGTGGGCAACTGTGTGCCCCTATCACTGCCCAAGCTGGTAGAGGTTCCCTCAGTGCGGACAAGGGCTTGAACCTAAGATCTTTCTCGTCCATGTGATTTCAGTTGCTGTGTCGTGTTCAGTCATGGAGTTGACTGCGTTTGACGTCAGCAGAAAGATTTAAAATCTGTGAAATCCACTTGTGTACCAAGCCTGTTCAATCCACCTATTGCTGAGATAGCTTGGCTGTTGTGCATATTTACAGTGCAGCAGATGCTATGCCTGCTGGATTGTATTCCCTGGAATTTAGAACGGGTGATTTGATCAAAGTTTTCAAGATAGTAAGAGGAACCGCTAGGGTAGATAGACAGAAACTATTTCCGCTGGTTGGAGAGTCTAGGACAAGGGGGAATAGTCTAAAAATTAGAGCCAGATCTTTCAAGAGTGAGTTTAGGAAACACTTCTATGCACAAAAGGTGGTAGAAGTTTGGAATTCTCTTCTGCAAATCGCAATTGATGCTGGGTCAATCGTTAATTTTAAACTGAGAATGTTAGATTTTTGTAAACCAAAAGTATTAAGCAATACGTGGAATAGTTTTAGTTTAGTTTAGAGATACAGCACTGAAACAGGCCCTTCGGCCCACCGAGTCTGTGCCGACCATCAACCACCCATTTATACTAATCCTCCATAACTCCATATTCCTACCACATCCCCACATTTCCCTACCACCTACCTATACTAGGGGCAATTTATAATGGCCAATTAACCTATCAACCAGCAAGTCTTTGGTCTGTGGGAGAAAACCGGAGCACCCGGAGGAAACCCACGCAGACACAGGGAGAACTTGCAAACTCCACAAAGGCAGTACACGGAATTGAACCTGGGTCACTGGAGCTGTGAGGCTGCAGTGCTAACCACTGCACCACTGTGGGTGTATGGAGTTCGGTTGTAGATTGGCTCATTGAACAGTGAAACAGGCCCAATCCTGTTGTTCAGTAAACGCAGGGAAGTAAAAGGCACTAATGTTTCAGTTGTCATATCGGGATTCAGTCATGGAGCCGAGTTCTCTTGATGCCCCCTGACGGATTTGCCAAAATTTGAAATTAAACACCCGCTCTGTAAAATCTGCCTATGTACGAATCCCTTGAGGAATATAAAGACAGTAGAAAGGAACTTAAGCAAGGAGTCAGGAGGGCTAAAAGGGGTCATGAAAAGTCATTGGAAAACAGGATTAAGGAAAATCCCAAGGCTTTTTATACGTATATAAAGAGCAAGAGGGTAACTAGGGAAAGGGTTGGCCCACTCAAGGACAGAGAAGGGAATCTATGTGTGGAGCCAGAGGAAATGGGCGAGGTACTAAATGAGTACTTTGCATCAGTATTCACCAAAGAGAAGGACTTGGTGGATGATGAGCCTAGGGAAGGGAGTGTAGATAGTCTCAGTCATCTCATTATCAAAAAGGAGGAGGTGTTGGGTGTCTTGCAAAGCATTAAGGTAGGTAAGTCCCCAGGGCCTGATGGGATCTACCCCAGAATACTAAGGGAGGTAAGGGAAGAAATTGCTGGGGCCTTGACAGAAATCTTTGCATCCTCATTGGCTACAGGTGAGGTCCCAGTGGACTGGAGAATAGCCAATGTTGTTTCTTTGTTTAAGAAGGGTAGCAAGGAAAATCCAGGAAATTATAGGCCGGTGAGTCTTACGTCAGTGGTAGGGAAATTATTAGAGAGGATTTTTCGGGACAGGATTTACTGCCATTTGGAAACTTACAAACTTATTAGCGAGAGGCAGCATAGTTTTGTGAAGGGGAGGTCGTGTCTCACTAATTTGATTGAGTTTTTTGTGGAAGTGACAAAGATGATTGATGAAGGAAGGGTAGTGGATGTTATCTATATGGACTTCAGTAAAGCCTTTGACAAGGTCCCTCATGGCAGACTGGTACAAAAGGTGAAGTCACACGGGATCAGAGGTGAGCAGGGAAGATGGATACAGAACTGGCTCTGTCATAGAAGACAGAGGGTAACAGTGGATGGGTGTTCTTCTGAATGGAGGGATGTGACTAGTGGTGTTCCGTTGGGATCAGTGCTGGGACCTTTGCTCTTTGTAGTATATATAAATGATTTGGAGGAAAATGTAGCTGGTCTGATTAGTTAGTTTGTGGACGACACAAAGGTTGGTGGAGTTGCGGATAGTGATGAGGATTGTCAGAGGATACAGCAGGATATAGATCGGTTGGAGACTTGTGCGGAGAAATGGCAGATGGAGGTTAATCCGGACAAATGTGAGGTAATGCATTTTGGAAGATCTAATGCAGTTGGGAAGCAAATGGCAGAACCCTTAGGAGTATTGACAGGCAGAGAGATCTGGGCATACAGGTCCACAGGTCACTGAAAGTGGCAACGCAGGTGGATAAGGTAGTCAAGAAGGCATACGGCATGCTTGCCTTCGTCGGTCGGGGCATAGAGTATAAAAATTGGCAAGTCATGCTGCAGCTGTACAGAACTTTAGTCAGGCCACACTTAGAATATTGCGTGCAATTCTGGTCTCCACACTACCAGAAGGACGTGGAGGCTTTGGAGAGGGTACAGAAGAGGTTTACCAGGATGTTGCCTGGTCTGGAGGGCATTAGCTATGAGGAGAGGTTGGATAAACCCGGATCGTTTTCACTGGAACGACGGAGGTGGAGGGGCGACACGATAGAGGTTTCCAAAGTTATGAGTGGCATGGACAGAGTGAATAGTCAGAAGCTTTTTCCCAGGGTGGAAGAGTCAGTTACTAGGGGACATAGGGTTAAGGTGAGAGGGGGCAAAGTTTAGAGGGGATGTGCGAGGCAAGTTCTTTACACAGAGGGTGGTGAGTGGCTGGAACTTGCTGCCGGGGGAGGTGGTGGAAGCAGGTACCATAGCGATGATTAAGGGGCATCTTGACAAATACATGAATAGGATGGGAATAGAGGGTTATGGTCCCCGGAAGTGCAGAAGGTTTTAGTTTAGACAAGCATCAAGATCGGCACAGGCTTGGCGGGCCGAAAGACCTGTCCCTGTGCTGTACTGTTCTTTGTTCTTTGAATGAGTAAAACGAAAGGCTTTTTTTGAGGAGCATCTTAAAGGAGGGAATTCCAGGGCCCAAGCAGCTGAAGGCAGGGCCGCAACTGGTGGAGCGATTAAAATCAGGGATGCGCAAGAGGCCAAAATTGGAGGAGCGCAGATATCTCAGAGGGACGTGGGGTTGGAGGAGGTTCCAGAAATAGGGAGAAGCGAGGCCATGGAGGGATTTGAAAACAGGGATGAGAAGTTTAAAAGCGGACCAGGAGCCAATGTAAGTCAGTGAGCAGAGGGGTGATGGGCGAAATGGACAACCTGGGAATCAATATATGGAGAAGGGTTTTGACACATCTTGACAATGTGCTTCAGTGTTAAATCAGTGAAGGTCTTTCTTGTGTTTTTCTTTTAACTGAAATCCTTCACTTTAATGCACACAAAAGAAATCAATGCTCAAGAAAAGGTAACAGTTTTCATATATTGCCTGTCAATATTTACAATTTTTATACCCATGTCGTGGTTTGCTGCCTCCAGCATTGTGAAGGTCACTCAACCGTGAAATTGGATTTGCTGTTTTCTGTTTACATTAGCAATCATACTCAGATAAAACTTGACCAGATATACATTCAAAAATTCTGAGACATGAACCCAATTGTAAAGATTATCAGAACAACATGCAGCTTTTCAGCAAATCATTACATGAATTCCAAACATGGCCAGAAGTGCTGAAAGCAAGAGGTGAGGTGAGAGTGACTGCCCTTGACATGGGCTGGAATTTAATGCCCCCTCCCCCCTGCCCCGGGAATGGACTAGGATGCAGGAGGTGGTGTAAAATAGGTTGGCAATTGGTGTGTTGGGGGCGGGGTTGCCTTGCCCGTCACCTACCCACCCACAGCTGCTATTTTACTAGGAGTGGGGGAGGTGGCTAACAGCCAGCCCATAGGCCAATTGAGACCCTTAAGTAGTCAATTAATTGCCACTTTTGGGCCTCTTCCCACCACTGCTGGCATTTTACCAGCAGTGGAAGGGCACTTTAGCACCTGAGGAGGCCACCTAGTAATACTTGGGGGCCAGGTTGATTGTCCCCGGCGAGGCCCAAGCACTTACCTTTTCCGGGGCCTCTTCCATTTTTGCTGGTCCTGGCTGGATGCAGTCCCAGCAGTGGCCACCAATCCTGGTGGCACTGCTGGGACTGAAAAGCAGCCAGCCCTCTGATTGGCTGGCAGTTCTTGGAGGTGGGACTTGCTGTGTCAGCAGGATGGAAGTCCCTGCCGAAGCCAATTAAGAGCCTGAGCCACACAAAATAGCAGCGTGGCTTTCAGCTCGGCAGTGGAGAGCTTGACTCCGGCTTTCCAGCTGGTGGGCGATGCCACCGCCTCACCATTAAATTCCATCCATCAAGGCAACATTTAACCGAATATGGCATCAAAGAGCCATAGTAAAATTAAAGTCGATGAAAATTAGGGGAAAACTCTCCAATGGTTGGAGTTATACCTCGCAGAAAAGAAGATGGTTGTAGTTGTAGGAAGCCAATCATCTGAGCCCCAGGACATCCTCAGGGCAGTGTCCTAGGCCCAACCATCTTCAGCTGCTTCATCCATGAACTTCCCTTCATCATAAGGTCAGAAGTCGGGATGTTTGCTGATGATTTCTCAGTTTTTATTTCATTCGCAACTCCTCGGGTAATGAAGCAGAGGATCAGCTTTCTCAGCATGTCTGAGCACCAATTCATCACCAAGATTAGACTTTCATGGCCAGTCATTGCTGACATCTGCAACCTTCTGGAACAAGACCTCCTTCACCGTGGGCCAGGTGGGCACGTGTTGCCAGTGGCCATCAAGGTGGCTATCACTGGAGGTCTCCTCACCCTGGTTCCCTGTCTCTCTCTCCCTGAAGTTGTGTGCTCTCTTTACCTGCAAGGACAGAAAACAGAGATATGAATGTGAGAAATGTCTTGAGTGGAGAGGAGGGAAAGATACAAATTGTTGAGGGTGACTGTAAAACATGGGTGTGAGGAGGGTACACAGGTTATTAAAGATGCCAGTGCAAAATGAATCCCTGTCTTTGTACTGTGTCTTTTTAACTTTGGGCCATATCAAATTCCATCATCCATTAAACGCTGTTTATGAATTTCATTTTCTGTTGACTTCAATGGGAACCAAATTTGGGAGACAAGTTCAATAGATGGCCAAGTCGATGTAGTCTGTCTTATAGCCACCTCCTCACATCTCCATCTGAACATCCAACAGTCACACTCATAACTCCCTGCTCCTGTTTCTGACCCACCAGCAATTTTGCGCGTTTTAACCTCCTCCAGCCCATCTGAACCTGTTCCTTGGCAGTTAAAATTCTGCCTGCAGAGTCTAAACCAGGAAGTATAAAGCAGGGAGTATCAATTAGATTTAAACCATGTACAGAGAGTGAAATAAAGATTGGCAAAGCCGAATGGGATTAAGAGGAAGAAAGAGAGAGAAAACGTTCAAAAGGAATTATTTAACTTTTAAAAAGTTTTCAACATTAATTCATTTCTGAAGGAATGAGACTCCACATCTGTAAAATTTAATTTTCAGGCCCAAAGAGGTTGTTTGCCAGCAATTATCCCTTTTCAAACCATTAGAAATTCCTGAATGCGCCAGCTCTAACTTTTTCTGGAGTGTTAAGTACGGAACTAGTGGACAAGTACCTCAAGTTCATGCCATCGCTGGGTCAAAATCCTGGAACTCCTTCCTAACAGCACTGTGGGTGTACCCAACCCACATGGACTGCAGCGTTTGAAGAAGGCAGCTCACCACCACCTCCTCAAGGGCAATTAGGGATGGGCAATAAATGCTGGCCTGGCCAGTGATGCCTACATCCCATGAATTAATTTTAAAAAAAAATTGCGTTGCTTTCAATGCCAAGTCTTTTGCCAATAACACACCCCATGAAGGAGCAGGGTGATGGCAATTTCTGCATTTAACTGCACATGTATGATCGGCAGAAGTTGCTCTCCAGTAGAGGGGTATAATAGCATGGCAGTTTTGTTACTGGACTAGTAATCCAGAGGCCTGGGCTAATGTTTTGGAATGCGCCTTGCCAGCAATTCCCACATCCTATGAATGAATAAAAAATTACTCCATAATAACAAAAAATCCAGCCCATTATCTTTCCCACAAGGAGTTGTACAGAAAAAATAAAAATCCCTGGGGCAGTCCCACAGGCCAAGTAACTTTCTGTACTAGCACGAGCAGAGTTAGCTGTTGCCATTTAATTCTGCTTTTCGTGTGCGACACCTGTGACTCATTGTAAAATGAATTATAGATATTTAGTCAGCCATGGATTGAAAAATGAGTCAGAGAATTTTAATCAGCCAAAGGTGAGGCTATTTTTTTATATAGCAGCAGTTGGCCATTTGGTTACAAGTAAGAAAAAAAGAAATTTAATAAAGCATTTATATAGCACCTTTCACGATCACAGGTATCCCAACATGCTTTACAGCCAATGAATTGCTTTGAAGTGTAGTCACTGTTGTAACATAGGAAATGTGGCAGCCAATTTTCGACAGCAAGCTCCCACAAATAGCAAAGTAATAATCATCAGATAATCTTTTTTTTTTAAGTTTTGCAACATTCCAGTAGAACCTTGATTGTCCTCCATAATAGTTTAAGACATTAAACTGAGAATCTGTCTGCTTTCTCTGACGGATGTAAAAGATCCCATGGCACTATTCGAAAGAAGAGTAGAGAGGTTGTCCCCGGTGTCCTGGCTAATATTTATCCTTCAACTCACATCACTAAAACAGGTTGGCTGCAAAATTCAGTTCTGTAATGCCTCTGGTTATGTGGCCTGCGACAATCAGCATTTTTTGAAGGGTAATAACACAGGCGTCCTGTGCATGTGGCAGAAACATGCAGAGTTTTTTTATTCATTCATGGGATGTGGGCGTCGCTGGCTAGGCCAGCATTTGCTGCCCATCCCTAATTGCCCTTGAGAAGGTGGTGATGACTTGCCTTCTTGAACTGCTGCAGTCCATGGGAGCTGGGTACACCTACAGTGCTGTTAGGAAGGGAGTTCCAGAATTTTGACCCAGTGACAGTGAAGGAACGGCGATATAGTTCCAAGTCAGGATGGTGTGTGGCTTGGAGGGGAACTTGCAGGTGGTGGTGTTCCCATGCATTTGTTGCCCTTGTCCTTCTAGTTGGTAGAGGTCGTGGGTTTGGAAGGTGCTGTCTAAGGAGCCTTGGTGCGTTGCTGCAGTGCATCTTGTAGATGGTACACACTGTTGCCAGTGTATGTCAGTGGTGCAGGGAGTGAATGTTGAAGGTGAAGGATGGGGTGCCAATCAAGCGGGCAGCTATGTCCAGGATGGTGTCGAGCTTCTTGAGTGTTGTTGGAGCTGCACCCATCCAGGCAAGTGGAGAGTATTCCATCACACTCCTGAGTTGTGCCTTGTAGATGGTGGACAGGCTTTGGGGAGTCAGGAGGTGAGTTACTCGCTGCAGGATTCCTAGCTTCTGACCTGCTCTTGTAGCCACGGTATTTATATGGTTACTCGTGTTCAGTTTCTAGTGGGCAGGTCATTATGTCAGTTAGCATCTAATGTTGATTTGGCACAGCATGACCTGCCATTTTGGACTCCACAGATCCTGTTACGCGCTCTCTTAAACAAGCACAGCTGAGTTCTGATGAAGGGTCACTGACCTGAAACATTAACTCTGCTTCTCGCTCCACATATGCTGCCAGACCTGCTGAGTATTTCCAGCATTTCTTGTTTATATTACAGCTGAACATACCTTCAGCTGCACGAGTGACCACCATCACCCACCACCCCACTCCCCCCCCCAACCCCCAACCACTAATGTTATTTAAAGAGATCACCATTCATCTTTCAGGTGAAGTGTTTTTGACTTTCTTTTGTTGCTGCAACGTTAATGGAAGTATTGTGCTGTTGGAGGAGTTGACAGAAGTTCTTTCAGTCAGAAGGGAATGGCGTGGACCTTTGGAATGAGTGGTGTGGAATTGAAAGGCCTCTGAGCAGAAAGCCTGCTCACTCACAGGGGCTGCAGTTGTAGCTCCTCTTGGGCTGCAGCATCAGAGAGAGATGGAGCAGAGGAGACAAGGTTTCACAGAGGGACGAGGAAGAGGGGTCTTAGCAGGAGATCGTACCCACCTCGGGTCTTCAGGAAGCACTTCTACCTTCACCTCAGCCAGGAGCAGTGTCTGCGGTGACTACGCTTCATCAAGGAAGTAAGGTCACTGAACTGCCACCTCCTGCAACCAGACCTGCAGCCACAGAGCAGGGCGAGAACCTCACTGTGACCCTCAATTTCTATGCCAGTTTATCCTACTAGGCTGGAGTCAGCCATGTCACCAATATTTCTCAGTTCGCCATCCATCACTGTAGCAGAGAGTTCACCGAGGCCCTGTACACAAGGAAAGGGGACTTTATTGTCTTGTCTCTAGCAGAGAGAAGCAGGAAGAGTGGGCACATGGCTTTGCCAGGGTAGTGAGCTACAAAATGGTGCAGGAAACCATCGACTGCTCGCATGTGGCTCTACAGGCGCCATGCCTCAAGGAGGAGATGTACTGGAACTGCAAACTGTTCAACTCCTTGAATGTGAAGTTGGTGTGTGACCATGCACAGAACATCATGTTGGTGAGTGCCTACTATCCTCGCAGCAGTCAAAATGCCATCATCCTGTGCCAGTCAGTCATTTCCATCATCTTTGAGCAATCACGTTGAAACAAAGCGTGGCTGCTTGGCGACAAATGAGTGGGCAACAAGGTGGCAGATGGAATATAATGTAGAGAAGTGTGAGATTATTCACTTTGGTAGTAAGAATAGAAAAACAGAATATTTTTTGAAAGGCATGAAACTTGTAGATGTTGATATTCAGAGAGACTTAGATGTATTCATATAAAATGTTAGTGTGCAGGAACAGCAAGCAATTAAGGCAAATGGCATGTTGACCTTTACTGCAAGAAGATTGGAGTACAGGAACATGGAAGTCTTTCTACAATAAAAGCAAAATACTGCAGGTGCTGGAACTCTGAAATAAAAACAGAAAGTTCTGGAAATACTCAGCAGGTCAGGCAGCATCTGTGGAGAGAGAAGCAGAGTTAATGCTTCAGGTCTGCGACCTTTCAACAGTTCTGAAACGTGAAGTTTTTCTACAATTGTACAAGGCTTTGGTGAGGCACACCTGGAGTACTGTGTGCAGTTTTGGTCTCCATATCTAAGGAAGGAGTCGATGGAATTCCACCTGAAGCCTTGAAGCCCTGCCCTACACATCAAGCTCCTTGAGTTTTTCACGGCCTGTTGGGAACAGGGCAGGATTCCACAGGATCTTCGTGATGCCATTATCATCACCTTGTACAAAAACAAAGGAGAAAAATCCGACAGCTCCAACTACCATGAGATCACCCTCCTTTCTATTGCTGGGAAGATCCTGGCTAGAATACTTCTGAACAGGCTTGTGCCTACCACTGCGGAATAAAACCTTCCAGAGAGCCAGTGTGGTTTCGAGCAAACAGAGGCACCACAGACATGGTATTTGCACTCAGACAATTACAAGAAAAGTGCCGTGAGCAAAACAAAAGCCTGTACGTCACTTTAGTAGACCTCATTCGACACTGTGAGCAGAGATGGACTTTGGAAAAACCTTTAAAAACTTGGATGCCCACCCAGGTTCCTGGCCATGGTGAAGCAGTTTCATGAAAATTTTTTCGGACAAGTCAAGCAAAACAGCGACCCCTCGAGTCCCTTCCGTATCTCCAATGGTGTGAAGCAGGGATGTGTGCTGGCCCTGACTCCATGCACCATCTTTTTCAGCCTGATACTGCAGCAGGCAACGGAAGACCTTAAGGAGGGAGTTTATGTACACATCCGGACTGGTGGAGGTCTTTTCAACCTCAAGCGTCTTCAGGCTCATACAAAGACACAAGAAAAACCCATGCGTGAACTTTTTTACGCCGATGACTGTGCTCTCCTGGCCCACAGTCAGTCAGACCTGCAAAATATAACAACAAATTTTTCCAAGGTGGTTCAACTCTTCGAACTAAAAATAAGTTTAAAGAAAACTGAAGTCCTGCATTAGCCTGCATTCCAAGAAGAATATAGACCACCAAGCATTGTCATCGAGGGAACCAAGCTGAATGCGTTAAACAATTTACTTATTTGGGGAGCGTCATTTCGTTTGATGCCACCATAGACAAGGAAGTGAACAATAGGCTTTCATAAGCAAACAGTACATTTGGCAGACTCTACAAACGAGTGTGGAACAACCACAGCCTCCCAGCACAGACCAAACTCAAAGTTTACAAAGTTGTAGTCCTCACCACCCTTCTGTATTGTGCCGAGTCTTGGGTCCTATATTGCCATCATGTACGTCTTCTAGAGCGCTTCCATCAGCACTGCCCCCGCAGCATCCTCAAGATCCGCTGGCAGGACCACATCTCAAACATTGAAGTCCTGGAAACGACCAACACCATCAGGATCAAGGTCATCCTCCTGCAAAGCCAACTGCATTGGGCAGGTCACGTTGCCTGGATGGACGACAGTTGCCTGCCCAAGATCATGTTGTATGGAGAGCTGACCATTGGTAAAAGGAACAGAGGGGTTCAATGCAAACATTTCAAGGACTTCCTGAAGAGGTCCCTCTCTATGTGCCACATCGACTATCACAGTGGGAAGTGCAGGCCATAGATCATGATGCCTGGAGATGCTACACCAGGAGGGCTACAGACACCTTTGAGACTGAGCGGAGAACCAGCATGAAAGAGAAAAGGAGGTAAAGGATAGATCCAATTGCTCCCAGCAGTGACTACACCTTCACTTGTACCCACTGTGAGAGAATCTGCCAGTCATGAATAGGCCTGACTAGCTACCAGTGGGCCTGCAACCAATGAGTGAAACCTTCCTAGAATCTTGGTTGGCGAAGAAATGCCAAGAGAGAGATAGAGAGATCTAAGGAAGGATATACTTGTCTTGGAGGCGGTATTGTGAATGTTCACTGGATTGGTTCCTGCGATGAGGGGGTTATCCTATAATACGAGGCTGAATAAATTGGGCAGATACTCTCTGGAGTTTAGAAGAATGAGAGGTGGTCTCATACAAGATTCTGAAGGGACTTGACAAGGTACACACTGAGAGATTGTTTCCCTGGCTTGGGAATCTAAAATGCGAGGGCACGGCCTCAGGATAAAGGTTGATCACTTAGGACTGAGATGAGGAGCAATTTCTTCATTTAGAGAGTTGTGAATCTTTGGAATTGTCTATCCCAGAGGGTTGTCGATGCTCCATCATCAAGTATATTCCAGGCTGGGACAGACAGATTTTTGATCTCTCAAGGAGTCAAAGAATGTGGGGAATGGGCAAGGAGGTGGAATTAGTTTTTAGTTTTAGAGATACAGCACTGAAACAGGCCCTTCGGCCCACCGAGTCTGTGCCGACCATAAACCACCCATTTATACTAATCCTACACTAGTTCCATGTTCCTACCACATCCCCACCTGTCCCCTACATTTTCCCTACCACCTACCTATACTAGGGGCAATTGCTAATGGCCAATTTACCTATCAACCTGCAAGTCTTTGGCATGTGGGAGGAAACCGGAGCACCCGGAGGAAACCCACGCAGACACAGGGAGAACTTGCAAACTCCACACAGGCAGAAGATTGGCCATGATTGTATTGAATGGCAGAGCAGGCTCGAGGGGCCGTATAATCTACTCCTGCTCCTATTTCTTATGTTCTTATGACTAGGGCTACCTGCTATACACGTGACTGCTCTCTGCCACCCAACCACACATGGATATTGCTCATATAATGACACTGTACTCCAACTAGGATCAACGTAGAGCAGGCCATTGGCGTTCTGCTGCATGGACTGCTTGATGGGGGAGCTATATAGTATTCACCAGAGCATGTCTCCAAGCTTGTGGTGGTCTTGTCCTCCACAACCTGGCCATTGTGAGGGTCCGGACTTTGGTGACCATCTCACAAGGTGGAGGAAAAGGAGAAAGGGAAGAGGCATCAGGGATCATTCCAGATGGGCTGTCCGTGAGCATCTTAACACACTTCGGTTTCCCTGAAAAAATCCCCAGATCACCATTGCTCTATATTTCCCCACCTTCTTGTCCCCTGGACAATCACAGTGTCCTCTTGACTAAAATCTTGAATCACAAGACACCACAAACCAACCATTCCATGTTAACTTTATCCAACAGCCCTTCCAATATTACATACAACACTCAACTCTTCACCATTGTGATTTTCCTTCATCCCCTTGCATGTCCTAGGGCTCCTATACAGTGCTACCCCAGTGGCTGCAGCATGGCTGGTAGAAAGCTGATTACTTTCAGTGGGGGACACTGCAGGGGGCCTTGCAGAATGACCTCGAGCAGCACTGGGCCTTGAGGGCCCAACTTTAGACTGCATCAGCTCAGCATGAGTGACAGCAGTCTGGGCTGACTGGCTGAGAGGCAACAGCAAAGGCACTGGCGGAGTGGCAAAGGTGGGAGCACCTGTCACCCTGAGAGAGGACAGCTAGTTCATGTTCCACGAAGCCACTGCCACTCCCCGAGGGCGGCGCCTCAGCAATCCGAGTAATCTGCTGAAGGACAGATTCCTGGACAGCTGTGAGGGCCTGCAAGCTGCTTTGAGCACTAGTATCCACAGCCATGATGGCAGCAGTCTGAGCCTGCATGGCACCAGGCTGGGCTTCAGGGCAACATGCAGAAATCGCATGACCTCAGTCTGAGCTTCCACTGCAGCGCTCAGACGCTAGGTGGTTTCTTCTTGTACTGCAATGGAAGCTGAGACATCAGAAGCTGCATCACAACTGGATCTGCAAGTATTCTCCTGCAGTTGGCCATCACTTCCATGCTTGAAAGGATGGGCTTTAAGATGTGTGCGAAGCCCTGAGCCAGGTTGGAGCCGGACTCCTCCGTGCTCCTTGACAGTAACAACAGGCTCTGTGGCAGACCTGCCAATGCACCCAGAATTTTGGTATGCATGCCCATCAGTCTTTACCTATACATGGCCGCATCGAAGTACTCATCCGAGTCCTCTGCAGTAGAACTCATCTGTGCCCTCGTCCTCCGGGGAGCAGGCACACACTATCCTTCTCCCCTGGCCTTGCTGCAGTCCACGTGTGCCCAGCGACATCAAGTGCAGATCCTATCTCTATACTCTCCTCTAAGATCTGCTTCTTCTGGGCTTTCATTCTCATGCACCACTGGCTAGCCAGGCGACAGATCTTTAGTCTTCAAATTCAAAAGTGCACAAGGGAAGGGTTGGGGTGAGTGAGCTGGGGGGGGGGGGTGGGTGGAGGGGGGAGTGAGCAGAAAGCAAGGGGTGCAGGGTTCCACCATCTGCAGCTTGTACACATTGAGGATGAAGTGGGATTTGAGAAGGTGCATAAGGCAGGAACGTATGGTCATCCTTAATGATTTCAGTGATGAAGGTTGCCAAGGCCTCAGTGACAGCAGGGCCAATAATGTCGAACACCACCTCAGAAGGGTGGTGAGGGCATTCAGCCATGCCTGTCCCTCGACAGTTCTCTGCTGCTCCCTTCTGTTATGTGCCACCCTGTTCTGCAAGAGAGAGGGAAGTGTGTCAGTGAATGTGTTGCAATATGTTTGGTGATGTGTCTGCCATAGCTGAATAGCTGGAAGTATGTGGATGCTGTGAGATGTGGGTGTGAGGCTGGCAGCAGTGGTGAGTGTGTGAGGGTGAGGTGGAGCATGTGAAAGTCAGCCATGACTCCCGATTGCTGGAGATTGCTGATGGGTGAGCAATGGGGGTGTGGGGCTTTGAGCAGTGTGTGAGATTGGTGGTGAAGTGGGTAGGTGATGGCATTTGAAAATACTTTCAAGGACCTTGACCTTTATCTGGCACTGTATCCAGGTTTTTGGGGCCAGACTCCAGACATTGACCTTCATGGCTACTGGCTCCCACATCCTTCGCAGTGGGTGTCTGGAGGGCCTCCTGGCCACCTGAAGAACGGTGACCTCCTGCACTAAGGTCTTCACCGCTGCATCTTTTTAAAATATTCTTTCATGGGATGTGGGCATTGCTGGCAAGGCCAGCATTTGTTGCCCATCCCTAACTGCTCTTGACAATTGAGTGGCTTGCTAGGCCATTTCAGAGGGTAGTTAAGAGTGAACCACATTGCTGTGGGTCTGGAGTCACATATAGGCCAGACCCGGTAAGAATGGCAGATTTCCTTCCCTAAAGAGCATTACGACAATCAATGATAGTTTCATGGCACCGTTACTGAGACTAGCTTTCAATTCCAGACTTTTGTTAACTGAATTTAAATTCCACCAGCTGCCGTTGTGGGATTTGAATGTGTGTCCCCGGGCATTAGCTTGGGCCTCTGGATTACTAATCCAACACCATTACCACTATGTCGCCATCTCCCCCAATCTGAGAACCTACGAGTCCTCTCTCTGCCCTGCTGAAAAAGTCTCGCCCGGCACCTGTTGCTGCCAGAATGCACCTGCCCTTTAAGAGGTGCAGACAAGCTTTAATTGGTGCTGGCCCCATATGAAATGGGGCCCCCTGCTGAGCAGGCAGCATGAAGTTTGCATGTTGCCTGCACTACTTCAACCGGGCGTGGGGTAATCGCACATCGCCATTCAAAGAACAAACAAAGAACAAATTTGTCTGATGTCTCACTAATGCCTTGTCTTGCAATAACATCATCTGCTATTGCTGCAGCAAAGACTTTCCCTACTATGCTGAGCAGGGAGATTCCATGGTAGTTGTTGCAGTCACCGCGGTCACAAAGAACAAAGAACAGTACAGCACAGGAACAGGCCATTCGGCCCTCCAAGCCTGCGCCGATCTTGATGCCTGCCTAAACTAACACCTTCTGCACTTCCGGGGTCCATATCCCTCTATTCCCTTCCTTTTCATGTATTTGTCAAGATGTCTCTTAAACGTCACTATCGTATCTGCTTCCACCACCTCCCCTGGCAGCAAGTTTATGGGCGGCACAGTGGCGCAGTGGTTAGCACCGCAGCCTCACAGCTCTAGGGACCCGGGTTCGATTCTGGGTCCTGCCTGTGCGGAGTTTGCAAGTTCTCCCTGTGTCTGCGTGGGTTTTCACCGGGTGCTCCGGTTTCCTCCCACATCCAAAGACTTGCAGGTGATAGGTAAATTGGCCATTGTAAATTGCCCCCAGTGTAGGGAGGTGATAGGGAATATGGGATTACTGTAGGGTTAGTATAAATGGGTGGTTGTTGGTCGGCACAGACTCGGTGGGCCGAAGGGCCTGTTTCAGTGCTGTATTTCTAAATAAAAAATTTAAAAATAAGTTCCAGGCACTCACCACCCTCTGTGTAAAAAATTTGCCTCGCACATCCCCTCTAAACTTTGCCCCTCGCACCTTAAACCTATGTCCCCTAGTAACTGACTCTTCCACCCTGGGAAAAAGCTTCTGACTATCCACTCTGTCCATGCCGCTCAAAACTTTGTAAACCTTTATCATGTCACCCCTCCACCTCTGTCGTTCCAGTGAAAACAATCCGAGTTTTTCCAACCTCTCCTCATAGCTAATGCCCTCCAGACCAGGCAACATCCTGGTAAACCTCCTCTGTACCCTCTCCAAAGCCTCCACGTCCTTCTGGTAGTGTGGCGACCAGAATTGCATGCAATATTCTAAGTGTGGCCTAACTAAGGTTCTGTGCAGCTGCAGCATGACTTGCCAATTTTTATACTCTATGCCCCGACCGATGAAGGCAAGCATACCGTATGCCTTCTTGACTACCTTATCCACCTGCGTTGCCACTTTCAGTGACCTTCCATGCCCTTATCCAATTTCTCGCCCACTACCCGGCTGCCAGATTTCCTATGGTACAATAGTGCCTAAACTTCAAAAAGTAAAATTGGCTGTAAAATCCTTTGGGCGTCCTGAGGTGAAATACGCGATATTAATGCAAGTTCCTTCTTTTAATGATCTTGGTTTACATCCTGGACAGTGCAAGGTCACAGAACAAAACCATTAACTGAATGCAAAGAACCTGCAGCAATGGAGCTAAGTTTGTATCCAGCTGAAACATTTCCTTTGGCCCAGGAGTCAAACAAAGATTTGTTGAATTGTCTGAAAGCTGAGTGATTTCTGGGCCTGGAGCCAAGCACCAAGAACCTCTTCACTTCATTGAATTGTCAAAACTGCTGAAACCACTCAGCGAGATGGTATCGAGTGTCGTTGTCATTTATGCCGTTTTTCTAAAATCACTCAGCAAGAAAGGTGTTGTGCTTGGCAGTGCACACGCCCAAGACAATCATGTCATGGCACCAGACCACAAACACACTGTTTTAATCACTCCTGTTTGAACTGTGAGAAAACCATGCCATTGATCCCAATGGTGACTGATGAGCAATGTTCCCTTTAAGCTGCATGGCAACCTAAAAGTGATCGCGCAGGCTGCACACAAGTTGGCTCCTTTAAATCACCGTGCTTGCTTGTATGTGTCTGTGTAAAACTATTTAAAGGGGCTGCACAGCTAAACAAATCACCGGGGTGCTCCACAAATAATTTAGAGGGAACATTGCCAATGAAGTGATTTTACATAGGAACAGGCCCTTGAACCTGCTCCACTGTTCAACTAGGTCTGACTAATAACTCAATGTACTTGCCTTGGTTCTGTAATATCCTTACCAAATAAAAATCAAACAGCTTTTTTGCAGGGCATTTCCAGATTTCCACTGTCCTTTGTGTGAAGAAGTGCTTTAGACATTACACCTGAGAGGCCTAGCTCTAATTTTAAGGTTCGGCCCCCTTGTTTTGGATTCTCCCTTCATGAACTGTACAATGTTAAAGGAGTAAACAGGCAGCAGAACATCATTACTGTGCTTGGTGATTAACTATGCAAGCATCTCTATGGTGAGATTTTTAATATTAATTCTCCAGATGTGGTCATTGTAGGCAAGGCCAGAAGTTATCACCTGTTCTTAGTTGCCCTTCAGAAGGTGGCAGTGAGCCTTCTCCTTGAACCACTGCAGCTTGTGTAGTGAAGGTGCTCCCACAATATGGTTAGATAGGGAGTTCCAGGATTTTGCCCCAATGACCATGAAGGAATGGCTGATATATGCCCAAGTTGGGAAGGTGTGTGACTTGGGGAACTTAGAGGTGATGATGTTCCCATACATCTCTTGTCCTTGTCCTTTTAATTTACACAGAGCCACATTAAGTGGAAGTACTTCTGTGCAACTTGGCTCTTGTTTCTATAGAACAGGGGTTCTCACCCTGCGATCCCTGCCGTGTTATATACGTTTCATGGATCCCCGAACACAAGTATTTTTATAGCCACTGGGGAAAGGTGGGAGACAGCAGAGGCAGTTGGTCTCACTCTTAGTGACAAAGAAGTCCATGAGCTTCTTGCATTTTGTTGAAACTGAGAGTGGAGGAGGCAGGGGAGAGGGGTTTAAGAAGACTTCTGGAGTGCATGGTATATAGTCCAAAATACTCTTTTCATTCATGCAACAGAGAGAAGGAAACTATTGTAGGTATCGTGTTTTAATATATTCTGGTAAACAGCTACTCTGTGTCATTTTTCCTGCTCTTTTTTGTGGCTTTATCTCTTCCTCATTCCTACTTCCTATTGACTCAGTATAAATGTCAGTGCTAAAATCTCTCCACTGGCTTTCATATTTTTCTCATTTGAATAACCAAGCTAAGTTAGCAGCAGCCAGACTGGCTCGTTGTGCCTGCTTGACTTTCTACCCATCGGTGCTGTCTCTTCTTGTCTTGTGGAAAGCCTGGGGTAGAGATCCGTGAGCACATGAGGCAGGAACACATGCAATGACTTCACCTTTCCTCTGCTCACCTTTTGGAGCAGGTGAGCAGGAGAATGGAAGGGAATGGAGCTCTGCGACTAACAATAAATGCAACTGACTTCCAATGTACCTATGAAGACTCTCACAGTTTGCCCTGTCCGGTCTAGTTCTATTCTTGATACCCACCTTGTTGGAAAAGTCCACTCTGAATGCTACTGTCGCTCATGTTCTTTAACAGTTCTTTAATACACTGCGCCAAAAAGGGGCGAGGAACAGGGCTGCTGCTGATCCTCTCCCCAGACCTGAGAACCTCCTGCTCGATCACTCTTTGGCAAGTCCTCCTTTGTTTCTATTCGTTCTTGGGATGTGAGCACCCCTGGCGAGGCCAGCATTTATTGCCCATCCCTAATTGCCCTTGAGGAGGTGGTAGTGAGCTAAAATTCTGCTGCCCGTGTCTTAACTCGCACGACGTCCCATTCACCCATCACCCCTGTGCTCGCTGACTTACATTGGCTCATGGTCAATCAACAGCTTGATTTTAAATTCTCATCCTTGTTTTCAAGTCCCTCCATGGCCTCAGTCCTCCCTATCTTTGTAATCTCCTCCAACCCCACAACTCTCCAAGATATCTGTACTTCTCCAATTCTGGCCTCTTGAGCATCCGCGATTTTAATCACTCCACTATTGGTGGCCGTGCCTTCAGTTGCCTAGGCCTTAAGCTTTGGAATTCCCTCTCTACACCTCTCCGCCTCTCTACTTGTCTTTCTTCCTTTAAGACACTCTCTAAAACTTACTTCTTTGACCAAGCTTTTGTCACCTCACCTAATATCTCCTTATGTAGCTCGGTAACATTTTGTTTTATAATGCTCCTGCGAAGCGCCTTGCAACATTTTATTTTGCTAAAGGCACTATATGACTGCAAGTTGTTGTTGAAGTCCAATGTTGTAGGGTCCATATACCAACTCCAGGGTCTTTGGCATATACTGCTGGTTGACAGTCCTGTGCAGCACTGAAGAGGTGCTGCACTGTCAGAGGTGCCATCTTTCACTTCCAACATTAAACTGAGGTTCCACCCTGCCTTCTTTTATGGATATAAAATATTCCATGACACTATTTGGAAGAAGAAAAGAGTTTCCCCCATTATCCTGGAGGATATTTATCAACCAACATTACCAAAGCATTTATCACGTTGCTGTTTGTGGGATCTTGCTGTGTGCAAATTGGCTGCTGCTTTTCCCACACTGCAACAGGGATTAGTCTTCAAAAAGTACTTCATTGGCTGCAAGGCAACTTGATGTATCCTGAAGTTGTGAAAGGCACTGTATAAATTAAGGTTTCCGTTGATGTTTTCCAGTATTTGCAATGATTTTTAAAATTGCTTTTTGTACCTGCTTTGAAAATTATTTTTTGACATTTTTAAAATCCTGAAGGATGATGAAATAACAATTGATTGTGTTCAGTAAAAGTGGATTACACATTGTGCTTCTCCACCCTGTGCCCTCTAATATTGATTAATATTCATTTACAAGGAGATTAGTCATGGTCTGCCGGAAAATATTTCAATCATTCACACTTACAGAAGAAGCAAGCTATTCTTAAAATAGCCGTTTATTAAATACATTTCAATGATGACACCAATTTCTTATGTATTTTATTTGCAATAAAATATGGATGTATTTGTTTTCACCAAGCAACAGTGAATCCATCTTTTGCATATACTCACTTACAATACTAGTAATTTAGGTCATTCTTTGAAGGTTTCCAGCGCAGATGGGGTCATTTTAAGTCCGATTTATTGGTACTGTAGCTCACTCTGGGGATGGCAGTCATTGCTCCCCTGTCCATTCTGGGCTCTCACTCGAAATACTCAACACAAGGAACTGACTGAAAAACATTTATAATGTTGTGCATTGAGAATTAACTACCAGCAGTGTTACTGTATAATCATAGAATCTTGCAGCAAAGACAGAGGCCACTTGGCCCATTGCGCGTGTGCTGCCTGTTTGATAGATCTGTCCAATTTCGCCCTACAGTGCACCTCAATTCTATGATTCTATGTATCTATATGTACAGTGTTAATTGCTGGCAATTAGAATTGAAGAGGCAAACTGCTTATACATGGGGTCCGTGTTGACTAACATCTGGGCCTAAGGCTTCAGTAACCATGTGTAAACATTTTTTTCATTAACTTCCTGCCAACAAGAAGGGTATTACATCTGGTAAGGTCTATATCTGGCAGGACAGGACCTGCCTCCATATATAAAATTGCTTATTCCCCCAGAAACAGATCTCCGTTAGTGAACTCATCAAATCAGGCAGTCTAATTACTTGCAGACTCCAGCTGCATAGGCTCTTAAAACATCCTGCTGCTTTACAAGATGGATAATAGTAATTTTGCCTGCAAGGCTTAGTCCTATAACCACGACTGCTAATTCAAAGCAAGCTCCTTTTGATCCCATGTTGTAAGAAATCAGTCCTCTCACATGTTGCAGTGCTAAGTACTAAATTGCAGGAGAAGATGATTATCATTTTTAGCACCAGGTATTATTACATTTCTTAGGTGATTAACTATAAAAAGAAAAATAGGGTTCAAAATGATTCAATTGTGATGAAGTGATACTATTCGATATTAGTGCGGGGTCAGTGTACTGCTCAAGGGCAGGACCTCAGCTATTTTTCACCACCCAGGTGATATAAGCATGACTAGGGAAGAGAGTATAGGAGGTGGCTTCCCATTGCTTTCCTCAGACTGTAACAGGAATTAAACCTGTGCTGTTGATATTGTTGCAAATCACACACTAGCCGTTTAGACAACTGAACTACTCAGTCCCCACAACATTAGTAAAGACATGCTAAAAATAAACAACATCCACATCAACTTGTATTTCTATAGTGACTTTAAAATAGTCAAAACAAGAAATGCTGGAGCCACTCAGCAGGTCTGGCAGCATCTGTGGAAAGTGAAGCAGAGTTAACGTTTCGGGTCAGTGACCTGAAGAAGGGTCACTGACCCGAAACGTTAACTCTGCTTCACTTTCCACAGATGCTGCCAGACCTGCTGAGCGATTCCAGCATTTCTTGTTTTTATTACAGATTTCCAGCATCCGCAGTATTTTGCTTTTATTATTAAAATAGTCAAAGGTGCTTCACAGGACTGACTATCATACAAAATTTGACACTGAGCCACAGAAGGAGAATTTAGGGCAGATGATAAAAACTTGGTGAAGGAAGTGGGTTTTACGGAGAGTCCTAATGAAGGAGTAAGAGGTGGAGAGGTTTAGGGAGGGAATTTCAGGGCTTAGGACTTAGGCAGCTGAAGGCATGGCTGCCAATGTTGGAGCAATTAAAATTGAGATGCTTAAGAGACTGGAATTAGAGGACTGCAGATAGCCTATAGGGTTGTGGGGCTGGAGGAGGTTGCAGAGATTGGGAGAGACCAAGCTGTAAAGGATTTGAAAACAAGGGTGAGAATTTTACAATCAAGGTGTTGCTCAACTAGGAGCCAATGTAGGCCAGCGAGCACTGGGAAGATGGGTGAATGGAACTTGCTGTGTGTTGGGATCAGCTTAAGTTTATGAAGGATGGAAGACGAGAGGTGGCCAGGAGTGTATTGGAGATTAATAAGGCATAGATAAGTATTAAAATGTCCCAAGGCGCTTCACAGGAAAGTTATCAAACAAAATTTGACACCCTGCCACATAGGAGGTCGTTAAGACTGATGATCAAAAACTAGGTCAAAAGTTAAGTTTTAAGGAGCATTTTAAAGGAGGAGAGAGGGATGGAGAAGCTGAGAGGTTTAGAGAGAGAATTTCAGAACTTAGGGCCGAGGGAACTGAAGACACACATGCCAATTGCGGGGTAGTGGAAATTGGGGAGGCGCAAGATGCCAGAACTGGAGGAGCGCAGAGAGCTCAGGGCAGATGGTGGTGTATTGTGGTAATGTCACCAGGGATACTGGTTCAAATCCCACCTTGACAGCTAGTGGAATTTAAATTCAATTAATTAATAAAAAGAAAATTTGGAATTGAAAGCTTGTCTCAGTAATGGCGTCATGAAGCTATCATCTATTGTCATAAAAACTCATTTGGTTCATTAATGCCCTCTAGGGAAGGAAATCTGCTGGTCTGACCTACATGTGATTCCCGACCCACAGCAATGCGACTGATTCTTAACTGCCCCCTGAAATGACCTAGCAAGCCAGTCAGTTGTCAAGGGCAATTTGGGATGGGCAACAAATGCTGGCCTTGACAGAGATGCCCATATCCCATGAATTAATAAACAAAAGATTGTAGGAATGGCTGACAATGTGATTTAAAACACATTTAACGCTTGAGATAAAATAGCAGGCATAGGAATATCATACACATTACTGAAATCGCATAGCATGACTTCAAAGTCAAATACAGTTATTCTTCAATTGGAAAAAAGAGAATCCACTATGGGATCTTGTGAGTTATTGCAAAATAAACGCTCAACGATAAAGGCATGACTTATTGGGGTGTTGAACTTTCCCACTCAGCATTAAAAAATCAAGGTGGTTAAGCATTGGTGTTGGAAGTGTGAGGAATTTGTAGTTTGGATCTGTCAGGGTGCTACAAGTTCAGGACTGCCATCAATACATTGTAGGGTTCAATGCAATCTGTCACACTCTGAGTGTTGATTCACAATGCCCTGGATCTACTTATATACAGTGTAACCGGGGTATAACAATGGCCTGAGCTGGAAATTTGTGCCTTTCATTTTTACATGGATTTCTTGATTCTTTCTGAAAGTGGAATGTGCAACAATTCATGAGACAACACTTCACACTAATCATTCAGCAGCTTTATTTCACAGGCAGTGAATATAGAGTCAAGATTCACTTGGTTCAGTTTGCGCCTCTGGTCCTTGCATAATGGAACAAAATACTGAATATATTATTATTTCCCAGTTCTTCAGCAATTACACAAGGACTAACAGTACTTACTGTTCATCCCGCTCCCCTCCCCCTACACTTCTTTCCACTGACACACTGTCCCTAAGGCTCTCATTCACCAGGGTATTCTCCAGTTACAAAATAATTTAACAGCAGTGATGCACAAAATGTCCTGTGTAGCTCCATGTGTCATGGGTCCCCAATGCACATTTCAAGAATGATGAGCTGTGGTTGAAGCTTTGGTGTAAGCTTTCTCGCATTAGTTAGTCTGGGAAAATCTCAGTTATTATAATTATAATACAGTCTTACAGCACATATATTATACTAAACAGGGAGATCCTGTTAATGCTAATGAACAACAATTTGCATACGCAGTAATAAACTAATTATAAACCTCAAACTGCAATACTTCTCTCTGGAAGATCTAGAGTGTACCAGTGCGTTCCTGTTATGTAGCTAATATTAACATTTAATGCTAATTAAATCCAATTTAAACATGTAGCTCAGATTGTTTGTAAAATAGATTTTCTTTTACTATTAATGTTAAATGGGCCCACTTCAAAGTAGTTTTGTTTAACCTCCTCCAACACTTCTCCCCTGTTGTCCAACTGGGTGGGACCGCCCTTGCCTTGTTTCATTTTTATCTAACGCTGGGCGAGCTGACAAAGGCCATCAGGTCCTTCGAGACGAGTAAAACTCCCGGAAGCGACAGCTTACCAGTTGAGTTGTATTTGACTCTGTGGGACCGGATTAGCCCAGACCTGCTGGAAGTGTACAAGAGTATGCTTCAGGTCAGCAGAATGTCAGAAGTCATGAGGAAAGGCATCATCACCCTCATCTACAGCGGAAGAGGAAGAGGGAGAAAATCAGAAATTGGCGGCCCATTTCTCTGCTTAATGTAGACTACAAGATTCTGTCCAAGGTCGTCGCCAGTTGGGTCAAGTTTGCTCTGGAGTTGGTGATTCATCTTGATCAGACCTATAATGAACCCGGCAGGAAGACCTCTGAAAGCTTCATGCTACTCAGGGATATGATCGCCTATGTACGGGACAGCGGGGTGGACACCTGCCTCATCAGCTTTGACCAGGAGAAGGCTTTTGAAAGACATCACACACCTACATGATGAACGTGCTCTCCAAAATGGGGTTTGGGGAGAGAATGTGCAATTGGATCCAACTGCTCTACACAAACATCAGTAACACAGTCTCAATTAATAGGTGGGAATCAGAAAGTTTTCCAATCAAATCTGGAGTCAGATAGGGTCGTCCTCTCTCGCCTGTCTTTTTTTTTGCTGTAACAAACCTTTTGCTGAGTCCATCAGGAAGGATGCGGGCAGAAGAAGGGTGACAATCCCAGGCAGCGAAGGCACTCAGGTCAAAGCCTCCCTGTACAGGGACGACGTCATTGTCTTCTGCTGGGATCTGCTGTCAGTTTGCAGACTGATGAGCATCTACAACCGGTTCGAACTGGGCTCGGGAGCCAAAGTAAATTGTGACAAGAGCGAGGCCATGTTCTTTGAGAACTGTGCCAACCGATCCTTTGTCCCGTTCACTGTCAGGTCAGACTACCTGAAGGTGCTGGGGATATGGTTTGGAGGGGCTAGGGCTTGTGTCAAAAACTGGAAGGAGTGAGCAGCCATGGTGAAACAGGAACTGGTCATGTTGGAGCGATGTTCCCTCACCATTGTAGGTAACCTGGTCATCAGGTGCGAGGCACTCTCGGTGTTGTTGTACGTGGCACAGGTCTGGCCCATATCCCACTCCTGCGCTGTGGTGGTAACCCGAGCCATCTTCCACTTTATCTGGAGATTGAAAATGGACTGTGTCCACAGGGACACAATGTTCAAAAGGGGGAGAAAATGCACCCAACGTCACCTCTTCCCACTGGCCACCTTTGTCTGTGGCTGCACCAAGCTGTGCATAGATCCCTGGCACGCAAACACTAAGTATCATTACGTGCTGAGGTTCTATCTGTCACTGGTGTGCAAAGGATGGGACAAGCAACATTGCCGCAGAACGCTCCATTCAGTTGGACTGTCACATACCACCTTTGCTTTGTGGAAACGTTTGTGCAGAAAAACACATTTGACTGTGGTCCGCACGTAACGGCCTTGAGGCCCTGCAGGAAAAGGAGATGTTGGATCCTGTCGGATGGCTCCCCGAGCTGACTGTCAAAGTCATTTGGCAGAATGCCTCATCACCAGAACTTTCAAGCAAGCACCAAGACATAGCTTGGCTGGTGGCGAGAAGGGCCCTCCCTGTCAGATCCTTCCTGCACCCCTGGAGTCTCATTACCTCCGCACGTTGCCCCTGAGGCGGCTGTGGTGGGGAAGAGATCGTTGTCCACCTCCTTCTGGATGTGCCTTTGCAAAGAAGGTCTGGGAAGAGATTCAGTGGTTTTTGTCGAGGTTCATCCCAAGCAGCTCCATAATGCAGGACTCTGTGCTCTAAGGGCTGTTCCCAGAGATAAACATCAACTGCTACTGGAAGTCTGTCAACTCAGTCAAAGATACTCATTGGTCTACGTGAAACTTGTTGGTCTTCCAGTGCAAAGAGTTGTCCATGACCAAGTGTTGCTGACTGGCACATTCCAAGATCTAGGACTACGTGCTGAGGGATGCACTAAAGTTTGGGGCAGCTGCCGCAAAGTCTCATTGGGGAAAGACCACTGTGTAAGGTCCTCCCGCCATAGTATGGAGCCCGTGTAAAAGCCCTCAGGCTGTATGCACCAGAGAATGTTTTTGCTATGTAATGCAAATGTACATTGTATATAAAATGGAATGACAAGAGTTGTGAGACACCTTATGTTTGGTATTGAAAGAAACTGATCTTTTTTGCACTTTCTGAAATGTTCACTATGAGTTGTTTTGTAATGTACTTTTTTTTTTTACAAATTTTATGAATCAAGTATATTTTTAGGGAAAAAAAATCTGTCCAACCATCTGCCACAGAATCTCCAGTAATGGCTTCTCTTCATGCTTGGCTTTGGCCAATTGAGATATCTTACATGCAGGTGCTAAGAATTCCCATCACAAATGGCTTTCTGAAGTACAGTGGCCTTTATTGTGGGAAAGAGACTGAGCTTAACATTTGAACAGTCTGTCTATCTTTTCAGTCTGTTCAGGAGACTCAATTCAATTTAGAATTGAAATCAAAGTTAATGATAGCTGTAGAGAAGCTTCCTTTTGGTGTGAGAATTTGATTAGCCACAACGTATAATGTCTACATCAGGGCTTCATTTGCTGTCTGATGGGAGTGTTCAGTTTGATACAAGGGGCAAAAGCAGCAAGTGGCATGTCAATTACAGTAAATCACTATGTGTTTGAAGGATCCAAAACCTCTTGAATCTAGCAAGTGTAATGTAGAATAGTCAGTTAAATCAGGCTGACATCCTGAACTGTAACTGGCATACTCGGCAAAAGAGATTCATACCTACAGCCGAATAACATAGAAGGAAAGAAAGAACTCGTTCTTATGTTGTAACTTTCATGTCATCAGGACGTTCGAAAGCAATGAATTAATTTTGAAGTCTAGTCACTGCTATTGTGTAGGCAAATACAACAGCCAGTTTACGCTCAATAAGTATCAGTTAATCTGCTTTAGCGGTTTTGCTTGAGGGTTTAATGTTGGCCGGAATACTAGGCAGACTCCCCTCATCTCCTTTGAATGATGCCAAGAGATCTCTTTGGCCACTAGAGTGCAGATGGGATCTCTTTAACCGTTCATCGACACAGGGCTTGTTCAAGTGGACATAATATATGTCATGACACTGTGTGAAGAGAAACACAAAGTTTTTTCTGAATGTCCCAGTCAATATTACTCCCTCAATACCCGCCGCCACCTAATAACTTTTCTATTGCTAATTTGTGTGACCTTACTGTACACAAAAGAAACCTATACAACAGCAGTAATTGTACTTTAAAGTAATTAACTGTAGGCTAAGTTCTTTGAGGTGTTTTTGGGAAATATAAGACACCATACCACATAAGAAAATCTGTTCTTTACTTCCATAGTTTCATTTGTCTTAGAATTGTTGAATTTTCCACTCAGAACGAGGCCATTCAGCCCATTGTGCCTGTGCTGGTTGTTTGAAAGAGCTGTGCAATTAATCCCATGCCCCAGAGTTCTCCCGAAATTAGTCCAACTCAAGTACATGTCCAATTGCCTTTAAAAGTTTCTATGGAATCTGATTCCATTATCCTTTCAGGTCGTGCGTTCCAGATCTTAACCTTCTATGTGAAGAAATTTCTCCTCATTTCCCCTGTAGGTCTTTTGCCAATTATATTACATCTATGACTTCTGCTCCCAACCTGTTGAGAGTCCTCTGCCAGTCCGGGCAATCTCCCCCCTATTGTAGACACTATTTCCCTGTAAGAGGAAGGATGGAGATAGTAGAGAATGGCAGACAGATCAACATGACAGTTCTGCTCATCTCAGTCCCTGGTCCCCTACTGGGGGATCTGATGTATCTGATGCTGCCACTTGCTGTCAGGGGAGTTGAAGGGGTGGGGGGGGGGGTGAATTATGAAGGAATGTGGCCTGTGGCCAAGAGGCAGCCATGCACCTGTTAAGATGAAATCAAACCCTAGCCACTCAGCCAATGCTGCAACGCTGCTACTATCCCCATGTTGTGCAACCTCGCACGTAGTCACATGCAATCCTCAAAAAACGCGATTAGTATGGAGCACTCACCTTGGCAGAATGCAGGAGGTCATTGACCCACTTCCTGCACTGTTCCCAGTAACACTGGGTGACCCCATGGCTGCTGACGTCCTCTGTGATCTCCATCCAGCTTGCTTGGTCAGGCAGGAGGACCTCTTCTTGCCATTGCATGGGAAAAGTACCTCCCTCCTTTTCCTTGCAGCCTAGAGGAGAATCTGCAGGGAGGCATCACTGAACCAAGGGGTCATCCTGTGTCTTGCCTTGGCCATCATTTTCTTCCCTCCGGTGGTGGAGGTGGTGGGGGTGGGGGGGGGGGGGGGTGGGGAGGTATAGCAACCAGTCAGGTAAAGTTTTAGGCTGCACAAAGCTGCAAATGACTCTAAGGCAGGATTGAATGCAGGGCTGGTAGGCCTTTAAATATGGCACCAGCATCTGCTCCGGAGTCATCTGACGCCTTAATCAGTGACTTGCCTCCTGCCACCGACACAAGATTTGGTTGTTGGGGGGGGGGGTTGTGGGGGTGGGGGGAGGGTGGTGTGGGCCGTGGAGTGCGCAACTCTACAATGCAAAATGGCCACCTGCCGCATAAACGTGGTGGAGCAGACACCTTCGTGATGCACAGGAATAGCGGCCTTTTCAGGGCCCACCACTGGGAGTGGCAGTGGGCTCATGAAATTCAGCCCTCTATGTGCATTACATGTGACATGGACAGCATTAGGCATGACACCATCAAGCATAGATTAGAAAGACTTTGTCACGTAAATTGCATTGTCACTAATGAAAGCAGACACATTGTTGAAACCTGCACCCTATTTTGAAAAAGTTTTCATTATCGCTTGGGAAATTGTGGTGTAAGTAACAGCTCTTAAGTGGACGCAGTCGGCGAGCACTGTCGTTAGCTTTCCTGACTACATCTTTGACCTTACCAGACATAAAATCAAACAACACATGGAGCGCATAGATGTCTTGCTCATCGGCGGATTCATCACAAATAATTGCAGAAGACTCACAAGCATTAATCTGAAACTTCATCTCCTCACAATGTGCAGCAAAAACCTTCGGTAGGTAGACCTATCGTAGTTTATTTGAACTTGGCAAGCAACATTGTGCATGATTTTGAATGGATACCTGCAGCTTTGGGTGATCAAGTTTTTCCAGTGATATGTTGGTGCTTGCAAAAGCTTCCACAAGTTCTATTTTAAGCAACTGATGATTCTCTGAGCTCTCTGTCGTCTTCTTAAAAAGTGATGACACCATTGCTTGTATTTTTTGTTTGTTTGTTTTCCAGCAGTACAGTGTCGGATGCTTTCTTTTTGCCGCAACGGATTTTGGACTCTAAGTGGTGCTGAACCGTTGCCCGCTATTTGTGATCCAGCGAAACATTGCAGCTCGTACGTAACAGTATTCCGCCATCGGCGTGCAGAATTTGGCTTCCAAATTCTGTCACTTGATGTGCTGCAGTAATGGTTGTGGCCGTTTTTGATTTGCTCATTCTGGCATTCTCACTTTTCTGGTAAGACTTGAGACTGTTACTCTCAAAACTGCACCGGAAGCCCTCCCTCATCTACCAATCAGTGAGGTGAACCTTGTGCCAATGACAGATGCGCAATGTTTGCAAAATGGCCAATTTCATGGAGGACCCGAGATTTCATGGTCGGTAACACATTTTTCACGGCTGCGAATTTGGTCGGGCCTGACTCATCACCCTTGCTGATGACTCTATGTTTCAAAAAGGCTCTTGAAAAGGTTTTCTAGAAATGCTTTTGCTTGAGGAACAACCATTAAAGTCTTTATCATTCTTGTCCTGGTTTTCAAATCCTGTTCATGCATCACACCTCTCCACCTTTTAACCTCTTACAGCCCTAAAATCCCTTGGAATCTCTGCACTCTTCCGATTCTGGTCCCTTGCGCATCCCCAATTTTCATCACTGTACCAAAATTCCCTCCCTAAGCTTCTTCTGGTTTCTACTCCACTCTGATGAAGGGTCACTGACCTGAAACGTTAACTCTGCTTCTCTCTCCACAAATGCTGCCGGACCTGCTGAGTATTTCCAGCATTTCTTGTTTTCGTTTCTGCTCCACTCTCCTCCTTTAAGACACTCCTTAAAACCTACCTCTTTGACCAAGCTTTTGATCATCTCTCTTCATATCTCCTTATGTGGCTTGGTGTCAAATTTTGTTCACTCACATTACTATGAACAGCCTTGAGTTGCTTTACTACATTAAAGGTGCTATATAATTGTAAGTTGTTGTTACTTTGACTCTCAAATGACAACAAAGGTGTACTATTAATGCATTTGTTTCTTGGTGCTGAACAAACACCCATTGCTCTAACTCTATAGCAAAAGAGGAATACGTGGTAAATCTCCTTAACAAAGAGACATTTCTTCCTAAACCTCTTAGTATTCTGCTCATGCTGGACACCACAGGCTCTGTAGAGCCAGCACTATTTTCAGCAGCTCAACTGCAGCGTGAGGACTGCCTACAAACCATCCTTCACCTATTAAAAGGGCAAGTCCTCCATCTTCGGCCCTTATTATTAAAAAATGTTGTCATGAAATTTGTGGTAGTAATGATGTTGAAATTGTCAGTGTTTGCCGTCATTGCTCTTCTGAAACTGACAGCACCTTCTGGAGTCCGCACATGCGCAGTTAAACACAGATCCAGAAGTTGTTGTCTATGATTCTATGCTTCCCCATAAAGTGTTCTGTTGAGGCCCACACAGACTGTAATCAAGTAGAAATCACTGAACCGATGAAAACTTTCCCTTTTACGCTCAGTGTCTCGCTGTAAAAACCCATGAAAAAGGTACAACTGGTTGAATGAAGTGTAACAGGTTTTTAATGGCATACTAAGTTCATAATTACTGCCAAACATCATCACCGTCTCTGAAAAACTAAATTTATATTTATGAAATGTTACATTTCTCCATTATGATAAAAAACACACAAATTGATTTTAAAAAAAAGTTTGTTCATGTTATTTCAGCTTCTATCTTAATCCCATGTGTATGTCATTTATTTTGCTCTCTGTAAATTTTAATTAAAAGTGAAAAATTCAATTCCTCCTGGTTTGCTGTCTCTGAGCAAACATCAACGTGATTGGCTAGCTACCCTGCTTGACAACATCATCATTGCCAGAATCAAACTGACATCGGGAAAGGGGTAGTCCATGCCACAGAGATCGCTGGATCTTAGTGGGCAGCTTTCTTTGAGGTCAGTGGTGAGTGCCATTGCTTCGCTGCTTATCGCAAATCCGAGTCATCTGCTCCAAAGCAATGGACCAGTAGATATAACAGCACTGACCCTTCAGTTCAAAGTTCAGCTCATTCAGAGTCAAGACTCAGAAGTAAACCCAGATAATATGCAATAGTGACCTTAGTTTTGTTTAGTTTAGTTTAGAGATACAGCACTGAAACAGGCCCTTCGGCCCACCGAGTCTGTGCCGACCATCAACCATCCATTTATACTAATCCTACACTAATTCCATATTCCTACCACATCCCCACCTGTCCCTATATTTCCCTACCACCTACCTATACTAGGGGCAATTTATAATGGCCAATTAACCTAGCAACCTGCAAGTCTTTGGCATGTGGGAGGAAACCGGAGCACCCGGAGGAAACCCACGCAGACACAGGGAGAACTTGCAAACTCCACACAGGCAGTACCCAGAATTGAAGCCGGGTCGCTGGAGCTGTGAGGCTGCGGTGCTAACCACTGCGCCACTGTGCCGCCCCTAACACCTGTCATTAATCTATATTAATGACTTGGATGAAGGGACCGAGTGTATTGTAGCCAAAGATAGATAGGAAAACAAGTTGTGAGGAGGACACAAAGTGGCTCCAAAGGGTTATAGATAGGTTAAGTGAGTGGGCAAAATTTGGCAGATGGAGTTTAATGTGGGAAAATGTGAGGATGTCTGCTTTGGTGGGAAAATGTGAGGATGTCTGCTTTGGTGGGAAGAAAAGAAAAGCAGAATATTATTTAAATGGAAGGAGACTACAGATTGCTGTGGTACAGTGAGATCTGGGTGTCCTAATACACAAATCACAAAAAGTCAGCAGTTCAGAGAAGGTTCACTCATCTGATTCCTGGGATGAAGGGGTTGTCTTATGAGGAATGTTTGAGCAGGTTAGGCCCCTACCCATTGGAGTTTAGCAGAGTAAGAGGTGATCTTATTGAAATATATAGGGCTGGATTTTACAGGCCCCCCCAACATTGGGGGTTGTGGCGGGGAGAGGGGACCAGAAAATGTCTCTGGGATAGGCCCGCCTTGGGCCTTGATACTGGGAAGGCCCGGCCCCATATTGCTGGCAGCTGCGAGGCCTCGTGGTGGACCCCTGCTGCTCGACGATTGGAGACCAATCTAAATATGTAAGTTTATTAAAATAAATGAACTAAATACTTACCTGCTCCCGCCATCTGTCCCACTTCGATATTGCAGCTGGTGGTCGGCACTCCCATGCCTTCGGATCTCCGTTTAGACACTGGTGGGGAGGGGGGACGCAGGTAAGTATTTTACTGTGGGCGGGGTCAAACTAATATGATTGGTGGAGAGATGGTGCGAAGGGTTTGTGTATTTGCTGGGGGGGGTGCGCGGGTGGAAGATCAAGTACACAAGGTAAGTATTCTGGTGGGGGGGAGAGGGCACAGAATGAAGTGTATGGTTATGGGGTGGGGGGTGGGAGAGGGGCTACAAACATTTATTTAATGTTTTAAATTTAATTTATAATGCCTTTATCTTTAAAAATGTAAACAAAATGGAACGGCTTGAAGCCCTTTAAAAATGGAGTTGTCGCCTGTGCAATGGCGCTTGACGCAGTTGCCAGGGACGGACTGCCTGCCCCCTCCACATCATCGGGTGGGGGGGGATGCAGGCGGTCAATGTCAACCATGTAAATGAGCCGCCGCGTTTAATACCGCAGCGCCTCTGCGGAGTTAAGCCCGTGCATGCAGTCCGCCGCCAATTACAGTGGCGGCAACATAAAAATTCAGCCTATAAGATTCTGAGGGGACTTGACCGTATAGATGCTGAGAGGATGTTTCTCCTCGTGGGGGAATCTAGAACTAGGGGGCACAGTTTCAAAATAAGGGGTCTCCCATTTAAGATGGAGATGAGGAGGAATTTCTTCTCTTCAAGGGTCAATAATCTTTGGAATTCTCTTCCCTAGAGAGTAGTGGAGGCTGGGTCATTGACTATATTCAATGCTAAGTTAGACAGATTTTTGAGCTACAAGGGAGTCAAGGAGTATGGGGGCGCAGGCAGGAAAGTGGTGTTAAGGGCACAATCGGATCAGCCATGATCTTATTGAATGGCAGAGCAGGCTCGTGGGGCCAAATGGCCTACTCCTGCTCCTATTTCTTATGAGTTGCCGATCTTATGTCTCTGGGATCATCCCTAAACTGCCACAAACTATCTGGTCTCAGCCTTGAATATACTCAATGACTGAGCATCCACAGTTCTCTGGGGTAGGACATTCTAAAGACACATAACCTTCTTCATGAAGAAATGTCTTCTCATTTGAGTCCTAAATGGTTGTGAAAATAGTTGTGCTTAGGAAAGAATGAATCTCACCCTGCAACATTCAGCTCATTTAAGATAGTACTGTGAAAAGGATTTCATTAATAACCTTGCTGCACAGGAGCCTTTGGGAAATAGTGACCATACTATGATAGAACTTTACATTAAGTTTGAAAGTGATATAGTTCATTCTCAAACTAGGATCTTAAATCTGAACAAAGGAAACTACGAAGGTATGAGGGGCAAGTTGGCTATGGTGAATTGGGAAAATACACTATGACATGGTTTACAACAAATATACATTCCTCTAAGACACAAAACCCAACAGGAAAGATGAGACAACCGTGGCTAACAAACAAAGTTAAAGATTGCATTGGATCAAACAAAGTGGCTTGTAAGGTTGCCAGAAATAGTGGTAAGCCCAAGAATTGGAAGGAATTTAGAATCCAGCAAAGGATGACGAAGTAACTGATAAAGAAAAGGAAAAGAGAATATGAATGCAAGCTAGCGAGAAAGGTAAAGGTGGACTGTAAAAGCTTCTTTAGGTATGTGAAAAGGAAAAGATTAGCAAGGACAAATGTGGGTCCATTATAGGTGGAGACAGAAGAATTTATAATGGAGAATATAACAGGGAAATGGCGGAGAAACTACACAATCACTTTGTGCGGCACAGTGGCGCAGTGGTTAGCACCGCAGCCTCATAGCTCCAGGGACCCTGGTTCAATTCTGGGTACTGCCGTTGCGGAGTTTGCAAGTTCTCCCTGTGACCGTGTGGGTTTTCACCGGGTGCTCTGGTTTCCTCCCACTGCCAAAGACTTGCAGGTGATAGGTAAATTGGCCATTGTAAATAGTCCCTAGTGTAGGTAGGTGGTAGGGAATATGGGATTACTGTAGGGCTAGTATAAATGGGTGGTTCTTAGTCGGCACAGATTCGGTGGGCCGAAGGGCCTGTTTCAGTGCTATATAAATAAATAAAATGCTGGAAATCTGAAATGAAAATAGAAAGTGCTGGATATGGTCAGGCAGCATCTGTGGAGAGAGAAACAGAGTTAATGTTTCAGGTCTGTGACCTTTCAGCAGAACATTATCCGTCTGCCATTTTCCTGTGATATTCTCCATTATAAATTCTTCTATCTCCGCCTGTAATGGACCCACATTTGCCCTTTCATCAGAATTACTTTGTGCCTGTCTTCACGGAGGAAGATACAGAAAATTTCCCTGAAATACTAGGGAACCAAGGGACTTGTGAAAATGAGGAACCGAAAGAAATTAGTATTAATGAAGAGGTAGCACTCGAAAAATTAACTTGATTGAAAGCTGATAAATCCCCTGGACCAGATGAGCTACATCCCAGAGTATTGAAGGAGATGGCTTTTTTTTATTCGCTCGTGGAATGTGGGCGTTGCTGGCTAGGTCAGCATTTATTGCCCATTCCTAATTGCCCTTGAGAAGGTGGTGGTGAACTGCGATAGAGAGAGTGGATGCATTGGTGGTTATCTTACAGAATTCTGTAGATTTTGGAAAGGTTCCTGCAGACTGGAAAGTAGCAAAGAGAGAAAACAGGGAACTACAGACCTGTTAGTTTGATGTCAGTAGGAAGGAAAATGTTCGAATCTATTATAAAGGATGTGATAACTAGACACTTAGAAAATAATGATATGATTGGATAGAGTCAACATCGATTTTTGAGAGGGGAAATCATGTTTGACAAAGCTGTTGGAGTTTCTTAAGGATGTTACTTGTAGCATAGATAAAGGAAAACCAGTGATTGTGGTGTATTTGGATTTTCAGAAGGCTTTTGATAACGTCCCACACAGGAGGTTAGTAAATAAAATGAGAGAGCATGAGATTGGGGGTAATGTACTGGTATCGATTGAGAACTGGTTAACAGACTGAAAGCAGACAGTAGGAATAAATGGGTCATTCCCAAGATGGCAGGCTGTTACCAGTGGGGTACTGCAAGGACCAGTGCTGGAGCCACAGCTGTTTACAATCTATATAAATGATTTGGGTGTGGGGACCAAATGTAATATTTCCAAATTTGCTGATAACGCAAAACTAGGTGGGAATGTAAGTTGTGAGGAGGATACAAGGAGGCTTCAAGGGCACTTGGATAGGCTAAGTGAATGAACAAGAGCATGGCAGATGGAATATAATGTGAATAAGTGTGAAGTTATCCACTTTGTTAGAAAAAAACAGATAGACGGAGTATTTCTTAAATAGTGAGCGGTTGGGAAGTGTTGATGTCCAAAGGGACCTGGGTGTCCTTGTTCATGAGTCACTAAAAGGTGCAGGTGCATGCAGGTGCAGCAAGCAATTAGGGAGGCAAATGGTATGTTGGCCTTTATCAAAAGGGGTTTTGAGTACAGGAGTAAAGAAGTCTTGCTGCAATTGTATAAATCTTTGGTGAGATTGCAGCTGGAGTATTGTGTACAGTTTTGGTATCCTCATCTAAGGAAGGATATACTTGCCATAGAGGGAGTGCAATGGAGGTTCACCAGACTAATTCCTGGGATTGCCTTATGAGGAGAGATTGAGGAAACTGGGCCTATATGCTCTAGAGTTTTGAAGAATGAAAGCTGATCTCGTTGAAACTTACAAAATTCTTACAGAGCATGACAGGGTGGATGTGGATAGGATGTTTCCCCTGGCTGGTGAGGCTAGAACCAGGGGACACAGTCTCAGAATAAGGGGCAGGCCATTTAAGACTGAGATGAGGAGGAATTTCTTCAATCAGATTGTGGTGAATCTTTGGAATTCTCTACCCCAGAGGGCTGTGGAGGCTCAGTCGTTGAACATGTTCAAATGTAAAATCAATAGATATCTGGATACCAATGACATAAGGGGATATGGGGATAGCACGGGAAAGTGGCATTGAGGTAGATGATCAGCCATGATCTAATTGAATGGTGGAGTAACCTCGATGGGCTAAAAGGCCTACTCCTGCTCCTATGTTGTTCATCTTAATGTTTCTTGAGCTTTCGAGGTTGAACTTTGACAGGGGAATAACAATTTATTTCAAACAATAATCAAACTATCAAACACATTCAAAATGTCATAAACTACATTCCAGACACCACCAAGTGCCAGCTCAAGATCCAATACATGCCTTTTAAACAAAAGAATCAGCAAGAAACATTGGAGTCCAATGCTTTAAAACCACAAAGACCAGGGCACAAAAAACAGGAACAATATTGTTGTATGTTTGGTTTATTCATTGCCACTTTAGTATATGTAGTTAGTCTAGCTAAGAGAGATTACTGAGCCTTCAGTACTTTGAAAATTAACTCTTTTATTACATTTACAGATTTACACAAGCCTTTATGACTTCTCTGAAGCTGCGTTGCATCTCCCTCTCTTGTATATGATCTCTTACATCATCGTGTTGAGACAGTGTAAGGAATACCTCCCACCATTAACCCTTTCAGACCCTTATATTACATCACTCCCCAAGTCTTTATCCATATATCTATTTATACATTCAAATATTTATTTCTACATACTATCCCATCTCTCCCCAAATCTCTGACATCATAGATTCAATCTGTCAGGAGGCTTCACAGCTCTCCCTGATCTTGTTGTTGTCAGATGTGGATGATTGTTAGTCTTTCTCTGAACTCTTGTTTCGTGACTTGGACGGCAAGTCTGGGGTGCATGATGATCCATAGGTGTTCAAGTTGAGCACTGCATTGCCATGGCTGTGAAATGTAATAACAAACCCTATGGGTGAGTGCGTGAGATACCAACTAATATGTCTAAACTAACTGTGTCTGTTTAAATAGGCAAAGAGGGCACATAATGCCCAAGAGAGGTCCCGGACCGGTGGTGGCATAGCCAATCAGGCATACCTAACCAGAATGGAGGAGGATGGCTTGATGCTAGCAGGGCAGGATATCGGAGGCACCGTAGCAGATGGCAAGGCCAGCGGACCTGGCCATGAGAGTGAGTGACCCAGTATGTGGTGTGAGGGTGTATTGGTGGGGTGAGGGGGGGCATTGGAGTGGTGATTGTCTCCCGCACTGAAGTGTGCTATTAAAATTTGAATCACACAAATGTGATCAAAATGCAGTTAAATGACATGTCCTTAAGTCTGGAGTGCTGAGCAAACTGATCAATATGATTTTCCCTGCAGGTGAGCCACAGCAGCGGCCAGGAGTTCGCCTCAGAGGGTCCACTGTCACATCCTCGCACCTAACCAAGCGCCAACGCAGAAACTGCCACCTCCGTTGGGATTAATATCTCCGTGGAGATGTGTTCACAAACTGGTGTTAGCACAACACAGTTGCTGGACCAGCCACCAGAGGCAGAGCTGGCTGATGCCTCAGACACTTGGAGGATTGTGGGAGGCCAGTGCACAGCCGCAAGTTGATGATGAGCATCTGAGAGCATCCATTCGGCGGGACATGTTGCAGGTACAGCTTGCGGTACATGGACATCTGGCGGAGTTGCCAGAGACGCTGCGAGCTATATCTCATACTCTGGAGACGTCAATCCAGGGCATGACTGCTGCAAACAGTCAGGCATTTGTCCATCTGACATCCCCCATTGAAAGATTGGCAGCTGCATTGTAAGGGCCAGTACTGGAAACTCTCCGTGACATTAGAGCTAGTGTAGCCTCCTGGACCAGAGCATCAGAGAGCAGACTCAGATGTGCAGGCGACAGGTCGAGGCTGCTCATCCCTCTGAGGTCACCTTTGAGGACCAGCTGAGTCTCAGGAGGACACAGGAACAGCAGCAGATCTCATATGGGAGCTCCTCTCAGGGTGCAGGCAGAGGACGTCCGCCAAAGTCATCAAGAGCAGGGCGGCAGCCCGATCAGCCACCTGCCTCTGGTGAGTCTGGTGGCGAGGGATTGTCCACACGCAAGAGCACCCACAAATGTATAGAGAAATCACTATAACATCACATCTGGTTCACTGGGTTACTGTCCAATTGTTTATTTGATTCATAAATGAGAAAATTGCAATAAATTTTGTGAAATGACAATTTAACTTTTTGATTGGCATCCATGAAGTGGCTTCAGACATCGTTGCGCGCCACGACATGTTTTATATGCGGGTTACACACTTGGGTTGGGTTCATCGTGATGTGATGTTACTCTAATTCAGATCATCTCTCCCCTTTAAGGTGAGTGTTTTTGCCCTCCCAGAACCTCACAATGACTCCTCGCAGACCACAATGGCAATTATTTGTATATTACCATCCTCTCAAGAGAAACGCCTGCCTATTAAATCCTCCCGACTCTCTCGTGCACTTAATTCCACATGACATGCAGCTTCCTCTCCCCTACCATCATGTGAGTGCTCCCCATCTTCCTCATCGGAAACTCCATCTTCGCCTGATGACGCCTTGCAATCACCTTGATCATCCTCAATGGCGTCTCCCCTTTCCATCGCCAAGTTATGCAAGGCACAGCAGATGACAATAATCCTGGACACCCTGATGATGCATACCGGAGGGATCCACCTGAGCAGTTGAGCCACCTAAATCTCATCTTTAGTATGCCTATTGTTTGCTCCTGATGTGCATCCCAACACCATGCTTGAGCTTTCCTTAATAGTTGTCGTGAGGGTTCAGTAACTTGTGCTAGATTGGGTAAAAAATGTTCTAACTGTTTAATCATTCCAAGGAATCGTTAAAGACCTTGGACAGAAGTAACAAGTGGGAATTCACTATTTTCGTCTTTGGGTAATGGGTCTGCCATTATGCCATATTTTTATTTGTTCAGGGGATGTGGGCGTCACTGGCTAGTTCAGCATTTATTGCCCATCCATAATTGCCCTTGAGAAGGTGGTGGTGAGCTGCCTTCAAAACTGCTGCAGTCTTTGGGATGTAGGTACACCCACAGTGCTGTTACGAAGGGAGTTCCAGGATTGATTGGCGGTATATATCCAAGTCAGGATGGTGTGTGACTTGGAGGGGAACTTGCAGGTGATGGTGTTCCCATGCATCTGCTGCTCTCGTCCTTCTAGGTGGTAGAGGTCGCGAGTTTAGAAGGTGCTGTCTAAGGAGCCATGGTGCATTGCTGCAGTGCATCTTGTAGATGGTACACACTGCAGCCACTGTGGTGGTGGAGGGAGTGCATGTTGAAGGTGGTGGATGGGGTGTCTATCAAACGGGCTGCTTTTTCCTGGATAGTGTTGAGCTTCTTATGTGTTGTTGTTGGTAAGTGGAGAGTATTCCATCACACTCCTGACTTATGCCTTTTAGATGGTGGACAGGCTTTGGAAGACAGGAGGTGAGTTGTTTGCCGCAGAATTCCCAGTCTCTGATCTGCTCTTGTAGCCACAGCATTTATATGTTTGGTCCAGTTCAGTTTCTGGTCAATGGTAACCCCCATGATGTTGATAGCGGGGGATTCAATAAAGGTAATGCCATTGAACATCAAGGGGAGATGGTTAGATTCTCTCTTGTTGGAGATAGTCATTGCCTGGCACTTGCGTGATGTAAATGTTACTTGCCACTTATCAACCCAAGCCTGGATGTTGTCCAGGTCTCGCTGCATCTGGACACGGGCTGCTTCAGTATCTGAGGTGTTGCGAATGGTGCTGAACATTATGTAATCATCAGCGAACATCTCCACTTCGACCTTATGATTGAAGGAAGGTCATTGATAAAGCAGCTGAAGATGGTTGAGCCTAGGACACAACCCTGAGGAACTCCTGCAGTGATGTCCTGGGACTGAGATGATTGACCTCCAACAACCACAACCATCTTTCTTTGTGTTAGGTATGACTCCAACCAGTGGAGAGTTTTCCCTGATTCGCATTGACTCCAGTTTTGCTAAGGCTTCTTGATGCCACACTCGGTCAAATCCAGTCACTCGCACCTCACTTCTGGAGTTCAGCTCTTCTGTTCATGTTTTGACCAAGGCTGCAATGAGGTCAGGAGCTGAGTGGCCCTGGCGGAACCCAAACTGAGCGTCACTGAGCAGGTTATTGCTGAGCAAGCTCCACTTGATGGCTGTTGACGAGACCTTCCATTACTTTACTGATGAACGAAAATAGACTGATAGGGCAGTCATTGGCCGGGTTGGATTTGTCCTGCTTTTTCTACACAGGACATACCTGGGCAATTTTCCACATTGCCGGGTAGTTGTCAGTGCTGTCGCTGTACTGGAACAGCTCGGCTAGGGATGCAGCTAGTTCTGGAGCACAGGTCTTTAGTACTATTGTCGGAATGTCAAAGCCCATAGCCTTTGTAGTATCCAGCGCCTTCAGCCGTTTCTCGAAATCACGTGGAGTGAATCGGATTGGCTGAAGACTGGCATCTGTGATGCTGGGGACCTCAGGAGGAGTCCGAATGGATCATCAACTCGGCACTTCTGGCTGAAGATGGATGCAAATGATTCAGCCTTGTCTTTTGCACTGATGTGCTGGGCTCTCCCATCGTTGAGGATGGGGATGTTTGTGGAGCCTCCTCCTGTCAGTTGTTTCATTGTCCACCACCAATCACAACTGGATGTGGCAGAACTGCACAACTTAGATCTGATCCGTTGGTTGTAGAATCGCTTAGCCCTGTCTATTTCATGCTGCTTCCACTGTTTGGCATGCAAGTAGTCCTGTGTGGTAGCTTCACCAGGTTGACACCTCATTTTTAGGTACAAAGTGATTCCTGACAATGCTGGCCCCACTGACGTCATCAGGCTGCGCCGCGGTGCACACATGCGCAGACGGTCTCCTGCTCTCTGCTCATGCGCTACGTTCCGGCTTGCCAGGACTGGATGGCGCATGCGCCAATGACGTCATCGCGTGACGTGTGCATCTTCAGGCAACGTGCCTGGTTAGCATCTGCGCATTCGCTTTATGCAACGCCAATGGATATTCACGCATGCGTCAACCTCCGGTGCGAGTTTCTGAAAGTGGAAGGAGGAGAGGTTTCGTTGGGCATTTTCTCGCAATTATTTAGTCATTTTGAAGCTTTCAGTCTGCTTCATTTTTATCAGAAAGAGGGGATTGCTCCAAGGTAAGTTGTTCTGAAAACATTTCCATTGTCTGGGGCACTGCATGTGCTCCAGTCCACTGCACTGCACTAAAATCCTTTCCATTGTCTGGGGCTGTGTGCAGGCAGTACATGTGCTCCAGTCCCTGTTGTAAGTTGCTCTGTTCCTGCACCCATCAGAGCCGTGCACATGGACACACAGCCACATGTTTCCCGATCCGCCCTTGAAACAACCATGCAGAGCCTTGTGAGACACCGCAATTGCCAGCTGCTGCCTGTCAAGCAGAGAGGGCATCCAAAGCGGTCAAGCACTTGGGGAACATTCAGCAAGAAGAGATTGAGCACTAAAAGAAACAAGCATGCCGTGTCCAGTGGTAGCACAAATGTGAAGGCTCTTGCTGTGTACACAACTGGTGAGGTGGGAGTGCAGCCACACCGTTCTCCATCCTCAATGTTGCTTGAAGGCAAAGGTAGATAAGAGCGAAAGAAATGGAAGGTGATGCTGATAGTAGTTGGCAGGATTAAATGGGAGCAGATGGGAAGGCGCAGGAGTAGCATAACCACTAGCAGGGAACAGCTGGGCTAAATGGCCTGCTTTATGTTCATAGTCCAAAAGAAATGTGCTTCTTTTTCCAGCACCCTCCACATCATTCATGTTTTCCCTGAGAGCAGCATTGAACCATCACGAGATAGGGGCAGTAAAATCATCCTGACTCCTACAGCAGAGGTGGGTAATAACTGATTAATTGGTGGTGTTATCAGTACATGCCTATCCTGCAGAGCATAAAGCATGCTCAACAGTAATTTCATTGGAGGGAGGGAAGCTCTGACACTGATGTTCTTTCTTTATTTCTTTTCATGTAAAACATGCCGTCGAGAAAACAATCCTTGAGACTTAAGGTCAGCATTCAAGCAACGAAGGCAACTGGATCATGCTGCGGAGCTTGTCACGATGTGGAAAGGAACATTGCATTTATGGATGAAGTGGGAGTGCATATTGGGATGCGTTTGGGGAACATTCACCAAGAATAGACTGAGCTCAGACTCTTGTGACTTTGCCTTCTTCACATGGACAATACAGTAGTGGAATAGAGAGCCACGCGCTCATTCACCACAAGGCTCTCCAGGAACAATCTCTTTAGTTCTGCATCGCAGAGACTCGGCCTGTCTGTCTCACGGGAATGCTGGCAACACAACACTCATGTATCCATGCACAGCAGTGCCTCGGATGCTTAATGTACTTAATAAAATTTCTCAATAATTAACCTGGAATTGTTGAGGTTTTTGATGTTATTTTCCCGACTTTGCAACCGCACTTCAGATATTCAACTGTGGTGTGGTCCTTGGGGGAGGAGAGGGGGAGGAAGAGGGGGAGGAAGAGGGGGAGAAGAGGGGGAAGAGGGGGAGGAGAGGGGGAAGAGGGGAGGAGAAGGGGAGGTGGGAGAGATAGGGAGGGCTTGTGGGGGTGTAGTGGGAGGGAGTTAAATTCAGAAGTTCCTGAAGAGGGGGATGCAAAAGGCAGGGACCAGAGAGCTGCAATGCCTGAAGTACAGTTGAGAAGTAGGGGAGAAAGCGGCCGGATGGGGGATCTGCAGCTGGAGGGAACGGCTGGATGGAGAGGGCCGGAAGCGAGAGGCCGTAGAGAGCCGCGGGGAGCGAGCGGCTGAAGACCTTGGTGTCGCTGGGTGCGGTGACCGGCCGGTACGTCTTTTGCCGTTGCAAGTTTAAGGCGCATGTGCTGTAAAATGCACTCCCCCTCTCCCTCCTCCCCCACCGCTGCTGTCTCCGGCCGCTCCTCTCCCCTCCATCACCGGCCTGTTCGCTCGCCCCCACTCGCTGGCCCTTCCGCTCCCCCCAGGCCCGCTCTACTCTCCTCCTCCCCCCTGGCCCCAGCCCGCTCCCCGCCCACCCTGGCCCGCTCCTCCCCCCACCCCCGGCCCGGTCCACCCGGACCCAGACCCGGCCCGCTCGTTCGCTCTCTCACTCCGCCATTGTGTGCTGCCATATGTTTGTTAGGTTGCCTCCGTGTGATTATTTGAGCAGAGCCATCTTTAGTCCTGGCAGCTGCCTAAAGTCGCAGACTGTGACGTTTTAGTAGCACGTGCTGCATTTGCGCAAGTGCCACAGCAGCGCCACCTAGCGGTAGCATTGTCAGCAAATGCAGCCTTTTAGGTATGTCTGGTGCTGCTCCTGGCATGCCCACCTTCACTCTTCATTGAACCAGGGTTGATCCCCCAGCTTGATGGTAATGTTAGAGTGGGGGATATGCCAGGCCATGAGTTTACAGATTGTGGTTGAATACAGTTCATCTGCTGCTGATGACCCTCAGCGCCTCATGGATGCCCAGTTTTGCATTGCTAGATCTGTTCAAAATCTATCCCATTTAGCACGGTGGTAGTGCCATGCAACATGATGGTGGGTATCCTCAATATGAAGACAGGAACTTAGTCTCCACAAGGACTGCGCAGTGGTCACTCCTACCAATACTGTCATGGACAGATGCATCTGCCACAGGTAGATTGGTGAGGATGAGGTCAAGGATATTTTTCCCTCTTGTTGGTTCCCTCACCTCCTGCCACAAACCCTGTCTAGCAGCTATGTCCTTTATAACTCGGCCAGCTCGGTCCGTAGTGGTGCTACTGAGCCAGTCTTGCTGATGGACATTGAAGTCCCCCACCCAGAGTACATTTTGTGCCCTTGCTACCCTCAGTGCTTCTTCTAATTAGTGTTCAACATGGAGGAGTACTGATTCATCAGTCGATGGGTAGGGGAAGGGGGTGGTAGGTGGTAATCAGCGGGAGGTTTCCAGGGATGGTGATGGTCGTGTCTGGGACATTGTCTGTAAGGTATGATTCCGTGAGTATGATTATGTCAGGCTGTTGCTTGACTAGTCTGTGGGACAGTTCTCCTAATTTTGGCACAAGCCCCCAGATGTTAGGAAGGAGGACTTTGCTGGGTCAACATGGCTGGGTTTTCAGTTGTCGTTTCCGGTGCCTAAGTTAATGTTGGGTGGTCATCCGGTTTCATTCCTCTTCTTAGACTTTGCAGTGGTTTGATACAACTGAGTGGCTACTGACAATGTGTCCTCAAAAACGAATCGATGTTTTCGAGAGCTCACACTTTTCATTCAGCGCTGGTAGGGTTTCATGGCATCTTGTACTCCCCGACTCCTAGTGTACCTTCTTTTCCAGTGATTCTTTTACAGCCCTCTGATTAACGAACTGTCTGGTCATTGGAGGTTTCCTGAACCAAGGTCTTACTTCACCTCTCGGGATTGCTCTCTTCTTCTCCCTGACCTCTGCTTGTCTCACTAACTGAATTGCTTTGTCCTGTAGATGATTCAAATCGCTCTAACCTTCAGGTCATTTTCTTCAATGGATTCACCTTAAGATATTGCCCGTATGGCATACTACCCCTTTAAGGCCTTGCTGAATGTTCGACACAGTTCTTTGGAATATTTTCGGTGCTGATGTTATTCTGAATGGTAAATGATTAAAACAAAATCTCCTGAACGGAGTAATGAAGGTTGTCAATAACCTTGACTTCTCATCCAATGGAACTTGTCAAAAGCCACTATTCGCATCAAGCTTTGTGAACGTGGTACTTTTGGATAACTTTGCCAAGCATTCATCTACTGAGGTCATCGGATGGACTTCTCTTGCCCCAGCCTTATTAAGTTGAGTTAAGTGAACACAAATGCGAAGATTACTGTTAGGTTTAGGAACTAGAGCCATTCCTGAACACCACTCTGTAGGTTCAGTAACTGGAGAAATGACTCCCATCCTGGTCATGTCTTCCAGCTGATGTTGGACTTGCTTCATTAGTGGGTGTAGTAACTTCCTAGGCATGAAAAGACATACAGGTTTAGTGTCTTTTCTCAACGTAGTGGTTGCATTTGGTTTTCAGTCATCCAAGACCAGTAAATAATTTTGGAAAGTCTTTTTGAAAGTGACTCCGCGATTCTTGTTGCTTAACTTCTTCCACTTTACTTATAAGATGAAGGTCAATACAAGCACTTCTACTTAAGAGAGAGAATTCCTGATTCCACAGAACATACAGTGTTTCCTAAAGCAGCTTTCCTTTGTACTGGAGTGTTGACTGTAGCTTTCCCTTGACTTTCGGTTTAATCCCTCCTGGGCCATGTAACTGAGCTTCTGTTGGTTGCAAATAATGTGTTGATACCCATGGTCTGTTTTCTGAGAAGACCCTTACACTTGCTCCAGTGTCTAATCTAAAATTGGTGATATGTCCATTGACATATCTATCTGCAGACCAGAATGCTTGATTTGGATCATTGATTGCACCAATGAAGTTTTCTGATTTCTCTCCTGATGGTGTTTGCTCACCTCAGTAATAAATCTATGCTTGAAGACTTTTTGTCTCGAACTTGTGGGAGTGAAGATTTTACTTTGGCACATCTTCCCAAAATGGTCTATTTTCTTACAATGGAAGTATTCGGCTTTGTTTGCAGGACACTGTTCCCGCCTGTGGGTCTTTTTGGCGCCATAGCACTGGCAGGATTTCATGGCGTCTTGCGCTCCCCCCGCCCCCCACCAGTGTACCGTCTTTTTCTGGTGCTTCTTTTACAGCCTGTAATTAAGGAACTGCATGGTGTCTGGAGGTTTCCTGAACCAAGATCATTTTTCACCTCTCAGGATTACTCTGTTCTTCTTCCAGACCTCTGCTTATCTCACCAGCTGAATTGCTTTGTCTAGCGTGAGGTCTTCTTTAGACTGCAATAAATCTGATAAGGATTCATCAGCAATACCTACTACAATGCGATCTTTCATTAATTCAGCTTTTAGGTCTCCATATTCACATCCTTGAGCTAGTCTGCAAATGTCATTAATAAAAGCATAAACCCTTTCGTCTGGTTTCTGGACCCTTCTGTTAAATCTTGCCCTTTCCACAATCTTATTGCTCCTCAGGTTGAAGTAGCTGTTAAAGGCTTTTAAAACATCATCAAATTTGTCTGATGTCTCATTAATGCCTTGTCTTGCAATAACATCATCTGCTATTGCTGCAGCGAAGACTTTCCCCACTATGCTGAGCAGGGAGATTCCACGGTAGTTGTTGCAGTCACTGCGGTCACAAAGAACAAAGAACAAAGAACAGTACAGCACAGGAACAGGCCATTCGGCCCTCCAAGCCTGCGCCGATCTTGATGCCTGCCTAAACTAAAACCTTCTGCACTTCCGGGGACCGTATCCCTCTATTCCCATCCTATTCATGTATTTGTCAAGATGCCTCTTAAACGTCATTATCGTACCTGCTTCCACCATCTCCCCCGACAGCAAGTTCCAGGCACTCACCACCCTCTGTGTAAAGAACTTGCCTTGCAGATCCCCTCTAAACTTTGCCCCTCTCACCTTAAACCTACGTCCCCTAGTAACTGACTCTTCCACCCTGGGAAAAAGCTTTTGACTATCCACTCTGTCCAAGCCGCTCATAACTTTGTAAACCTCTATCATGTCCCCCCTCCACCTCCGTCGTTCCAGTGAAAACAATCCGAGTTTATCCAACCTCTCCTCATAGCTAATGCCCTCCAGACCACGCAACATCCTGATAAACCTCTTCTGTACCCTCTCCAAAGCCTCCATGTCCTTCTGGTAGTGTGGCGACCAGAACTGCACGCAATATTCTAAGTGTGGCCTAACTAAGGTTCTGTACAGCTGCAGCATGACTTGCCAATTTTTATACTCTATGCCCCGACCGATGAAGGCAAGCATGCCGTATGCCTTCTTAACTACCTTATCCACCTGCGTTGCCACTTTCAGTGACCTGTGGACCTGTATGCCCAGATCTCTCTGCCTGTCAATACTCCTAAGGGTTCTGCCATTTACTGTATACTTCCCAACTGCATTAGATCTTCCAAAATGCATTACCTCACATTTGTCTGGATTAAACTCCATCTGCCATTTCTCTGCCCAAGTCTCCAACTGATCAATATCCTGCTGTATCCTCTGACAATCCTCATCACTATCCGCAACTCCACCAACCTTTGTGTCGTCCGCAAACTTACTAATCAGACCAGCTACATTTTCCTCCAAATCATTTATATATACTACAAAGAGCAAAGGTCCCAGCACTGATCCCTGCGGAACACCACTAGTCACATCACTCCATTGAGAAAAGCACCCTTCCACTGCTACCCTCTGTCTTCTATGACCGAGCCAGTTCTGGATCCATCTTGCCAGCTCACCTCTGATCCCATGTGACTTCACCTTTTGTACCAGTCTGCCATGCGGGACCTTGTGAGGCTTTACTGAAGTCCATATAGATAACATCCACTACCCTTCCTTCATCAATCATCTTTGTCACTTCCTCAAAAAACTCAATCAAATTAGTGAGACACGACCTCCCCTTCACAAAACCATGCTGCTTCTCGCTAATAAGTTCGTTTGTTTCCAAATGGAAGTAAATTCTGTCCCAAAGAATCCTCTCTAATAATTTCCCTACCACTGATGTAAGGCTCACCGGCCTATACCGTACTGGACCTGATATTGGGGAATGAGCCCGGCCAGGTGGTCGAAGTTTCATTAGGGGAGCATTTCGGGAACAGTGACCATAATTCCGTAAGTTTTAAGGTACTTGTGGATAAGGACAAGAGTAGTCCTCGGGTGAAGGTGCTAAATTGGGGGAAGGCTAATTATAACAATATTAGGCAGGAACTGAAGAATTTAGATTGGGGGCGGCTGTTTGAGGGTAAATCAACATCTGACATGTGGGAGTCTTTCAAATGTCAGTTGATTAGAATCCAGGACCAGCATGTTCCTGTGAGGAAGAAGGATAATAAATAAAAACAAGAAATGCTGGAACCACTCAGCAGGTCTGGCAGCATCTGTGGAAAGAGAAGCAGAGTTAACGTTTCAGGTCAGTGACCCTTCTTCGGAACTGACAAATATTAAAAATGTCACAGGTTATAAGCAAGTGAGGTGGGGGTGGGGCAAGAGATAACAAAGGAGAAGGTGTAGATTGGACAAGGCCCATAGCTGACCAAAAGGTCATGGAGCAAAGGCAAACTATATGTTAATGGTGTGTTGAAAGACAAAGCATTAGTACAGAAAAGGTGATAACGGACTGAATATTGAACAGCAGCAAGTGCAAACATGAAAAAAAAAACAGTGGGGAAGCAAACTGAACAAACTAAGATGAAATGAAATAAATGCAAAAAAAAAAGGTTGTAAAAAATAAAAAAAGAAAAAAGAAAAGAAAAGAAAAAACAACTAAAAATGAAAGTAAAATGGGGGGCTGTCATGCTCTGAAATTATTGAACTCAATGTTCAGTCCGGCAGGCTGTACTGTGCCTAATCGGTAGATGAGATGCTGTTCCTTGAACTTGCGTTGATAAAGGAAGAAGGATAAGTTTGGCAAGTTTCGGGAACCTTGGATAACACGGGATATTGTGAGCCCAGTCAAAAAGAAAAAGGAAGCATTCATAAGGGCTAGAAGGCTGGGAATGGACGAAGCCCTTGAGGAATAGAAAGAAAGTAGGAAGGAACTTAAGCAAGGAGTCAGGAGGGCTAAAAGGGGTCATGAAAAGTCATTGGAAAACAGGATTAAGGATAATTCCAAGGCTTTTTATACATATATAAAGAGCAAGAGGGTAGCCAGGGAAAGGGTTGGCCCACTCAAGGACAGAGGAGGGAATCTATGAGTGGAGCCAGAGGAAATGGGCGAGGTACTAAATGAGTACTTTGCATCAGTATTCACCAAAGAGAAGGACTTGGTGGATGATGAGTCTAGGGAAGGGAGTGCAGATAGTCTGGGTCATGTCGATATCAAAAAGGAGGAGGTGTTGGGGTCTTGAAAAACATTAAAGTAGATAAGTCCCCAGGGCCTGATGGGATCTACCCCAGAATACTGAGGGAGGCAAGGAAGGAAATTGCTGGGGCCTTGACAGAAATCTTTGTATCCTCATTGGCTACAGGCACTGGAGAGGACTGGAGAATAGCCAATGTTGTTCCTTTGTTTGTCACCCTTGTTCTTATAGAGGGTGATGATATTGGCATCGCGCATGTCCTGTGGTACTGCTCCCTCGTCCCAGCACAGGCAAAGCAGTTCGTAGAGTGCCGAAAGTATGGCAGGCTTGGCGCTCTTGATTATTTCAGGGATAATGCCGTCCTTCCCAGGGGCTTTTCCACTGGCTAGAGAATCAATGGCATCACTGAGTTCCGATTTTGCTGGTTGTATGTCCAGCTCATCCATGACTGGCAGAGACCGGGCTGCATTGAGGGCGGTCTCAGTGACAACATTTTCCCTGGAGTACAGTTCTAGGTAGTGCTCCACCCAGCGGTCAATTTGCTTGCGTTGGTCAGTGATTATGTCCCCTAATTTAGATTTGAGGGGGGCGATCCTCTTGCTGGTTGGCGCAAAAGCTCTCTTAATGCCATCATACATTCCTCTGATGTTTCCGGTGTCTGAGGCCAGCTGAATATGACTGCATAGGTGCTGTCAGTAGTCATTTGCGCAGCGCCTGGCTGTTCTTTGTGCAGCGCTTCTGGCTGCTTTAAGTGCTACGGATGTTAACTCACTGTGGGCTGGGGCCGACCATGACTCATGGCCCTCCTGCCTTGGGTGCTATGGCATTGGAAGCTTGAATGAGAATGGACAGAGACTGCTGGAATTGCAATGTGCTTAGCGGCTATGACAGGTTCCAGCTCCTCAAAGTGAGATTGAAAGCAGTCTGCATTCCGCTTCACGCATTTGCCATAGGTGGTCATTGCTGAGTCATAGATGTGTCATAGGCATCTCTGATGTGGGCCCACTTGGTCTCTGCATCCCCTGTAGGAGTGTTTTGAAGGGCTTTTTCAAGTGAATTTCGAAACTTACGTAACAGCTGTGGATGAGAAATTCTGCTAGTGTTGATGCGCGGGCGGCCCTTCTGCTTGGAGTGATGCAGCTTCTTTGGTTTGAGTCTAACCTTGCTGCACACCAGAGAGTGGTCAGTGTCACAGTCCGCACTGTGGAAGCTGCGTGTGATTTGAACGCTGTTTAAAGAGGCTCGCCTTGTGATGATGAGGTCCAGCTGGTGTCAACGACGTGATCTTGGGTGCCTCCAAGAAACCTGGTGACAGGGTTTAGTGTGAAAGAACGAGTTGGTGATGTAGAGGTTATGATAGGTACACAATTCCAGCAGTCTCTGTCCATTCTCATTCATCCTTCCAATGCCATAGCACCCAAGGCAGGAGGGCCATGAGTCATGGTCGGCCCCAACCCTGACATTAAAGTCCCCCTGCAGGAACAGGTGTTCGGTATTGGGGATGCTACTAATGATATTATGGAGTTCCTCGTAGAGCTGGTCTTTAGCTTCAGGTGGGGAGCAGAGTGTTGGAGCATAGATGCTGAGTAGGTGTACTGGACCAGAGGAGGTGAACAGTATGCGTCCCGAGCCATTTGAAGGTGGCTCTATCATGCTGAGCAAAGAGTTTCTGATGGCGAAGCCCACTCCATGCTGTCTTGGTTCTTCAGGATCCCTACCCTGCGAGAAGAAGGTGTAGTCTTACTCTCTTAGAGATCCGCCCGCAGGGAGGCGTGTCTCCTGAAGTGCCGCAATGTCCACATTGAGTCTACTGAGCTCGTTGTTGATGATGGCGGTCTTCCGGGAATCGTTGATTTGTGTAAAGTCATCCGACAGGCCAGGACACATCGTTCTGACGTTCCAGCTTGCAAAACGAAGGGCTGGTACCTTCTTTCCTTTTTTTGTCGTGCTGTTTGGTGCGGTGTTACAGTCCACTTGTCGGGCAATGACCCTGAGCTCCAAGCACCCATTGAAGCAGGTGGACTGTGGCGGGACAGAACTTTACTGACCGGGGGCTGCCCAATTTGAAGTGGGCGGTAGCTGTCCAGTGAGATGTGATGACCTCTGCCCCGACAAAGGCAACTCGTGGCGCCCAAATTCTAAGCCAATTGAGTTGGACTTCTAACCCGTAACTGCTGCCTTCCGTGTTGTTTTGGTCGCTGTGAGGCGACTATGGAGTGACCTCTCCATGGCGCATGCCTGGGCAGATGTACGGAGGTTGTGAGTTGCCCAAGCATCAAAACTCCCCTCTCAGCAGTCCTGGTGGGGTCCAAAGGAGTGCAGAGCATGACACCGGTATGGCTGTAGGAACTGCCGGAAACACGCTTTCGGGTTCCACGGTGACTGCAATAACTGCCGTGGAATCTCCCTGCTCAGCATAGTGGGAAAAGTCTTCGCTCGAGTCACTTTAAACAGGCTTCAGAAGCTGGCTGAGCGTGTCTACCCTGAGGCACAATGTGGCTTTCGAGCAGAGAGATCTACCATTGACATGCTGTTCTCCCTTCGCCAGCTACAGGAGAAATGCCATGAACAACAGATGCCCCTCTACGCTGCTTTCGTTGATCTCACTAAAAACCTTTGACCTCGTCAGCAGACGTGGTCTCTTCAGACTACTAGAAAAGATCGGATGTCCACCAAAGCTACTAAGTATCATCACCTCATTCCATGACAATATGAAAGGCACAATTCAGCATAGATGCGCCTTATCAGACCCCTTTCCTATCCTGAGTGGCGTGAAACAGGGCTGTGTTCTCGCACCCACACTGTTTGGGATTTTCTTCTCCCTGCTGCTTTCACATGCGTTCAAGTCCTCTGAAGAAGGAATTTTCCTCCACACAAGATCAGGGGGCAGGTTGTTCAACCTTGCCCGTCTAAGAGTGAAGTCCAAAGTATGGAAAGTCCTCATCAGGGAACTGCTCTTTGCTGACGATGCTGCTTTAACATCTCACACTGAAGAGTGCCTTCAGAGTCTCGTCGACAGGTTTGCGGCTGCCTGCAACGAATTTGGCCTAACCATCAGCCTCAAGAAAACGAACATCATGGGGCAGGACGTCAGAAATGCTCCATCCATCAATACTGGCGACCACGCTCTGGAAGTGGTTCAAGAGTTCACCTACCTAGGCTCAACTATCACCAGTAACCTGTCTCTCGATGCAGAAATCAACAAGCGCATGGGAAAGACTTCCACTGCTATGGCCAGACTGGCCAAGAGAGTGTGGGAAAATGGCGCACTAACACGGAACACAAAAGTCCGAGTGTATCAAGCCTGTGTCCTCAGTACCTTGCTCTACGGCAGCGAGGCCTGGACAACGTATGTCAGCCAAAAGCGACGTGTCAATTCATTCCATCTTTGCTGCCTCTGGAGAATCCTTGGCATCAGGTGGCAGGACCATATCTCCAACACAGAAGTCCTCGAGGCAGCCAACATCCACAGCATATACACCCTACTGAGCCAGCGGCGCTTGAGATGGCTTGGCCATGTGAAGATGGCAGGCTCCCCAAGGACACATTGTACAGCGAGCTTGTCACTGGTATCAGACCCACCGGCCGTCCATGTCTCTGCTTCAAAGACATCTGCAAACGCGACATGACGTCCTGTGACATCGATCACAAGTCATGGGAGTCAGTTGCCAGCGATCGCCAGAGCTGGCGGGCAGCCATAAGGGTGGGGCTAAAGTGTGGCGAGTCGAAGAGACTTCGCAGTTGGCAGGAAAAAAGACAGAAGCGCAAGGGGAGAGCCAACTGTGTAACAGCCCCAACAACCAACTTTATCTGTTGCACCTGTGGAAGAGTCTGTCACTCTAGAATTGGCCTTTATCGCCACTCCAGGCGCTGCTTCACAAACCACTGACCACCTCCAGGCGCTTACCCATTGTCTCTCGAGACAAGGAGGCCAAAGAACAAAGAAAATTGCTGCAGTGGAATACAGCAATGTGTTTGCTTCAGACTGACTGTCTGATTTGGAAGCAATTCAGTATCTCAAAAATTTTTTTCACCAGAGTGACCAATTTTGAGTTTGATGTGTTTGATTTGGTCTTTCCAAGTGTCCAAACCTCTCTGGTATTGTGAATTTAAGATCCATGGCTTTCTATTTGGTTTACTTTCTCTTTTAAAATTTCCCCTCCAGTATCAGAGATTTCCTGTACCTTTCAGCTTCGCGCTGACTCCTGCTACAGTCACCATTTGTCTCTGTGAAATCCCGCCGCTAGACTCCATATTTCTTTCTTTACATGCAGTTTTGTAGCATTTTTGTGATACTCTTTTTACTCCCTTGTCTCAGAGTATTGACTATTTGCAGCCTCTTTGTTTTTTTTCCCACTCGCTCCAGTAGCCACATCTAATGGCACTGACCTCGGATCCGCCCTCACTAAAGACTTTTGGTTTTCCTGGTGCTGCCTGCCTTGTGTCGTTAGGAACAAATTTTTTACCCTCTTTAAGGATTGCTCACCAGATCCCTGATTGTTACTTGGTTCTCAAAGCCTGCGCTCGCTGGAACTGAATTTCTTTTCACAGACTACCCTCCTCTGTGGTTCAACCTGATTGCCTCTCCAAGCCGATTCCCCGACTCTCCATGCCTCCTTTGTCCGTGGGGCAGCTCTGGAGCTTTTTAACAGCCTCTTCTCAAGTTCTGCAGTTTTGGTGCTTTATCCATGTCAGCCTTCATCAAATATTTCTTCAAATTCTTCTTCTGGGTGTTGCATGGTAAAAACCACCACTGTTCACCATATTGTATGTTTGGTTAGTCTACTGTCACTTTAATCTGCTTGCTTAGTCTAGCTAAGAGAGATTCCTTACTCTTCAGCACTTTGGACATTAACTCTCTTATTACGTTTGAACTATTTACTGATTTATACAAGTACGTATGACTTCTCTGAAGCCACGCTGCAGCTCCCTCCAGCCTCTCTCACATGTGATCTCTTACATCATCATGGTGGGAGGTATTCCATACACTGTCTCAACATTAACCCTTTCAGACCCTTACCCTACAAATACAATTGACTATACTATCTAGGTGGCACTTCAGTGCCCAGTACTGAGTAAATGCTGAACTGTCGGAGGTACCATCATTCCGATTAGATGTTAAAACAAGTTCCTGTCTGCCCTTTCAGCTGGACATAAAAAAATTCCCTGGCTCTATTCAAAGAATAGCAGGGGAGTGAGTTCTCTCCTGTTGTCCTGATCAATATTGATCCCTCAGCCAAAACCTGAAATACATGATCTTGCCATTTATTTCATTACTGTTTGTGGGAGCTTTCTGTGTGCAAATTGGCTCCTGCATTTCCTATATAACAACAGTGACTACAGTTCAAAAAGTACTTCATTGGCTGAAATGCACTTTAGGAACTCCTAAGGTCATATATGTGCTTTGGAAATGGAAGTCTTTCCTTTCTATTAACTGACTTTCTCTTTGCGAAATGACCTGCATGACTCAAAAACTCATTATCACTTATAGGAAAGAACTCACATTGATCTAGAATCTCATCATTTCCTCAGGATTTCATGTCCAATGAATTACTTCTGAACTGGACTCATTAGCCTAGATTTTCACCAATCTCCTTGTCGTTAACCAGTTCCGAATTTGTTGGTTTTCAAATTAGAATACGTCACAGAATGCATTGCAGCAAATCAAACACTCAGCAGTGATCAAAGTGCCTGTAAATCTAGAACTCTATCCCCCAGAATGCTGTGGATACTGGGTCAATGGAAAGCTTCAAAGGTGAGATTTAGAATGATACATTGATAGGGTGAGACAAAATAGGGTGGGAGGAGGCCTGTGTGGAGCATCAACATCAGTAAGGACAGGTATGGCCGAATGGCTTGTTTTTGTGCTGTAAATTTTAGTTAGCTAAAACGATTACAAGTTACAGAACAAATGCAGTATATGGAGTTGAGATATGGATCTAATTGAATGGCGGAAGGGGCTGAAATGCCTGTTCGTAGTTCCAATGATCTTCAGAGTTGAAGTGATGGCACATTCACCGTGCTGAGGGTTTAAGTGAACAAAAGTGTAACTCCTCAAATACGCCTTAATCGACAATTGAGCCATGCATTAAACTCCGATGTCCTGCTAAAATACTGACCTACCTTTGACAGAAAGCTGAAGAAATTTAATTGATGCGATAAAAGACTAAAATGTATGTGCGAAAACTGCCCCATTTCCTTTTGTGATTTGAGACTGATGAAGCAATCACAGGAAACACGCAGATAATAGACTAACAAAAATATTTACAGCAGCAAATTTACTAAGGAGACATGGGGCAAGCACTTAGGTATCCAGTTACCTGGTGGAGAGATGGCCAATAAACCGGGGTTTGTGCATCGGGTTTGTAGCATTCACTGAAGACAGGAATCAGAATCAAGAGTAAACAGATTAATGAAGCAGCTGGAAGAAGCCAGATGATGTAGATATTATTGGATTAAACCAACATCAGATTAGCTTTAGCTTCGGGAAATAACATAACACCAAAAAGCACAATACAACCCCTTGAGTAGAAGACCGGAAAGATAATACAACATAAAGTTGTCTGTAACCATGACAGGATAAAACTTTTAGGTTCTTGTTGAGGTGTCTGAAAATCTAAAACTAATAACGTGCAAACGCGCTAAATAATTGCAGTGGGTTTTCATGTCTGATTACAAAGATGTTTTGATTTACGAAATGATTTTTTCTAATAACTCATCACTCAGTTTTCTCACACAATGACAAATGGACCTACTTGCTTTTGCAATTTTTTTGGCTACTAGCTTTAGAAATTTTATGCCTTGTCTTTTTCTATCACTGATATTTTTCTGTTTGAAATGTTTAGCACTCTTCTTGATCTTGTCTGAAGGCTTAACCCCAGAGCAACACAATCAGACATTGCACTAGAATTCTCATTGTTCGATATGCTGGAAGTAAATTTGTGTGTGTTTGTGTCTGTGTGTGCTTGTGCATGCACTTCATTGGCTGTAAAATGCTTTGGAACAACCTGAGGTTATGAAAGATGCTATCTCAACATCCTGGGGATGACTATTGAATAGAAACTTAACTGGATCAGCCACATAAAGACTGCGCTACATGAATAGGTCAGAGGCTAGGAATTCTGCAGTGAATGTCTCACCTCCTGATTCCCCAAAGCCTGTCCACCATCTACAAAGCACAAGCCACCACACTTTAGGGAGGATGTGAAGGTCCTTGAGAGAGTGCAGAGGAGATTTACCAGAATGGTTCAAGATATAAGGGAACTTTGCTGCAAAATTAGGTTGGAGAAGATTGGGTTGTTCTCCTTGGCAGATCTGATCGAGGTGTCCAAGATTATTACAGGGTCAGATAAGGTAGACAAAGAAAATCTGTTCCCATTAGATGATGGTACAAGGACAATGGGACACAGATTTAAGATTTTGAGCAGAAGATACAGGGGATTGTGTGGTAGAGATTTTTTTATGCAGCAAGAGGTAATGGCCTGGAACTCAGCTTTCGAGGGTAGTGTAAGCAGAGATGATGAATGATTTCAAAAGGAAATTGATAGGCACTTGAGGGAAATAAACTCAAGCAGGGCTATGGGGATAAAACAGGGGAATAGGACTGACTGGATTCCTCTACAGAGAATCAGAATGGACTTGATGGGCTGAATGGCCTCCTTCTGTGCCATAATAACTCTATGACACTAAGTTCTCCCTGTGTCTGCGTGAGTTTCCTCCGGGTGCTCCAGTTTCCTCCCACATGCCAAAGACTTGCAGGTTGATAGGTAAATTGGCCTTTATAAATTGCCCCTAGTATAGGTAGGTGGTAGGGGAATATAGGGACAGGTGAGGATGTGGTAGGAATATGGGATTAGTGTAAGATTAGTATAAATGGGTGGTTAATGGTCGGCACAGACCCGGTGGGCCGAAGGGCCTGTTTCAGTGCTGTATCTCTAAATCAAATCAAAAAATCAAGTCAGGAGTGTGATGAAATACTACCCACTTGCCTGAATGAGTGCATCTCCAACAACACTAAAGAAGCTCAACACCATTCAGGGCGACATAGCCTGCTTGACCTGCACTCCATCCACCAGCTTAAACATTCATTCACACCACCACCAGCACACCATGGCAGCAGTGTGTACCATCTACAAGATGCACTACAGCAACTCACCAAGACTCCTTCAACAGCACCTTCCAAACCCATGTCCTCTACCACCTAGAAGACAAAGAGCAGCAGGCACATGGGAGCACCACCAGCTGCAAGTTCCCCTCCAAACCACAAAACATTCTAACTTGGAACTATATCTCTGTTCCTTCATTGTTGCTCAGTCAAAAACCTGGAACTCCCTCACCAACAGCACTGCAGGTGTACCTACACCACATGGACTGCAGCAGTTCAAGAAGGCAGCTCACTACCACCAAGGGCAATTATGGATGGGCAATAAATGCTGGCCTAGCCAGTAATGCCTACATCCCACAAAGAGATATTAAAAAATATATAAATACAAGTCTCTTTTTCTATCTCCTGCCACTTTCCCACTGCCTACCCCTTTTCCTCATGTCTCCTCCCTGATTCCTGCTGGATTATGATACCTGAAGGTACCAGATGGCCTGTGGGACCTCCCTCACATGGAAGCATGCCAGATCTCCCACCTCTCCTGAAGGCAATGACTCCAACATCTGAGATCCCGTGCAGACATACACAGCGAAATAAGTTTTAAAATAACGCACAATTAATTATTGCAATCTTGTCCCAATGGGAGTTCTGGAGTTTTTCTTAAGGCCAAGAAGGATAGTTAAAACGTGATGCCATGCCAACACTTGCAAGGAGTTGGTTTCATTGATACAATGTCCCTTGTGCCACAATATAAATAATGTTTTTGGAATTTCAGATAATTTGGGATATGTTTGGCACCAGTATTATGTTATAAGGTGCCCACATCTCCTCTGGTTCACCACAGTGGATCTGTCTATCTGTTTCTGTGGCCCTTCCCAAATACTCATTGCATCAGAAAAGTTCAGAATCAAAAGTGAAAATAAGTGGGATAAGCATGGAATCATAGAATAAAACAGCATGGAAACAGGCCATTTGGCACATTGTGCGTGCGCCAGCTCTTTGATAGAGCTATCCAATTTGCTTATTCCCCGACCCTTTTCTCTTAGTACTTCAAAGTTCTAAGTCTTTATCCAATTCCCTTTTGAGAGTTGCTATTGAATCTGCTTCCACCACCTTTCCCGTAATGCATTCCAGATCACAGCAACTTGCTGCGTGAAGAAAGGTCTCCTCAACTCAACTTTTGCTCTTTTGCCAGTAGTTGGAATTCCAAAAGGCTCTCTGTACATGTGACCAGTCAGCCAGTGTGCAGCATTGATGCTTTGCAGCCACCTTGGTTTGGTCATAAAGAGTAAAGCGAAAGCAACACCAAGATAGGGAACTTTTACCTATTAGCTGATGTCTTGTGGCATTGCTCTTGGTGAGCGAGGGAGTTTTAAAGAATGGGGAGCTTTGCCACGTAGTATAATCAGAGACATTGGCATTGGGATGACCTTGGGTTCTGGCAACACTGGGAAGGTCTGGCAATACAGGGATGGGCTTTGAGACTTTGGCAGTGTCTGAGAGCACTGGGAGGGGACATAAGCCCAGGGGCACTGTGGAAATGACTAGAAAAATGTTCAACAGACAGCATTTGTGTGGTGGCGGCCATTATGAATTCCTATCACTGGAGTGAGTGTGAGTGACAGAATGTTAGGGTGTTTGTGTGGCGGGGTTTGAGATTAAGTCAACCTGATTCGGATGGTGGGCCCTTAAATATGCAAATTGGGGTGCCAGAATGGACATAGGGTCCCGATGGCAATTTTGACCAACAACTGTGCAGAGAGTTCCGTGCTCGGCTATACCGTGTTTCACCAGGTTGGTGGAGGAGGGTGGGAAGGGGGTGGGGTGGGGTGGGGTGGGGGGTGCGGAATGGGGGTATTGAAAGAAGTGGCAGCAATAAAATGGTAAGCTTTACCATTATTTTTGCAGTGCCCACAGAAGCAGGAGTGCTCCTCTGGGCTTCACAAGAATAACGTGGCCTGCTACCATCACTGGGGCTCTATCTTCCTCCAAAACTTATCACAAGATGGATTGCCCCCCCTCCAACCCTCCCTCCACCAGTGAACCTACCTTCCTGTCGGCCATTGTTGGCCTCCAGGCTGCCCAATATGGCGCCAACTGAGAGCTGGTGGGCGACAGAGAGGGGCACCCATTTACTTCCTACAGCAACCCATGAGGTCCAGTCTTCAGCAGGGGCCAGGCCTCCCAACGTGGCAGTGATGGAGAAGCAGCCAGTGGGCTCCACCAGTCGGCCACCCACTAGTTAACATCGACCACACAATCAGCAGCTCAGATCAGGCGGTGTTGCTATCATTGGGTGGAACCTTTCCGCTCCGCAGAGGTAGATTAGGAGGAAACTTAGAAATTAGCGTTTCAGGTTGGCTACATGACACATTTCCGCCTCCAAGCGATCTTGCCAGAGGCTGAGTCAACGCGGCAGTCGCTACCCGCTCACAGCGGTTGGGTAGCCAATTAGGCACAACAAGGGGCCAATTGAGGGCAGGTTTATGGTGTCACCAGGATCTTCCTGACAGCGGACGGGCCCTTCGATGAGGCTGAAGCAGAGCAGGTAAATGGAGGCGGCCTCCAGGCGGCAGACTAGAGGCCATTGGCACCTCCTCTCAATCACCCCATCCCAGAGATGTGGGAATGGGAGGGCCATGGCCACAAGTCGTTTATCCTACGCAGCTGTGGCCATTCTTTATTTGTAAGGTTTCAGAGTGCTGCAGAGAGCGTCTCCATTTTGAGGTGCCCACATTGTCCCCTACCTGCCTCAGAGCCACCCATCTCTCCTAGTGGGGCTGCCGTCCTTGATTGAATGGTGAACGCGGAGTTGTCCTCTTAATCGGCCATCTCCCATAAGGTCCTGATGACGTGTGGCCAGCTGACACCAGTGGGGTCGGGACCCTCTTTTGTTCCTGACGGCAGGAAAATTTCAAAGACGATTCCACCCACTATGTCTCCCGGTTACACGACTGTAAGTTAATGGGCAGTGCAAATGCAATCCTGAAGAGAAGAAAGAAAGACTTCCATTGACACAGTGCCTTTCATAACATCTCACAGAGCTTTACAGCCTCTGAAGTATTTTTGAAGTGTAGTTAGCGTGCTAATGTCGGAAACGTGGCAGCCAATTTTGCACACAGCAAGGTCCCAAAAACACAGCAAAGAGATAATGACTACATCATCTGTTTTTAGTGATGCTGGTTGACAGACAAATTAATATCTACACCAGGCAGAACTCTTCAAAATAGCTCCGTCTGATCTTTTATATTCATCCAAGAGAGCAGATGGGGCACTAATTTAACATCTCTGCTGAAAGATGGCATCCCCCAACAGTGCAGCACTTCCTCAGTGGGTCAGCCTAGATTTTACACTCTAGTCTCTGGAGGGAGATTTGAGCCCACAACCACCAGGTTTGGAGAAAAGAGTGCGAATGACTGACCCCACAACTGACACAATGTAAGAGCTACTCACAGGAATGACTAGCTCTGCTCAACCTGAGTGAATTTCTAACAATCATTCAATAGTCTGATCATAGAACATAAAAAAGCCAAATATTTGCCTATTAATCATTACTGCATCTGTCCATTAGAATTTAGCTTATCTCCAACTGCGAATACAGCTCAGGATTTTTACATTAACCGGCATCTAATTATGCTATTAACTATGTAACTCAACCAACTCCTTCATCAACTAAATAATGGTCATTTCTGTAATTGGTGGTTATAAGAATGAATTCACTAGTAAAGTTTGAGATAATCTTCTTAATCATTTCCACACTCCCCTTATGATAGAAGGGTTGATGGTTTATTCGTCTATCAGGGCAAATTCTAATTATTCTGATAAATGCCTTGCAATGTAAAGCCCAATTATTTTTTTGTACAAGTTAACACAGACTTGAAATAAAAACAGAAAATGATGGAAATACTCAGTAATTCTGGCAGCATCTACAGAGAGAGAAACAAGTTAGCGTTTCAGGTTAGTAACTTTTCATCAGAACTGACAAAATTTACAGATGCGACAGGTTCTAAGAAAGTACAGAGGCAGTGAAAAGGGACAATGGAGGAGGAGGGGGAAAAAGGTACAAGAGACATACAGAAACCCTGCCAGAGAGAAGAGCAGAACTTCTTCACGGTGGATATTCCTGGGAGAGCAGTGGCAGTGAAATAAACACTAAAACAAATGCAAAATACTATGGATTTTGGAAATGCAGAAAATACTTGCAGACCTGATGTCTGACCTTGTGTCAGAAGTTCGACAGTAGTTTGGAATCGATGGAAGGAGCAAATGTGGCACAACGGTAGCGTGTCAGATTCCAGATCAGAACATAGGAACAGGAGAAGGCCATTCAGCCCCTTGAGCCCGCTCCACCATTCAGTTACACCAGGGTTGATCTGTATCTGAACTTCATTTACCTGCTTTGTTTTCATATCCCTTCACACCCACGTACATCACATCTCTGAGGTGCAATCAGTTCTTGTACTTCACTGTTACTTGAAAGGTTGGCGGTTGGGGCAATTGGATAACTTTACAAATTGGAAGATGTAGGTGAGTAAATTATTAGAAATAGGAGAGCTGGAGGAAACCTTACGAAAAACAGGCCCAAACTTATTGAGCTTTTCTACTATCCTAGGGATGTAGGAAATGCTTACAAGGGAATATTTATTATCCAACATTGTTATGCCTAGAGAGCATTAAGAGTTAATCAGGAACTGTGAGACTGGAGCCACTGGTAGATCAGATTAAGAAAAGGGAGGGGGGGAGGGAGGGGCAGGTTCCCTTTTCTGAAGGGCTGTAGTCTATCAGTTGGGTTTTTAATCAACATGCTGGTGTGAGCCTTGACTGAATTGATAGTACTCTCACTTCATTATCAGAAGCTTGAGTGCTCAAGCCCATGAGAGTAGAGCACGTATTCTACACTGGCACTCCAAGTGCAGTATTGTCAGAGATGCCATCTTTCACAGAAGATGGTAAACTGAGGCCTCATCTGCTCTAAGTCACTGCTGCGTATTTTGGGATGTGAAATGTTTTATAGAAGTTGTGGTAACTATCCCACCTGGGCAGGAATACTTTTTGAGGGTGAAAACTCCACTACTTGCCTCAGGCGTAAACATGCTAGAATTTTATAGCATTGCATAGAACATACAATATAGCAACAGGCCATTCGGCCCAGCTAGTCTATGCTAGTGCTTATACTCCACATGAGCCTCCCTCTTTCCATGCAATTTATTTCTTTCCGCATTCTCTCTCATGTATGCATCAAGGATCCCCTTAAGTGCTTCAACCCCTCTACATGGCAGGAAGTTCCACAATCTGTACTTGAGATTGGGCTGCTTGTAAAACTCATGTGCTGCACCCGTCAAAAGTGCCTAGTCCTCAATCGGTTAATGGACTTCAAGTCTTTTGGGAGGCAAGGGTATTAAGGGTTTCAGAACCAAGGTGGGCAGATAGAGTTAAGTACACATCAGCTATGATCTAATTAAAGGGCTGAACAGGCGCGAGGAGCTGAATGGCCTACTCCTGTTCCTATGTTCCGACATGAGCTTTAACCCTTTTATTTCAGCCTCTTTTTTATTTCTGGAGCACTTATAGATGTAGCGTAGCCTCTGATTAAAAAGCAAATCCATTCTCGTGGGTCCCCCTCTCTCCACCTGAAGGTTCATTTTTGTATCGCCCTGAAAGACATAAAAACCTGTAACGAGGGATTTTTTTTTTAGTACAGCTTCTCATTTTGATTGAAAATGTTTGCTTTTTTAAGATCGTTGTCAAAATCAGCAACAAAAATAAAAAGCGATTCCAGCAGTGGGAATCTAAAGAAAAGAGAAAAAAAAACCGGTTCGAGAGAATGGTGTAAGCCTTTTTAAATTGCAGCCTTTGTTGCAGGGTCTTGTACAGCTGTAAGGATACAAGAGTGCTGAGTTTTTCAGAGTTCGCGCTGTGGTAACCATGGAGAGTGAACTGTGGCAGAACACTACAGCTTGTCAACCACGTCGTATGTGAATGATCAGCTGTAGAGAGCAGGAATGTAAATACAATACCTCAAACTCATTCACAGTTCTTAACTTTGCACACAGCCCTTTGTGGCTCCAGAGTTGAAAGTAGGCCCATTGACAAGCCTGTATTCAGATACGCTGACTAATTTAACACCAACTACTCTTGTCTTGCTGCAGTTCCAACCTCGTTGGAAAGAGCTAAAAGAGCCCTTTTATACATTGGGATTAATTTATATATCACGCACTCCCAGATGCATATTCTCATTCACAGACTGTTCTGATATTTCTTCTCCATCCCTTGATCTTCTCAGGCTATGGTGGTTGGAGAGACAGATGGGCAAATCTGAACCTTGCTACAGTCTCCGAGATAACAACAGCAATATATTATATGTTTATATGACAGTGTTAACAGAATATAATGTTCCAAGACACTTTTCAGGAGCATTAAAAGCAAAATTAGACACCAAGAAACAAAAGGCGAGGATCAAAAGCTTGGTCAAACAGGTAGGTTTTAAGCAGTTTCTTTAAGGATGAAAGAGAGATAGAGAGGTAGAGCTGTTTAGGGAGGGAATTCCAGACTTTAGGGCCTAGGCAACTGAAGGCACAGCCACCATTGGTGGAGCAATTAAAATCAGAGATGTTCATGAGGCCAGAATTGGAGGAGTGCAGACATTGTGGAGGGTTGTGGGTCTGGAGGAGATTACAGAGATAGGGAGGGGCGAGGCCATGGAGGGATTTGCAAACATAGATGAGAATTTTAAAATTGAAGCATTGCATGACAATGTAGGTCAGTGAGCACAGGAGTGAATGGGACTTGGCGTGAGTAACAGCATAGTCAGCAGAATTTTGGATGACCTCAAGTTTACGGTGGGTAGAATGTGGGGGCCAAACAGGAGTGCATTGGAATAGTCAAGCCTAGATGTAAAAAAGGCATGGGTGAGGGTTCCAGCAGTAGATGAGCTGTGGGAAGGGCAAAATATTACAGAAGGGGAAATATTCAGTCTTAGTGATTGCAGAGCTAAGTGGTCAGAAGCTCACCTCAGGGTCAAATACAGGGCGGCACAGTGGCGCAGTGGTTAGCACTGCAGCCTCACAGCTCCAGCGACCCGGGTTCAATTCTGGGTACTGCCTGTGAGGAGTTTGCAAGTTCTCCCTGTGTCTGCGTGGGTTTTCTCCGGGTGCTCCGGTTTCCTCCCACAAGCCAAAAGACTTGCAGGTTGGTAGGTAAATTGGCCATTATAAATTGCCACTAGTATAGGTAGGTGGTAGGGAAATATAGGGAGAGGTGGGGATGTTTGGTAGGAATATGGGATTAGTGTAGGATTAGTATAAATGGGTGGTTGATGGTCGGCACAGACTCGGTGGGCTGAAGGGCCTGTTTCAGTGCTGTATCTCCAAACTAAACTAAACTAAACTAATAACACTGAGGTTGTGAACAGACTGTTCAGCCTCAGACAGTTGCCAGGGAGAAGGCTGGAGTCGATAGCCAGGGAACAGCCAGGGAACAGACAATGGCTTCAGTCTTCCCAACATTTAATTGGAGGAACTTTCTGCATTTTGTGATTTAACCCTCCCTGCGTGGAGCATCACACAATGGGAATGCTAATCGAATAATAGGTGCAGGAGTGAGCAATCCTGGATTTGCAGCCTTCCCAATTTTTGTCCGTTAATATTAACTAGGAGGCCATGAGTTGGTTAGTGCACCTTGCTGAAGCTCCACACACTAAATCCCAAGGCTTTTTATACGTATATAAAGAGCAAGAGAGTAACCAGGGAAAGGGTTGGCCACTCAAGGACAGAGATGGGAATCTATGTGTGGAGCCAGAGGAAATGGGCGAGGTGCTAAATGAGTACTTTGCATCAGTATTCACCAAAGAGAAGGACTTGGTGGATGATGAGTCTAGGGAAGGGAGTGCAGATAGTCTCAGTCATCTCATTATCAAAAAGGAGAAGGTGTTGGGTGTCTTGCAAAGTATTAAGGTAGATAAGTCCCCAGGGCCTGATGGGATCTACCCCAGAATACTGAGGGAGGCAAGGGAAGAAATTGCTGGGGCCTTGACAGAAATCTTTGTATCCTCATTGGCTACAGGTGAGGTCCCAGAAGACTGGAGAATAACCAATGTTGTTTCTTTGTTTAAGAAGGGTGGCAAGGATAATCCAGGAAATTATAGGCCGGTGAGCCTTACGTCAGTGGTAGGGAAATTATGAGAGAGGATTCTTAGGGGCAGGATTTACTCCCATTTGGAAACAAACAAACTTATTAGTGAGAGACAGCATGGTTTTGTGAAGGGGAGGTCGTGTCTTACTAATTTGATTGAATTTTTTGAGGAAGTGACGAAGATGATTGATGAAGGAAGGGCAGTGGATGTTATCTATATGGACTTTAGTAAAGCCTTTCACAAGGTCCCGCATAGCAGACAGGTACAAAAGGTGAAGTCACACGGGATCAGAGGTGAGCTGGCAAGATAGATACAGAACTGGCTCTGTCATAGAAGACAGAGGGTATCAGTGGATGGGTGGTTTTCTGAATGGAGGGATGTGACTAGTGGTGTTCCACAGGGATCAGTGCTGGGACCTTTGCTCTTTGTAGTATATATAAATGATTTGGAGGAAAATGTAGCTGGTCTGATTAGTAAGTTTGCGGACGACACAAAGGTTGGTGGAGTTGCGGATAATGATGAGGATTGTCAGAGGATACAGCAGGATATAGATCGGTTGGAGACTTGGGCGGAGAAATGGCAGATGGAGTTTAATCCGGACAAATGTGAGGTAATGCATTTTGGAAGGTCGAATGCAGGTGGGAGGCACACAGTAAATGGCAGAACCCTTAGGAGTATTGACAGGCAGAGAGATCTGGGCGTACAGGTCCACAGGTCACTGAAAGTGGCAACGCATGTGGATAAGGTAGTCAAGAAGGCATACGGCATGCTTGCCTTCATCGGTCGGGGCATAGAGTATAAAAATTGGCAAGTCATGTTGCAGCTGTATAGAACCTTAATTAGGCTACACTTAGAATATTGCGTGCAATTCTGGTCGTCACACTACCAGAAGGACGTGGAGGCTTTGGAGAGGGTACAGAGGAGGTTTACCAGGATGTTGCCTGGTCTGGAGGGCATTAGCTATGAGGAGAGGTTGGAAAAACTCGGATTATTTTCACTGGAACGACGGAGGTGGAGGGGGGACATGATAGAGGTTTCCAAAGTTATGAGCGGCATGGACAGAGTGGATAGTCAGAAGCTTTTTCCCAGGGTGGAAGAGTCAGTTACTAGGGGACATAGGTTTAAGGTGCGAGGGGCAAAGTTTAGAGGGGATGTGCGAGGCAAGTTTTTTACACAGAGGGTGTTGAGTGCCTGGAACTTGCTGCCAGGGGAGGTGGTGGAAGCAGATACGATAGCGACGTTTAAGAGACATCTTGACAAATACATGAATAGGAAGGGAATAGAGGGATATGGTCCTTGGAAGTGCAGAAGGTGTTAGTTTAGGCAGGCATCAAGATCTGCGCAGGCTTGGAGGGCTGAATGGCCTGATCCTGTGCTGTACTGTTCTTTGTTCTTGTTCTTTGTTCTAAATCACAAAATCTATCTGTAAAAATGCCCTTACTTTGGTGCTCTGGTTTCTGGATAGGAAGACTATGCTATCTCTTTCCTGTAAAAACACCACTCTAATATGTCACTGCCTGTGAACACGGCGATCTGTTCTTTGAGAGCACACAGAGTGCAGTGACATTACTATGGTTCTCCCTCTTGGCCTTCACATTTTCAATTGACCAGCACGGAAGCACTGATGTCATAACACCACCAACATTATGATGCCAGATGCACAGTTGCCAAAGCAGAGCTGATAAATTCAACAGCAGTTACATAGGGTTTACAGCACAGAAACAGATCATTCAGTCCAACCAGTTTGTGCTGGTATTTATGCTGCACTTGAGTTCACAAGAGCCATGAAGAAGTGAAGTCCCCACTGCGACGAGAATAGGATAAGCTGCACCACCAAAAGTTCTACATACACAGGCCACAGAGGAAGGTTGTGTTTACTGTCGACTGCACTATAAGACTATAAAATAGCTCTGTGCTGCTTTGAGGCAGCTCTTAAGCAGCAATTTGATATAAATGGACTTAACATAGAAACATAGAAAATAGGAGCAGGAGTAGGTCATTCGGCTATTTTGGCCTGCTCCACCATTCAAAAAAGATCATGGCTGATTGCCTAATTCAATACCCCTTTCCCGCTTTCTCACATATCTTTTCTTGATCCATTTGGCATTAAGAAATATATCTATCTCCTTCTTGAATATATTTAATGACTTGGCCTCCACTTAACTCCATCTTAACATTTTAACGGTAGAGAATTCCACAGGTTCACCACCCTCTGAGTGAAGAAATTTCTCCTCACCTTGGTTCGAAATGGCATATCCCGTATCCTGAGACTGTGACCCCTGGATCTGAACTCCCCAGCCATCGGGAACATCTTCCCTGCATCTAGCCTGTCTAGTCCTGTTAGAATTTTATAGGTTTCTATGAGATCCCCTCTCATTCTTCTAAACTCCAGTGAACATCGGCCTAGTCGACCCAATCTCTCCTCATACGTCAATCCTGCCATCCCAGGAATCAGCCTAGTAAATCTTCTTTGCACTCTCTCCATGACCAGAACATCATTCCTCAGATGAAAAGACCAAAACTGCACACAATACTCCAGATGTGGTCTCACCAAGGCCCTGTATAACTGCAATAAGACATCCTTGCTCTTGTACTCAAATCCTCTTGCAATGAAGGCCAACATACCATTCGCCTTCCTAACTGCTTTCTGCACCTGAATGCTTGCTTACAGCAACTGGTGCACAAGGACACCCAGGTCTCGTTGCACCTCCCCCTTTCCCAATCTATCACCATTCAGATAATAATCTGCCTTTCTGTTTTTACAACCAAAGTGGATAACCTCACATTTATCCACGTTATACTTTATCTGCCATGCTTTTGCCCACTCATCCAACTAGTCCAAATCACATTGGAGCCTCTTTGCATCCTCCTCACAGCTCACATTCATCCCCCAGCTTTGTCTCAGCTGCAAAAATGGAAATGCTACATTTAGTTCCCTCACCCATGTCATTAATATATATTGTGAATAGCTGGGGCCCAAGCACTGATCCCTGCGGTACCCCACTAGTCACTGCCTGCCACCCGGAAAAAGACCCGTTTGTTCCTATTTTCTGTTTCCTGTCTGTCAACCAATTCTCAATCCTTGCCAGTATATTACCCCCAAACCCACGTGCTTTAATTTTGCACACTAGCCTCGTATGTGGGACCATAAAAGCCTTCTGAAAATCCAAATACACCACACTCACTTTTTCTCCCTGATCTATTCTACTAGTTACATACTCAAAAAACTCCAGTAGATTTGTTAAGCATGATTTCCCTTTTGTAAACCCATGCTGACTTTGTTCAATCCCATTTATGCTTTCCAGGTGTTCTGCTATCACATCCTTTATAATAAACTCTAGCATTTTCCACACTACTGGTGTAAGGCTAACTGGTCAGTAACTTGATTCATTCTAAGATTTCTTTAACTCATTCTCATGATAAGGGCATTGCCCGTCCCAAGATACCTTTACTATGTGTCGTTCGGGCTTCCTATCGATCAGTGGTTTGTTACAACTGAGTGGCTTGCTATATGGACCTTCGAAGATTCTTTACAATGTTCTCCAGGCTGGCCTTCCATCTTCCATCTTTCATAAACATGAGCTTATCCAAAACTCTGCTGCTCATATCCTAACTCGCACCAAGTCCCCTTTGCACATCATATCAGTGCTGACTGACCTACACTGGTCTCTGGGTCCAGCAATGTCTCAATATTAAAATTCTTATCCTTGTTTTCAAATCCCTCCGTGGCCTCGGCCTCACCTCTTCCGATTTCTGTCACCTCCTTGAGCCCCACAACCCTCTGAGATGTCTGCATTCCTCTAACTCTGGCCTCTTCGCCAATCTCCTCTCCCTGAACTCCATCACTGGTGGCCGATCCTTCAGGTGTCTAAACCCTAAACCTCTCTCCCCTCACCTCTCTCTCATTTAAGATGCTTCTTAGAATCTGCCTCCAGACCGAGCTTTTCATCACATGTCCTAATATCTCCTTACGTGGCTCAGTGCCAATTTTTGTCTCTTGTGAAATGCCTTGGGATGTTTTGCTATGTTAAAGGGTCAATATAACTGCAAGTTGTTGTTATTACTCTGGAAGGTATTAAAAGTCACCCTGTAGGTGTGGGACTGGAGTCTTGTATGGGCCTTACTGGGTGGAGTTGGCATGTTCCCTTGCCTAGAGGAAATGTGGTGAACCAATTATTTTTCATAAATTTTAGATACAAGGGAGAAGATGCTGCTTTCACTTTCTCTGCCTGAGTGATAATCTGGTACAGCAGACTGCTCACCTTGCCCCATGTTAGAAACATAGCTTGCTGCCCTTCTTCTGGCCCTGGCTGCTTTCCCAGCAGGTTTGGCCTGGGTGGTGGGAAGCCTCCACTCAGGCTTTGGGTTAAAATAGCAGATCGGGCCCCGTTAATATAACCGGACCTGATTTGCATATTTAAAGAGTACCCCCGCCAGCTTGCGGCAGGTGTCCCTATCATTCGCCATTTAAAATTGTAGTCAACAAGATCAGGGTGGGAGAGGAGTGAGGAAGCCCACCAAAATATCAGCTCCATTTTGACTGACAGAAACCAAATTGTGGTGGGGGTGCCGTTTGGGGGGTGGGGGGAGGGTGGGAGAGAGAGTGTGTTAAAATTGCGGCATGAATGTTTGACAGACATTTTCAACGGATAGATCCAATTACACGTTTACCAGAGATTAGTTCAAGTATAAATTGGTTGGAATTTGCAATCATTCTGATCTTTTTAGTATTCATCATTCAATCAAAAACCAGTATGACAAATAGTGGTCAGAATGAACCAATCAAGCAATACCTCGATTACTGGGATTAACAGAATGACATTTGCTAAAGAATGGGTTTCTTGTTGGTTTACAACATTATTCTTGGCGACTCAGTTTGCATCCAGCCCAAATTGATGAAACGCAAGGCAATGCAGTCTTTTGGCATTAAGTCTGATTCACAGAAGGATGGCTGGTATGTCAATTAGGGTTGCCAAGTCAGATTAGCTATATCCCTGGAGGTTTCAACACATGACATCCTGCCTCCAGATACTCAACCCCACTGTGCTCCAGCCATTGGTCAAGCAATACGTCTATCCTCATGGTTCTCGTCTTTCCACAGCCAGTTGGAATGTAAAAAGACTCATGCGACTCAATTGGATGGTCCTTGATTGTCAGTCAAACAGCCTTCTTTTTTGTATCTCCAAAACTAATAAACAGAAATCTCCAACACAGTTTGTTTTGATGTGCCCTTGATTTTTCTCCTTGGTTTTGCTCGCAGTAGCGTTCAGGAGATTAATTTACAATCCCAGGAGATTCCAGGCCAATCTTGGAAGTTTGGCAACCCCAGGTGGGGAAATGGAGAAGTTCACACTCGGGAAAAAGGAGTGTTCTTCTGATATTGAGAGTCAAGTTACACTGCTGGAGCGGCGTAGGGGGAGATTTGCTCATGGCATCAGCTTGGCTCAGTTGATATCACCCTCGATTCTTGTAATTTGAGTGCATAACCTAAACAGTCAGTCAACTGAGGTAGTGCTACATTATTGGAGGTGCTGTCCCTTTAAGATGAGAGGTTAAACCAAGACCCTATCTGCTTGCTCCTCTGTTTCTGGCCACACAGGAGATCTCAGGCCTCTCCTGCCACAGTTTCAGAATGAAGGGGAAGGCAATCAGGAATGCACTACGCAAATGATCCGAATTGGGAAATAATTGGATTTTATTAACTCAGTCCAGGGTTTACGCTGCAAGCTAAGCTTCGATATTTCAAAATCCATGTTCCAGACTGAATAAGGGGACATAGAGGGCTACCTGCAGGTAGGTCGAGAAACCAGAGTAGGATACAGCACAGATTCAAATTAACATAAAGGAATAAACATCCTGTGCATAGAATAAGATTGAATTTGCAGCACAGAAACAGGCCATTCAGCCCATGTAGTCTATACTCCATGCTAACCTTCTACCTAACTTCATCTAACCCTATCTGCAAATCCTTCTATTCCTTTCTTCTTCATGCACTTACCTAGCTTCCTAACTTATCTGTTCCTTGTGGCAACGAGTTTCACATTCCAACCACTCTCTGGGTTAAATGTTTCTCCTCAATGTCACATTAGATTTATTAGTGACTATCTTATTTTTATGTCACCTACTTTTGGTCTCCCGCACAAGTGGAAACATTCTCTCTATGTCTACCCTATCGAACGCCTTCATAATTTTAAAGACTTCTATCAGGTCACAACTCAGCCTTCTCTTTTCTCGAGGTAAGAGCCCCAGCCTGCTCAGACTTTCCTGACAGATGGAATGAACAAGCATGAGACAGTCCGCAATGTTGCTGAAGGATGAACTGATGCTTGAATTCAGCTTGGTTTACTGTGGCGGTGGGGGGGTGGGGGGGGGGGCGCGTGTGCTGGGCAGGTGGGGGTTGGGTGTGAATTATTGAGAGCTGTCTGCCAGGAGTTTCCTCCAGGGAGGTCTCCTAATTGGTTGTGGTCATTTTGGCAGAAGATCTGTGGATCTCCCCAGAGTTGTAGAACAAGTGTGTCAAACAAAGCTTATTCTGGCCCTCAAGAACTCATGAAGCCCAGGCAGCTGAGTTACATCTGTGCTTATATTTCCTTCTCCCTTATTTTCTTGGGCCTGGTGTTCTGGAAAGGGGTTAATTTTACTGATGGTTAAATTCTAACTCAGAATGACAAGATCCATTATTATTTTTCTCATCCTTGTGTTAAAATTCCTCCAAGGCTTCACCCTCCCTATCTTTAATCTCCTCCCGCCCTAGAACCCTCGAGATCTCTGCCCTCCTCCAATTCTGGCATCCCTGATTTTCATTGCTTTTCCATTGGCGGCCTAGTTCCTGGACTCTGGAATTCCCTTCCTAAACCTGTCTGCCTCTCTGCCCCTCTCTCCTCCTTTAATCGGCTTAAGACACCAACCTTTTGTGACCTTATGGTTCGGTGATAAATTTTGTTTAATAACGTTCCATGGGACATTTTACTATGCTAAAGGTACTTTATAAATATAAGTTGCTGTTGTTGAGAAAAGGAATATGAAATACATGGGAATTAATGGGAGCCGTAAGTTAAATTTCAGCGGTGACACTCAAACTTCCACAGTTTGAAAGCATGTATACCATGAAGGCAAACTACTTGAACACTTTTGTTGTAGAGAGTGAACATATCTCTATAGCTTTGCCAATTAGGATTACAATATTTACTTGGTTCTGCACATGGGAATCTGGACACTTCAACTGCAGATGTCCAGAAGAAGCTTTCATGTCCAGAATCACCTGGCAAATGAAAAGGTATAAGTACCTCATGTTTCAGCCTGAAACTGTTTCTCCTATGATGCTGTTGAAGAGTAGGAATAGGCCATTCAGCCCTTACAGCCTGTTCTGCCATTCACTGAGATCATGGCTGATCTTGTAACCAAACTCCATCCACCTGCTTTGGCTCCATAACTCCTTAATGCTCTAGGCTAGCAAAGATCTGTTAATATCAGATTTAAATTGTCTACTGCTTTTTTTGTGGGAAAGAGTTCCACACTTCCATCACCCTTTGTGTGAAGAAATGTTCCCTAACTTCTCTCCTGAGTGGCTTGGTTCTGATTTTAAGACTATGCCTCCTTATTGTAAACTCCTATTTAAAAGACAGTACCTCTAACATTGCAGCACTCCCTCAGTACTGCATTAGAGTAGCAGGCAAGTGTTATGTCAAATGTCTGAAAGGGAGCTTGAAGCCACAAACCTCTGAATCAGAGATGAGTTTGGTACCATCTGAACCACAGCAACAGAGTGAGGATTAAGTCAATTCTTTAATACCCTGCCATACAAACTATATTTGTAAACATTTGACAGACACCTTTTCGATTAACTACCTAAAAGTTTGGAAACCCCCTAGGTATCTCCCAGACATCCGGTGCTCCTTGAACTGCTGTTCTCGCTGCATCTTGAGATCCACACTTAATACCATGCACTGCTGGACCTCTCTCTTCAGCAGCACCGACCCACGCTCCCTCAAAGCTGTCCTGGTCCACAGTTTCATTTCATCCTTCATCTCATCTGACACTTTAACAAAAAACCTTTTTTCTTTCTTTTAGGTGTGAAGGACTGCAAGCTTTAGCAACTCATGGGCACCAAAGCACTTCCGGATCTTTCTTCCCTTCACTTCTCTCTGATCCCATCACTTCTTCTAATCTCACCCTTTGCCGTGTATTCACGATACCCTCTGACCTGCCTCTCTCTGACCCTGAAAAATCTGTCCTTAGCAAAGGCCTCAGCTTCATCCCTTTACGTCCCTGCCTCTATGAATTTTAAGCTCAGCATGACGCTGAGCTCTTCTTCCATAGCCTTCGCCTCTGCACCCACTTCTTTGGCTAGGAGTCCTACCCCTTACGCAATATTTTCCCTCCACCTGGACCCCTCCCTCTGGCCTCTTACCCTCTCTTAATCTTTTCCTTGAGAACTGCCAACGTGACATGGCCACCTCAATTTCTCTGGGCCCTTCACTCACTCTAACCTGTCTCCCTCTGAACTTGCTATACTCTTTTCTCTCAGGTCCAACCTTAATATTGTCATCAAATCTGCTGAAAAGGATGATGCTATTGTTGTCTAGTGAATCGACCTCGACCTTGCAGAGACCTATCCTGGTAGACCTATCATTTCAGCCCGTTCCTGCCCCACTGAACTAATTTCTTGCTATCTCAATTCTATTTTATCTCCCCTTGTTCAGTCACTTTTCACCTACATTTATGACTCTTCTGACACCCTCTAGCACTTTAACAGCTTCCGGTTTCCTGGCCCTAACCGTCTACTTTTCACCATGGATGTCCAATTTCTCTACACCTCCCCACCAGGATGGTCTGAGGGCTGTCTGCTTCTTCTGTGAACGGAGGCCCATCCACTACTGCCCTCCACTGCCTGCCTGAACTTGTTCTCATAATGAACAACTTCTCCTTTAACTCCACTCATTTCCTCCACATAAAAGGTGTTGTTATGGGTACCCGCACGGGTCCTAGCTATACCTGACATTTTTCCGGGATTTGCAGATGGGGAGATGGTGGTGTAGTGGTACTGTCAGTGAACTTGTAATCAATCGGCCCAGGCTAATGTCCTGGGGCATGGGTTCATGAGTTCAAATCCCACCATGGCAGCTGATGGAATTTGAATTCAACTAATTAATAAATTCAATTAATTAAGAAAAATTAGGAATTGAAAGCTAGTCAGTAATGGTCCCATGAAACTATCATTGATTGCTGTAAAAACCCCTCTGGTTCACTAATGTCCTGTCGGGAAAGAAATCTGTTGTCCTTACCTGGTCTGGCCTGGATGTGACTCCAAACCTACAGCAATGTAGTTGATTCTTAACTGCCCTCTGAAATGGTCTAGTAAGCAACATGGTTGTCAAGGGCAATTAGGGATGGGCAACAAATGTCCTTGCCAGCAATGCCCATATCCCGTGACAAATAATAATTCTTTGCTGCAGTCCTATGCAGGCCCCCTCCCTCACCTCTTTTTCCAGTACATTCATGACTGTATCGGTGCCACTTCCTGTACTCACCCTGGACTGGAAAATTTTGTCAACTTTGCTCCCAATTTTCACCCTTCTCTCACCTTCACACGATCCATCTCTGACTCTTCCCTTCCCTTCTGTACCTTCTCTCTCTCTGGAGATAGGCTATCAACTAATATTTACCACAAACCCATGGACTCCCACAGCAATCTCTATTACACTTCTTCACATCCAGTTTCCTATAAGGACTCTATTCCATTCTTCTAGTTTCACCACCTCTGCCACATCTGTTCTAATGATGCAACCTTCCATGCTAGCACTTCTAGTATGTCTTCCTTTTTCTTCAACAGAGGTCCCACCTCCCACCATAGTTGACAGATCCCTCGACCATGTCTATATCATGCAATTCAGCTCTCAGCCCTTCCCCTCCTTCCTAGAACAGTCCTCGCCTTCCACCCCGCCAGCGCCAAGCTCAATGGATCATCCTCCACCATTTCTGCCACTTCCAGCATGTGGCCACCACCAAACACATCTTCCCCTCCCCTTTTTTCAGTCCGAAGGGACCTTTCCCTCCGTGATACCACCAACTGCTCCTCACCTTTCCGTGCCATCTTTCCATGCAAGCGCAGGAATTGCAACAGCTGCCCTTTCACCTCCTCCTTCCAGGTGAAAGGACAATTTACATGTACATCTTTCAATTTAGTATACTTTATTCACTGCTCACAAAGGAGCCTGCTCTACATTGGGGAGACAAAACACAGGCAGCTATGTGGAACACCACTGTTCAATCTGCAAGCATGGCCCTGTATTTCCAGTTGCCTGTTCATTTTAATTCTCCACCTTGCTCTCATGCTGACAGCTCTATCCTCAGCTTCCTGCAGTGTCCCAGTGAAGTGCAAGGTAAGTTCAAGGAACAGCATCTTATCTTTCGATTAGGTGCTTTGCAATCTTCCAGACTCAACACTGAGTTCAACAATTTCAGATCGTGATCTCTGCTCTCATTTTGTTTCCTTTTCTTTGCATGTTTTAGTTTTAATTTCATTTTCCCCTCATTTTTGCTTTCAGCTGGCAACTGTTCATTATTCTGCCATTCATATCTCTTCTAGACATATCTTTTGTTTTTCTACTTATCCCATTACCATTCCCTTTGGCCCTGCACCACTAACTAATTTTGTCATTTAATCTTACCTGTCTTCTACTCTGTCACAGACCCTCCTTTTTGTTCTTTCTCCACCCTCCCCCTTTTTACTTGCTTTAAAACCTACTACATTTTTAACTTTTCTCAATTCTGATGAAAGGGCGTCGACCTGAAACATTAATTCTGTTTCTCTCTCCACAGATGCTGCCTGGCCTGCTGAATATTGGCAGCACTTTCTGTTTTAATTTCAAGATTTCCAGCATCCACTGTATGTTGCTTTTGTATTACTGCCTGTTTTCTAATTGGCTGTGGGGCAACGGGACACTGTGAGGATGGACCAATGGTGGGAGTGTGTGGGTGGGACAATTTGTGGCAAGAGGTCATATGATGAAACCTCCAGGAATATATCCAACCAGAGAGTTGGTGCCCCAAGACCTGACCAAGATGAAAGCTACACGGGTTACAACAACGGGAACATCAACTTATCGCCCACAGTTAAAAATTGTAGCCTGACCGAAGGCTCTGGGTGGGTTTGCAGGTGGGTAATCAGTGCAGATAACTAAAAATTTATCTTATTGCCACATAAATCTGCATTCAAACCGCAATCATCCACCCAAACGCCTATCAAACTAGAACCCATCAAATGGCAAAGCGAATAATACAATAACAGACTATTCACTATGACACTAAGAAATTGAGCAGCCTTATTAAAAATATAATAATTTTATTTCACGTCTTATGAGCAAGGTTTAGGCAACTGATCAAGAATTAGGAACTCATAATGTGCCAAATCTCTTACAGGCTTCAGATAAGGTTCGTAAAAGACAAAAGGTTTGCCCTTATAACATTGTCAAAAGCTCTTGATTTACTATATGCCTCATAATTCACTTCTAATATCCTCAATCCAAAGAATATTGTAGATAAGCAGAGTGAGAAATATTAAATAAGACTAGGATCCCTCATATACCACATGTGAAATATCATAGCAGTGGTTTACTGTATTACTTGTTGCTTATAGTTAATTACATTCTAGATCCATTGGACTCGATCACTACCACATATCATAATGGTTTCAGTAGATGTAAATTGGCAACATATCAAATAAGACGTTAAACCGAGGGCCTATATTTCTTCACAGGTAGACGTAAAAGATCCTATGGCACTATCTCAAAGTGTCCTGGCCAATATTTATCCCTCAAACAACTTTTAAAAACAGACTATCTGGTCATTATCTCATTGCTGTTTGAGGGAGCTTTCAATGTGCAAATTGTCTGCCGCATTTCCCTGCATCTCAACAATGACTACACTTCAAAGGTCCTTTTTGGCTCTAAAGCACTTTGGGACATCCTGAGGTTGCGAGATCCTTCCTTGCTTCCTTCCCTCCCATTATAGTTTCCCATCCTTGGAATCATCCTAGTAAACCTTAATGTCCTATCTATAACAATACACCAAAAACTGCACACAATGCTCTAACTGTGGCCTAAAGCTGCCTTGTGCAAATTCATCACTGCCTCCTATCTGATCTTACTCACTGTTGGAACTTGACTTTGAGGTACTCAGTTAGACAGGACATCATCTGTCTGGTTTCCACAGCTCCACCTGAAACAGTCCAGCTTCCTGCAGGTGATCTGTTGGTGCTAGTTTAGGATTGTTCTTCCAAAGCCAGTTGTTGGAACTTGCTTCACAAAACAGCCTTTGCAAAATGTCTCTGAATGATTTGTTTACAACCACCTCAGTGACTTGCAGTTGACTGGTTGTCCCTCTTTCCTCCCCACCCCCACCCCCGACCAACCACTGATACCATTGTCAAATTAGAGTAGAATGAATCACTTAATAGGGACATGGAAAGCATCCACCACCAGTGGAGCAAAGCACCTGGCACACTGTTCTTCCACTCTTACATTAAATCCTGTCTGCTCCATCCCCTTTTTCTGAGATTGTGCATGTTATGCCAGGTGGAATTTAATTCCTGGTTAGAATCTTCCGTTTCAGGATTACAACTGAAGGTCGGCATATGGTTAGCCATCTGTTGTGCTTGCCACGATCTCAGTAATAAGCTGTTTTCTCATTGCCTCTTGTTTAGATAGAAATACTAGGGGCACTCTTTTAATTCACTAGGCTGTGGCTAAGAATATCACAGTACACAGGAGTACCGACTGCATCATCCATTTGAGTTCACAAGTAATTGTACTGTTCATGCAAACTTATAAGGCATGCTACCACCTTTGTCCTGTACTTGTGTCAGCAAACTCAGGTGCATCTCATAAAACTGCAAGTTCATCCTTGGGATTAGGTCTGTTTTTGTTTCATTATCTTGCATGAATAGCCTTGAATAAACCCAGATCGTAACTTTTTGGTCATGTTTCTCGAATAAACATCGATGTTGCAAGCTCAGTTTCAGGGGGCATGCCCAGGTTTGCCCCTCAGACACGTTCCATCATCAAGACAGAACAGTCATCTTGTATTAATAAAAGCAAAATGCTACGGCTGCTGGAAATCTGAAATAAAAAGAGAAAATGCTGGAGATACTTGGCAGGTCAGGCAGCATCTGTGGAGAGAGAAACAGAGTTAACATTTCAGGTCTGTGACCTTTCATCAGAACTGGCAAAGGTTAGAAATGTAATAGGCTTTCAGCAAGTGTAGGAGGTTGTGGGGGGGGGGGGGGGTGGGTGTGGGTGGTGGGGGGGGGTGGGTGGAAGAAGAACAAAAGAGGTGTGTGATAGGGAAGAGGGCAAGAGAGATTAAATGACAAAGACGTCATGGACCAAAGGCAAAGGGAGTATGAATAGTTGTAGAAAAAAACAAAGCATTAGACCAGAGAGAGTGTTAATGATAGAATAATGAACAGCTCTGTCCAAAAGCACAAATGTAAAAAACAAGCTTAAGACAGGCACTTGGTTAAAAAATAAAACAAATTAAAAAAAAAAGCACTCATGCTCTGAAGTTGTTGAATTCAATGTTGAGTCAAGAAGGCTGTTGAGTGCCTAATTGGAAGATGAGGTGCTGTTCCTTGAGCTGGCATTGATGTTCACTGGAACACTTCAGCCGGCCGAGGACACAAAGGTGGGCATGAGAGCAAAGTGGTGAATTAAAATGGCAAGCAACTGGGTTATGCTTGCATACGGAGCGGAAGTGTTCCGCAAAGCGGTCACCCAATCTGTGTTTTGTTTCCCCAATGTAGAGGCGACCACATTGTGAGCAGTGAATACAGTATACTAAATTGAAAGAAGAACAAGTAAATCGCTGCTTCACCTGAAAGGAGTGTTTGGGGCTTTGGTTGGTGAGGAGGAAGGAGGTAAAAGGGCAGGTATTACACCTCCTGCGATTGCATGGGAAGGTGTTGTGGGAAAGAGATGAGGTGTCGGGGTGATGGAGGAGTGGACCAGGGTGCCACAGAGGGAATAATCCCTTTGGAATGCTAACAGGGCAGGGGAGGTGAAGATGTGTTTGGTGGTGGCGGAAATGGCGGAGGTTGATCCTTTGGATGTGGAGGCTGGTGGGTTGGAAAGTGAGGACAAGGGGAACCCTGTCACAGTTCTGGGAGGGAGGGGAAGGGGTGAGGGCAGAAGTCCTGGAAATGGGTCAGACTCAATCACTTTGACTTTCCAATTTAGTCAATGACACACATCTTTCTCACTGAATTTATGCGTAATTGTTCAATTGTTTTACATTCCTGTGTAAGCTACTTTACAACCACATTATCAATTGCACAGCTCAGGAATATAGGGGTTGGCAGAGGAGGAAAGTCTATACTCCATCTAGTTTGCCTCCTACCATCGTGCCAGTCACCTGAAACATTGATAATGAAGTTGTTGATGAATCATAGCAATCAATTAGTTTACAATGGACTGAGACAACCCCAGCACACCACAAAATGCTTCACAGTCGATGAAGTACTTCTGAGATGTAGTCACTGCTGTAAAGTAGGGAAATACAGCATCCAATTTGCGTACAGGAAGATCCCAAATCAGCAATGACCACATAAGATTTTTTAATGGGGTCCAAGCCTGGTAGCAGACGTTTACCCTCCAATGAGTTTTTAAATAATGAATAACACAAAATTTTACAACACAGAAACAGGCCATTCAGCCCAACTGATCCATGCTGGTCTTTATGCCTCCTCTCACCTTGCTTTACCTCAGTCTCTTCTGGATGTTGATGCTTTTGACATTAAAGTGCAGATTCTACCAGTATTTCCACAATTCTGATTATTGATTCATTTGTTGCCCATCCCAATTGCCCTTGAGATGGTTTCACTTATATAAAGAGAGTGATAAAAACCTACAATTCTTGAAATCTCATATAAAAAGAAGGTATTGGAAATAATGAGACTATTCAGATCTGCCAAGAGAAAAGACAGATCAGTCCCATAGAGTTATACCATTTGGCATTTCTGAAGCAGGGCCTACATTGGAAGTGTTAATCTATCCTCTCTCCCTGCCGATACTGATTGACCTGCTGTGCATTTCCATCAATTTCTGATTTTATGTCTGCACATCAAATTCACATCATAACAGTGCATGCCCACCCTCAGTTGGGTTCTTTCCACGAACCCTCCATGTAGCAAATTCCTAAATATTTTCTGTAGAAGGAAGAATGTAGTCCAAGACACAGAAAGAACTCCCTGCTCTTCTCGGAACGGAACAGACAGGGCCTTGTTAATATGTCTCAAATGACACCTCCAACAGTGTAGTGCTCCCTCACTAAGAGAGCAGAATCTTCTCTTCTTAGAAGAGACATCAGGACCATTTCTGGATTCTGACCCCAATCATGACCGAGTTCTGCCCACCTGTGCGATCTTCCCGGACACGACCAATTAACAGGCCTCCTCCAGGAGCCACGTCCAATTAGGGACAGTGGGCAGGCTCCGTGCATGGGAGGGCCAATCAGAGCTCTTGAGGCTCTGATCGGCCAGCAACCCCACCAGGAGAGGTAGGCACTGCCAATGTTGGTGGGAGACCCCAAGGGCACCTCAAGACTTCTAAAATTGTTAACAGTAAGTGCGGCCATAGCTTCCAGGCCATTATTGCGGAGGGGGCACCCCTTCATAGAATGACTGGTGGCCACAGCTGTGGTCCTCTGGTACCCATGGCTCTGGAGGTGGGTGTGGGTGGGGGGAATTAAAGGATGACTCAGTGGAGACAGTCCCAGAGGGGTCACCAATATGCCCCTAAGTGGGCACTTATTGAGCCTAATTAGATACCTGCCACTGACAGACAGGTAGCTGGTTTCACATAGACTCTGCCTCCAGCAAGATCGCACAGTGGCAGGAACACATTGGGGAGCTGACCCTATGTGAGATTCCTAATTTTGCTCCTGGTGCCGCCTCCAAACCCATCTCTGCATTCCAGGAAGATTCCACCTAGATATCCCGGAGCATGATTATTATTGTTTGAGTTGGTGGCCAGAGTAATACCAACTGAACCATGCAGGAAATGCACAGCAGCAATTGTGGTCTTTGTTAATCAATCCTGAGCTCTCCAGAAAGTGAAGCATTATTGCTGGACTTGCTGTCAGAGAATTCCATGATGTTAGATATATGGGGCTGGTTCAGTCACAGCTATTGTCGACAAGAAATGATTAGTCGAAAAATTAACTGACAGGCACAACTGATGACACACTGCTTAATTACCACAATAAAAAATATTGTAAGGTCACCCAAATCAATATTTTGACTCATCGTAGGTTGGTGGTTTAATATTGATTTATCATCATAAAAACTGTCACACAGATATAGTAGCCAATTACCCTCAGTCTGTGTGCAATATTCTTAACTGCAGTTATCTGAATTTGCCCAGCTTCGATGAGCCTCTGCTAAGGACAAGAGCCCCAGTAAATTATTTATGAATCTCCTTTTGTCTCTCGTAGTGCCAGTGTTGAGTTCTGCATCTGGCAAAATTCTTTTGATAGGACACTCAAGGCCTGCCCTGAGGGGCTTTCCAAATGTGTGAGGCACCATAGCCTCCCAACCCAGTTCTGATGAAAGGTCATCGACCTGAAACATTGGTGGAAATTTTATGTTAGGTGGGAGGCCATGCCCACAGGCCAAAATGTCGGGGGCAAGCCTGCTTCCACCGGGCCTGGGGAGCCATGCCAGAATTTTACACTTCCCAGGCCCTTAATTGGCATCGGGTGGGACATCCACCCCTCTGAGGCAGGAAGGCCTGGCTCCAAGAGCTGCCGACCAATCAGCGGGCTGGCGGCTCTCAGTCCCAGCAGCACCACTGGGAGCGGTGGCCACTGTTGGGACTGCAGCCAGCCACAGCAAGATCATGCACGCCGGCCCAGAAAAAAGTAAGTCTCTGGGGCGTCGCCAGGGACAATAGGCCAGGCCCTGGCGAGGCAAAGGGGGGTTGGTTGGGAGGGGGAGGGGGTATGTAGTGCACTGGGGGCAGTTGTGGGGCCTTCTGTGGGGCACAGGGTGCCCGATCAGGAGGGCCGTCTCACAGCCCACAAGGAGGCCACCAGGTTTTACTTGGCGACCTGCTGGACGGCATGAGCCGCCTGCTGGCCGCGGGTAAAATATCAGCGGCAGCAGGGGGAGGCCCGTAATTGGCCACTTAAAGGCCTTGATTGGCCTGGGGTGGGCGGACCGTTTCTCACTGCCGCCCCTCGGAAAATTGCAACAGGGATGGGAAGTCGTCGGGAACAACCCCGTCCCCCGCCTCCAACCCACTCCTGCACGGGGACTGCAAATTCTGGCCATTAACTCTGTTTCTTCCTCCACAGATGCTGCCAGACCTGCTGAGTATTCCCAGCATCCGTAGTATTTTGTTTTTGTTCTCCTGCCCACCTGTGTGCACTTTCCAGAGGTGAAAACTCCAGCAGACTAACATCTTGGCACAACTACTGGAGGTGTTTCCCCAATAACATGCACTCCTGATGCCAGTAGACTATGGTGATGGGTGCCCACTCTGCCAGGGGTACATTCCAGATGCCCACCTGAATGGGAAAACCAGTAATTGAAAGAAAGAAGTTACATTTATATTGTACCTTTCACAAAGCATCTCAAAGAGCTTTACGGATAATTAGTACTTTTTGAGTGCAATCACTGCTGTAACATTGGCAATACAATTTATACACAGCAAGGTCAGACAAACAGCACTATGATAAATAACCAGATGTTGTAGTGATGGTAGCTGAGTGACAAACATTGGCCATGGGATCATTTACATCCACCGGAGAGGGCAAATAGGGCCCAGGCAAAGGATGGTATCTCTGCCACAGCAGCACTCCTTTTGTCCTACACTGAGAATATTGGCCTGGATTTTAAACTAAGTCCCTGGACTGGGACTTGAACCCAGAACCTTTTAACAGATGGGCTACTCAATGAGCCATGGCTGGTACCTATTGGTATAGCAGTTGGCTACTCTAGTTAGGTGCTGGGCCTGGGAATACCTTCTCCAACGACATCCCCTGGCCTTGAGTGCAGCAGGCAGCCTCTGGAGACTTCCTGCAGAGGCCAGGTTCTGGTAGGTCAGGTCCTGACTTAATTCCCACACCTTGGGCTGGATTTTACGCCAGGCAGACGGGAGCTGGCCACCGACGTAAAAGTTGGTGGCGCACCCGCTTCCTAAAGACCTGCTCGGGTCTGCAAAAAAAAAAACCCGAGCCGAGCCCGGCCCAGCCCGAGTCCTTTCATTTTTTCCCTCGCCCGACCCGACCATCAGTTAACTTACCTTCCGTTTTTCACTTTTTTGCTGATCTGCACAAACTTAAAATAACTGTAACAAAACCACCTTTCTAGTCCATGAATTAAATTAACAGTGGGGCCACTTACCTGTGATAGAGTGTGTCCCATCCGGCCTGACCTGAGTCCCAATCCTGGACCCGGAAGTACAACCCGACCCGATCCGAACACGACACATGTCCTCAGATCCCGTCTTGTTTGGGTCGGGTAGCAGGCCTTTACCGCTTCCGTCCAGCCCGGGGATCCGTCCCACTTTTTATGGGCCCCCGGGCTTTAATTGGTCCGCGGCTGGACTTACACCCGCTTGAGGGACTTCCACCCGATTATTGGCCGGCAGCTCTTAGTCCCAGCAGTGCCACCGGGAGTGGTGGCCACTGTTGGGACTGCAGCCAAGCCGAGGACATGGAGCCAGGAGTCCAGGTAAATTTGGTTTGCCTCGCCTGGGAAGTCAGTTATGCCCCCACGAGACAAGGGTGGTCGTTTGGGGGGAAGTTGGGGGGGGTGCGGTCTTGGGTACTGGGGGTGGTTGGGGAAGTGGGTGCGGCCCTCAATCGGTCACCCTGTGCCCATTTGTAAGGGCCCACACCCGGGACGCTGAGAGGCCGCCAGCTTTGACTCAATGGAGTCCAGGATGCCTATCACCCAATAAACTCCAGAATGTCTCTCATCAATGAGATCACCAGAGAGGATGAGCCCATAAAATGGGGCAGAGGCAGGAGCGGGTCGGGAAGGCCTCCCGGAGCCTCTCGCTCAATTTTACTCCATGCCCCCACCACCATCTAGCTCGCTGGCGTGGTGTAAAATTCCGGCCCCTATATCAGATTTATGGCCAGGAGGGCAATAGAGTTTTTCTAAAACTTTTCAACAATTTTAATTACCTTCCATCCCTCCAGGGCTGTTCTGGTGATGGCACTGATAGGAAAGCATGACTTGTTCCTTGGACTAGCTACACTCAATTTTAATGACAAGTTACTATTCGGCTGGGAAGTGCATCATCTTGAAAAAGTATGGAGCAAGTGCAGCCTTTTCCTGCCATCAAGTGTGTCTGGATTCACTCCCAGTCCATTCTCAAGCTTTAGCTCACATTAAAGCAAAGGGATGCAGCCCAGGACACCTCCCAGCCAATCCAAGATATCTCTACCAATGAACTCTAAGATACCTTCCAGCCAATGCACTCTAGAGTGACTCCTTCTCAATGGAGTCCAGGATGCCTATCACCCAATAAACTCCAGAATGTCTCTCATCAATGAGATCACCAGAGAGGATGAGCCCATCGGGAATGAACATTGTCTTTGTTAAGTTGAAAATGTTTTCCTAACTACATAAAGTAGCATATTTAAGATATAGATTATCCACTGTCCAATTACGTGCAGTCTTGGTTATCGACCAGTGTTTCCATTGGAAATCAGGCTTTGGGTCAGGATATGTGGCAGGCAGAATTAGTCACAAAATAGACAAAAAGGTGCAAGTTAAGATTAAAAGGGGGAAGGCGTCCTCCCATGTGTCAAATAATATCACGAGATTTTTATTCCCCTTTAAAGGAAGAAAAAATCCAATCAGATGTTGCATTTTTGCATCTAATTATCCAACTTTAATTTATTTTTATACTCCACTTTTGCCTGAGCCTGTGAGACACTTTAGCTGAATTCAGCAGGCAGAGTGCAAGGGAGGTGCAATATTAAAATAATAAAGGAGCATTCCTACAGGAGCCACAAGTCATGTACATAAATAAAGGATTTAATGAGTGTAATCAGTGAGTTAGTCAGAGTGTCAGGAAGTGTGTGAAGGAGAAGAGGAAAATGACTGCATGAGTCACTGAGCGGAGGAGAGACTATAATGTCAAGGAATGACAGAGCACTAGCTGGGATGAACACTGCCTGTCAGAGTGTTGTGTCATTCTACCGGAGGAAAAACAGGTTTCTTTTTTTCCACTTTCTTCATGCAATGTCATCTTTCTACATGATATTGTAATGAGCTGGGAGAGTGTGGCCTGGCCAATATCGAGCCCTCAACCTACACCTGAAACAAATTACTTGGTCTTTTATATTGAATTTGCTGCTTCTGGGAGATTGGTGTGTGAAAAAAAATTACTTCCAGTTTTCCCACATTGCAACAGTTTTTTAATTCATTCACAAGAGATGGGTGTCACTGGCAAGGTCAACATTTATTGCCCATCCCTAATTGCCCTTTCGAAGATGGTGGTGAGCTGTTTTCTTGAATACAACTGAGTAACATGACCACTATGCTATGGTACCCCACCCCCACCACCCCCCATCGTACAGTGACTGTTTTTCAAAAGTACTTCATTGGTTATAAAGCTCTTTGGGTTGTCCTTAACTTGCACTAAGTCCCGATTACCCATAATGCCTGTGCTTGCTGACCTACATTGACTCCCGTTCAAGCAACGCCTTGATTTTTAAAATTCTCATTCTTGTTTTCAAATCCCTCCCCTACAGCCTCATTTCCCCCCCCCGCCCCCATTTCTGTAATCTCCTCCAGCCCCAGAACCCTCCAAGATGTCTGTCGTCCTCCAATTCTGACGTCTTGCACATCCTCGATTTCTATCGCTCCACCAATGGTGGCAGTGCCTTTAACTGCTTGGGCCCTGAGCTCTAAAACTCCCTGCCTAAACCTCTCCACCTCTCTAACTCTCTCTCCTTCTTTAGGGTGCTTCTTAAAGCCCAATATCCCCTTTTATGGCTTGGAATCTAATTTTGTTTAACAATATTTGTGTGAAACGCCTTGAGACATTTTACTACATTAAAGATGTTATATAAACGCATCTCTTACTTTTTACATGACATTTGGTATTTGTGCACCCTGCTGGTGAATGATTCTGGCTCTAGTGAGGTGCAACTCATTGCTGTAAATCTAATCTAGTAGGGACCAAATATTAACCAGAAATGTGAATTGTTTTCAGTAGCAAAGTCATCATTTATAGGAAGTTAAAATACATGTGGGTGTAGATTTCCAACTTGCTGATCTGGCTCTGGATTTGAGTGTCAACCACTTGGTATAGCAACCGCCTGATTTTCATTGAATTCAATAAAAAAAATGTGCATTTATATAGCACTTTATATAATGCGCCGATCAGGATGGTAGAAGTGAACTAAATGGGCCATGGTATTTTCCTTGTTCAACAATTCCTATTAAATGCAAGTTCTCTCTTTCTTTCCTGGCCAGAAGCATTCTAGCCTCCACATTTGCTACAGAGATACTAAGGAAGGAAAATACTGTAATAAAAAGAGGGAAGAGTTTGTCAGTATGCAGCAGGCACATTAGGCTTGTCAACACACGAACCAATACATGGAGTTCAAACAAGAGGGGCTGAATTTTCACCATGAAGACGGGAAACAGGTTTGTTTTTGGGTCAGAAACCCGCCTCCAGGGCAAAACTGATTAAAGTCGCGATTTTCACGTGGGTGAGCCCTCAATGGTATGGAGATGGGTTTCTGAATCATAGAATGGTTACAGCAGAGAAGGAGGCCATTCAGCCACTTGTGTCCGTGCCAGCTCTCTGAAAGAGCAACTCACCTAGTCCCACTCCCTGCCTTTTCCCAGTAGCCCTGAAATTGTTTTCTTTTCAGATAATTATCCAATTCCCATTTGAAAGCCACGATTGAACCTTCCTCCACCACACTCTCAGGCAGTGCATTCCAGATCCTAACAACATGCTGCATAAAAAGGTTTTTCCTCATGTCACCGTTGCTTCTTTTGACAATCATTTTCAATCGGTGTCCTCTGATTCTCAATCTTTCCATCAATGGAAATAATTTATTTCTGTCTACTCTGACCATCCCCTCCTGATATTGGACACCTCTATCAAATCTCCTCTTAATCTTCTCTTCTCCAAGGAGAATAGCTCCAGTTTCTCCAACCTATCCATGTAACTGAAGTTCCTTGTCCCTAGAACCATTCTCGTGAATCTTTTCTGCACTCTCTCTAATGCCTTAACATCCTTCCTAAGGTTTGGTGCCCAGAAATGAAGACAATACTCCATTTGATGCCGAACCAGGTTGTATACAGATTTATCATATTTTCCTTGCTTTTGTACTCTATGCCCCTATTTATAAAGCCTAGGATCTCATCTGCTTTATTAACCACTTTCTCAACCTGCCCTGCAACCTACAATAATGTGTGCACAAGTCCCTCTGCTCCTGCATCCCCTTTAGAATTGTATTCTTTATTGTATATTGCCTCTCCTCATTCTTCCTACCAAAGTATATCACTTCACACTTCTCTGCATTAAATTTCATCTGACGTGTATCCACCTATTCCACCAGCCTGTCTATGTCCTCTTGAAGTTTATTACTATCCTCCTTACAGTTCACTATACTTCCAAGTTTTTGTGTCCTCCGCAATTTTCAAATTTGCCCTGTACACCCAAGTCTATGTCATTAATATATATCAAGAAAAGCAGGGGTTCTAACCAACTTCTGGGGAACCCCACAATATACCATCCTCCAGCCTGAAAAACAACCGCTCACTTAGCCAATTTCATACCAATGCTACTACTGTCTCCTTTATTCCTTGGGCTCTAACTTTGCTGACAGGCCTGTTATGTAGCACGTTATTAAATGCCTTTTGGAAATCCGTGTACACCACATCAACAGCATTACCCTCATCAAGCCTCTCTGTTACCTCATCAAAAAATTCAAGCAAGTTAGTTAAACACAATTTGCCCTTAACATATCTGTGCTGGCTTTCCTTAATTAATACACATCCAAATGACAGTTAATTATGTCCCAAATTATCATTTCTAAAAGCTTTCCCACCACTGAGGTTAAACTGAATGGCCTGAAGTTGCTGGGCTTATCCTTACACCCTTTTTTGAACAAGGGTGTAACATTGACAATTCTCTAGTCCTCTGGCACCACCCCTGTATCTAAAGAGGATTGGAAGATTATGGACAGTGCCTCCGCGATTTCTACCCTTGCTTCCCTCAGTATCCTTGGATGCATCTCATCTGGTCCTGGTGACTTATCAACTTTAAGTACAACCAGCCTACCTAATACCTCCTTCTTTATCAAATTTTAGCCCATACAGTATCTCAACTATCTCCTCTTTCACTATAAATTTGGCAGCATCTTTTTCCTTGGTAATGACAGATACAAGCTACTTATTTCGTACACCAGCCATGCACTCTGCCTCCATGTGTAAATCCCCTTTAGGCCCTTAATTGTCCCCACTTCTCCTTTTACCACTGTTACACCAATGTGTTTTGGCTATGTCCAGACTGGCCAAGAGAGTGTGGGAAAATGGCGCACTGACACGGAACACAAAAGTCTGCGTGTATCAAGCCTGTGTCCTCAGTACCTTGCTCTACGGCAGCTAGGCCTGGACAACGTACGTCAGCCAAGAGCGACATCTCAATTCATTCCATCTTCGCTGCCTCCGGAGAATCCTTGGCATCAGGTGGCAGGACCGTATCTCCAACACAGAAGTCCTCGAGGCGGCCAACATCCCCAGCTTATGCACACTACTGAGTCAACGGCGCTTGAGATGGCTTGGCCATGTGAGCCACATGGAAGATAGCAGGTTCCCCAAGGACACATTGTAAAGCGAGCTCGCCACTGGTATCAGACCCACTGGCTGTCCATGTCTCCGCTTTAAAGATGTCTGCAAACGCGACATGAAGTCCTGTGACATTGATCACAAGTCGTGGGAGTCAGTTGCCAACGATCGCCAGAGCTGGCGGGCAGCCATAAATGCGGGGCTAAAGTGTGGCGAGTCGAAGAGACTTAGCAGTTGGTAGGAAAAAAGACAGAAGCATAAGGGGAGAGCCGACTGCGAAACAGCCCTGACAACCAATTTTATCTGCAGCACCTATGGAAGAGTCTGTCACTCTAGTATTGGCCTTTATAGCCACTCCAGGCGCTGCTCCAAAAACCACTGACCACCTCCAGGCGCTTATCCATTGTCTCTCGAGACAAGGAGGCCAAAGAAGAAGAAGACACCAACGTGTTTTGTTGACTAATAATTTTATTTGGTCCACTAACTGGAGATCTAAATTTTTAAGAAATTGAAACAAAACATTTTTAAGAAGGATGACTGTTGGCTGCTTAAGATGATTATATATCCTGCTACATTGTAACCTACATTGCAAAGGACTGTGAGGAGGGAGACAAAATGTCTGTGCATTTCCCAGCAAGAACCAAGACCCAGGAAGTTTAAAGGAACTATCTATTCTTTTCAGCAAACAGAGAAATATTGCTCACTGTTATGTTTGATTCATGGAGTGACTGTCATGTGACAAGCCCCTCCCCATCTGTGGTTTTAAGCTGGTGTTTTCTCTGCAGCAGAGGAGAAGCAACTGGAGCCTGATATGAGCAGACACTAAGTGGGGGTCCCTCTCTCTCCCTCTCTCTCTCTCACCATTCCAGATTGAAAGCTTTCAAATCCTGCTTGTTGACTGACAACCTTTACATACTCCGGCTACAATCAGAAACTCCATTGGAGGAAATCATCCGCATCACTATCTCCAAAATGCTCATTGAACCAATCATCTATCTCTTCAAACTAAAACCCTCAGGAACACTGAATTCAGCTGGAATCCGGCTAAATCACCAAACTTTACAGACTGTATACCTTTTTTATGGCCTCTAACTCAACCAATCTACCTTTCCCCACTTTATAACCTATTTGTGTGTGTGTAAACATCTAGTGTGCATGTGTGAGTGAAAGTTAGCGCGTTGTTTATTATTTTAATAGTTCGGTTTAGGTACAATAAAGTTAACCTCTTTCTTTGTTAACTCAAGAAAACCTGTCTGATTGGCTCTTCTTATGATCAAAGCAAGTAAGTAATCAAACACCTACTGAATTGGCCAGTACATCCACTTTAAGAAAGGATTAAACCTGTTATGGTCAAACAAGGAGAAGGAAAAGTGGGAAGCCGTTTGACCCCTTCCTCACTTGACTGTATCACCACCATTTTACTATTTATATGTCTATAGAATACTTTTGGATTCCCTTTTATGTTAGCTGCTAATCTCTTCTCATACTCTCTCTTTGCTTCTCTTATTTGTTTCCTGACTTCCCCTCGGCACTTTCTATATTTAGCCATATTATCTGTATTATCCACCTGATTTCTGTCATATGCAGCCTTTTCAACTTGATCTCACTCTCTGTTTCTAGATTTGTTTGTCCTGTCCAATTAGAACCGGTGGGATCAGATCAAGTCTGGAACTCACTTGGGTTCCCCATCACTGAGGATGCAGGCTGTTCTGAAGACGAGAATTGTGCATCAAGCCAAAGCGTTCCAATGATCCAGAGGGAGGTGAGATGAATCATGAGAGCTGGAGGATGAGCACCCGGGGCAGGGTGCTCCTAGCTTCTTTGAATGCGGACCTGAATCTCACATTGGAGGCTATGAGGGAGAGGAGGGTGGACAGAGGAGGCCAACAGCTGAGAGCAGGCAGGCCCGGCTCCAGATTGCTCCTGCCGTGAGCAGCAGAAGTGAGACATGGCGGACCTGGATCCAATGCTGAGAAAGGTCCAACACCCTGATAGATGCTGGCAAGGTGAGTGCAATCTCCAACCCTCCAGACAGGTCTCAGGGCTTGCACCCTCCAGCAGACACAAGACATGAGCAGCCTCAGGTTGCATGCTGCTCCTGAACAAGGGCAATTACTGACCCCTCAGAATGGCTCAGAGCCAGAGAGCTGCTGAGCACCTGTCACCACTGAGACATGCAGCTATTAATGGGTAAGGCAGATGACATTGGACACAAAAGACAGCAATGCTTTATCAAACTCTCTTTTGTCCTCACAGTAGAAACGTGCACTTCCTTGATCGAATAACCCCCCTGAAACAGGAGGCAATGGAGATAGCCAGGATAGTGAGAGAGGAGGCAGTCAGGCCTAATGAAACCAGAGCTCCTGGTGCACCTGATGATTACAGATGGCAAAGTGTTCATTAATGGGGTTCAGTGTACTCCACCATATCCGATAGCAGGCTCCACAATGCATAGAATCGGGTAGCCTCAGCACTGCAGAGGATTCCACTCTTTTAGGCTATCTCTCATCACCTATTCTTGTGTTTCCCACAAGTGTGGACATCCAACCCAGGGCACCCTCTCCCTCTACCTCCCCAAGATGTGAGCTGCACGAGGAAGGAGAAGGAGGAGAAGCACTGTCACACCTTACAAACACACTGACCGCGAGCGCAGATTCTCTCACCTTGGAGGGTCCTCGCGCACGTGTAGATATGGTGGCACTGGGTGATGATCACAGCACTAGTGGGCAGGATGATGTGGTAGAGGCAGAGGGAGCTGCAGTCAGTCCCCCTCAGAGTCTCAAGGACAGCTACACCCCTGCTCTGCTGGGCACAGGGGAAGAGCCTCAGGAGTCACTGGAAAGGAGGCCCTACCTTGAACAGCAGTAGGAGATGTGTTCTGCATGTCAAGAGTTTCCTGAGGCAGTGCGGGGCCTTGGACAGAAGATGGAGGAGTCCATCCAGCTCAATGCCTCAGAGCTATGAGCACATGAGCTTCTCCATTGGCAAATCTCTTGGAGAACCATATGCGACATCACTCTGAGTGGATGCAGGAACTGCGCACTGACGTGCACAGGATCCATGAGATGCTGGGTATCATGGACCAGTCAGTGGTACTGGTGACGCAGAGATCTTTGGAGATGTCAGCTGCACTCCAGCTGGTGTTCTCTGCCGGGCATCCGGAACATCCGACAAGGGCTGAGGCTCTCACAAAGAAGAATAAGGATGCCACTCCTCACTGGGCACCAGCATCATCCTTGGCCTCCTTGGTCCCTCCAACTAAAGGACCATCTGCGCAGCAGGGCTAACTGACAGAGGCAGCCCCTGCAATGAAGCTGGTGCTGCAGCCTCTAGAGATGCCCCCACGGGCACCTCCATGATGAGGATGACCGCCACTTGTACCTCAGATGCAGGCCAAAATGAGTAAGCAGACTGTCTCCACCTCCTCCGAGCCCACAAGGGGAGCACACGTAGAGATGGCCAAGCACAGAGGCTATACTGCATTGTGTGGAGCACTATTTGAGTCACTGGGGTGTCTTCCTACAGTCTCTGTGAACTGTTTTCTCTCTGTGCACTTTATAAATGATGACATGTTAAGGCACGAGTCTGCGACTCCTTTTATTGCTGCCATTGACAGGAAAAGTGCCATGAGGTGGTAACATAACAGGATCCTCCATGGTGAGGGCAAAGCCTCTGGGCAGATGTGCTTCATTCATTGGCAGTAAGTGATTAGAAGTTCGGTGCTGCGTCTTCCATCCATGTGTTAGCACAGGTTTCTCAGACTGCCTTCCATGCCATGGCCCTAAATCTGGATGAGAGGGGCTCAGTTGAAGCATTCGTAAGGGCTGGAAGGCTAGGAACAGATGAATCCCTTAAGGAATATAAAGACAGTAGGAAGGAACTTAAGCAAGGAGTCAGGAGGGCTAAAAGGGGTCAGGAAAAGTCATTGGCAAACAGGATTAAGGAAAATATCAAGGCTTTTTATACGTATATAAAGGGCAAGAGGGTAACCAGGGAAAGGGTTGGCCCACTCAAGGACAGAGATGGGAATCTATGTGTGGAGCCAGAGGAAATGGGCGAGGTGCTAAATGAATACTTTGCATCAGTATTCACCAAAGAGAAGGACTTAAAAAGGAGGAGGTGTTGGGTGTCTTGCAAAGCATTAAGGTAGATAAGTCCCCAGGGCCTGATGGGATCTACCCCAGAATACTGAGGGAGGCAAGGGAAGAAATTGCTGGGGCCTTAACTGAAATCTTTGCATCCTCATTGGCTACAGGTGAGGTCCCAGAGGACTGGAGAATAGCCAATGTTGTTCCTTTGTTTAAGAAGGGTAGCAAGGATAATCGAGGAAATTATAGGCCGGTGAGCTTTACGTCAGTGGTAGGGAAATTATTAGAGAGGATTCTTCGGGACAGGATTTACTCCCATTTGGAAACAAATGGACTTATTAGCAAGAGGCAGCATGGTTTTGTAAAGGGGAGGTCGTGTCTCGCTAATTTGATTGAGTTTTTTGAGGAAGTGACAAAGATGATTGATGAAGTAAGGGCAGTGGATGTTATCTATATGGACTTCAGTAAAGCCTTTGACAAGGTCCCTCATGGCAGACTGGTACAAAAGGTGAAGTCACATGGGATCAGAGGGGAGCTGGCAAGATGGATACAGAACTGGCTCGGTCATAGAAGACAGAGGGTAGCAGTGGATGGGTGCTTTTCTGAATGGAGGGATGTGACTAATGGTGTTCCGCAGGGATCAGTGCTGGGACCTTTGCTGTTTGTAGTATATATAAATGATTTTGAGGAAAATGTAGCTGGTCTGATTAGTAAGTTTGCGGACGACACAATGGTTGGTGGAGTTGCGGACAGTGATGAGGATTGTCAGAGGATACAGCAGGATATAGATTGGTTGGAGACTTGGGCGGAGAAATGGCAGATGGAGTTTAATTCGGACAAATGTGAGGTAATGCATTTTGGAAGATCTAATGCAGGTGGGAAGTAGACAGTGAATGGCAGAACCCTTAGGAGTATTGACAGGCAGAGAGATCTGGGCGTACAGGTCCACAGGTCACTGAAAGTGGCAACACAGGTGGATAAGGTAGTCAAGAAGGCATACGGCATGCTTACCTTCATCGGTCGGGGCATAGAGTATAAAAATAGGCAAGTCATGCTGCAGCTGTACAGAACTTTAGTTAGGCCACACTTAGAATATTGCGTGCAATTCTGGTCTCCACACTACCAGAAGGACGTGGAGGCGTTGGAGAGGGTACAGAAGAGGTTTACCAGGATGTTGCCCGGTCTGGAGGGCATTAGCTATGAGGAGAGGTTGTATAAACTCGGATTGTTTTCACTGGAACGACGGAGGTGGAGGGGGGACATGATAGAGGTTTACAAAGTTATAAGGGGCATGGACAGAGTGGATAGTCAGAAGCTTTTTCCCAGGGTGGAAGAATCAGTTACTAGGGGACATAGGTTTAAGGTGAGAGGGGCAAAGTTTAGAGGGGATGTGCGAGGCAAGTTCTTGACACAGAGGGTTGTGAGTGCCTGGAACTTGTTGCCGGGGCAGGTGGTGGAAGCAGGTACCATAGAGACGTTTAAGAGGCATCTTGACAAATACATGAATAGGATGGGAATAGAGGGATATGGTCCCCGGAAGTGCAGAAGGTTTTAGTTTAGGCAGGCATCGAGATCGGCGCAGGCTTGGAGGGCCGAATGGCCTGTTCCTGTGCTGTACTGTTCTTTGTTCTTTGTTCTTTGTTCCTCTGCCTCCACCTCTTCCTCCTCTCTTACCTCCTGCTCCTGCTCCTCTGCCGATGAGCTGTTTCCTTCCAGGGCTTCATCATCCTTTAGGTCCCCACCTCCCTGAAGGGCCATGTAATGGAGAGCACAGCACAGCATCACAATGACCAAGACCACTGAAGGAGGGTATTGGAGGTAAATGCCTGCTCGGCTCTGAAATTGAAACCCGACCCAGGCCCGACCCTACCACATCCAACCCGAACCCGACCCGGGCCCGTGTCCTTTGATTTTTTTCCCGCGTCCAGCCCGACCCGACCCGACCCGACCCGACCCAACTACCGTAATAAAGTTAATTATATCAAAATACCTTGTCCAAATGTTGTGATTCTCCATTCCGGCAGCAGACTATTCCTGCAGAATCGTGCAGACGTTCCCTTCCTGAGCAAGGCAGCACTGTGTCTGCGTCCAGCCCCACCCGACCCGAGCCTGAGTACCGGACCCGGAAGAGAGACCCGACCCTACCCGAACCTGACACATGTTGTCGTGTCTGATCGGGTTCGGGTTGGGTAGCCACGTTTTAATTGGAGGGCACCCGACTGGCTCAGGCACCGGAATTGCATCTTCAGAAGCCCGATGGCCTGCTCAATGGTTGTCCCAGTGAGCAGGTAGCTCTGGCTGTATCATCCCTGTGCCTCTGTCTGGGGCTCCTGCAGAGGGGTCAGTCACCATGTCCCCTGGGGGGTTGGAGTGAAAACCTGAAGCAACGTGGACTGGCAGAGGATGAAGGAGTCATGGCAGTTACCAGGAAAGTAAGCGCACACGTGGAGGAAGCTCTTGTTGTGGTCACAGACCAGTTAAACATTGTGGGAGTAGAAGCCCTTCTTGTTGCTGAATCTCACTGGGCAGTCAATCGATGTCTTGATGGCCACATGGCTGCAATTGATGATGTCCTGGGGGACATCCAGCGATGATGGCGAAACCCAACGTCCTCTACCCCTGCGAGGGCATCAGTGACCAGCGAGTTGCAGTAATGTGCAGCCATTTGCGAGATGCCAGCAAGGTCTGCAGCTGATCCTTGGAAGGAGTCATAAACAAAGAAGTTCAAGGCCACAGTGACTTTGACAGCTACTGACAGGGCATGGTGATCAGTGCTGCGAGGTGTGACATTTTCAGCGACAAGGCTACAGATATCTGTAACCATCTGCCTTTGAAACACAATCTCCTGCGGTACTGAGTCTCGGTCATCTCCAGGTAGCTCCATCTTTGGCGGTAGATCCTGTGTTGAGGGTATGGCCTCTGTTGCCTTCCTTCCCCTCTTTGCTCTGCTGTGTTCTCCGGCTACATGGGGGTTCTGCTCTTCCTGTGGAGGTTGTGGCCCCACATGACCACTGGGCCCAAAATCTGACAGTCGTGCCTCAATTGCCAGCTGCAGCCTTCCTTCTGGGCAGGTGGCTACCCAATCGTCCTTGGCAGCATTGCCCCCTGTTCTTCTGTCCCTGTGGTGCCAGGGGAGTGCTGACACTGTTCAATGTCCGGATGTTGACTGCCCATTCTCCCTGCAACCTGAGCAGCACCAAGGGCAACCCATTACCAAGTACTGAGTCCCACTTTGCTCCACTGACCCTCTCAGGGGTCAGGGGTGATGCCCTGAGGCAATCATGACTGCGTTCCCACTCTTTAGCTGCCTCCCTTCAGCTGATCTATTTCATTCCTTTCTCCATGCGCCCCTTTAAAAATTTCAACATCCAATCTTACAGGCTCTTAATGAGCTTTTCATTGGCTTTAATTGGCCTCCGCCTGCTCTGGTGAACATTGCCAGTGCTGGGAACTACGTCCTGCAACTGACATGCCAGCCAGTGCCGATATTTTCAGGAGCCCTTCACCTCCGTGTCTGCTTTCAGGCAGCTCCAAAACTTCAGCCTGGGGTCGCGACCCTAAATATTAACTTACCCTTTCTCAGATACTTGTGCAGCTGTTACTTATTTCCAACATTTTCTTACTTTGCTTTTGTAGGGATGGTGGAGAATTGGATGATTGGTCTGCTGGGAACACTAACTATCAGGTTCATGGTACTGGATCATATAATAGGGCTGAAATGCAATGGTGCTGTCTTAGCCCACATTACATCAGCTATTATCAATCTGACTGAGACATTGTCAAGCCGAGAACCTCATTAGGACAAAAATACTGCAGTGGAGCTAAATTGTCTCATTAACCGCTAGTCAGACTGACTCAATTCACATTCACTCCATAAAAGGTGGTGAGTTTTCCGCTGCTTAAGGGACAAGGGACCTGCAGGCGGTGACAACACGAAATGATTCAAGAAGATGTGGCACTGATGTCTGACATGTCTGCTTGTCAGTATGTCTTCAGATGCCCTGCCTTCTCCAAGGGTTAACTCTATGTTCCTTCAACTCTGACCTCCTGCTGCATCCCACATTCCTTTACCCCACAGCCGGCAGCCATGCCTTCAGCTGTCTAGGCCCTGAGCTTTGGAATTCCTTCCGTAAACCTCTCCCCCTCTCTACCTCTTTCCCTCTTCCTTTAAGATATGCCTTAAAATCTAACTCTTTGTCTGTCCTAAAGTCGCCTTCTTTGGCTCAATGACAAATCCTGTCTGATGAGGCTCCTGTGAAGTGCCTTGGGACATCTTACTTTGTTAAAGATGTTGTATAAATGTGCCTGCTAACCTGTCTCTGGTATCCTTTTAAAGAAGATCGTGTTAGTCTGCCAGTTACCAAATCATCTTGTGCTTAGGAAAAAGGCTCAAAGGATGTTGCACTGCAGCAATCACTTGCTTTAAAGCAAAAAGCCCAGCAGCAGATCACTGCCTCCAGTTTATGAGAAAAAGACACAGAGTTTCGCTCGAACAACTAAGATTAGCAGTCACACATCACACATAGAGGATATAATGACTGCAATCAGTGTTAGTCAGTGAATCTGTGAACACAAAGAGTGACACCATGAATCACCAAATGCAGGAAGCTAATCCTATTGAAATGAACTTTCCAATTGGTAGATTACTATCTCAACTGCACTGATGATTACCAGCCAAGTGAGAATTATAATTACGAATGAAATGTTTATAGAGCAGATGTAACAGACATTTTAAAATTATGACAAATTTTTATAAGCCACAGTTATTTAGAAGCAACATATAGAGCACAGAAGGAGGCTATTCAGCCTATTATGTGTGTGCTGACTCTTTGAAAGAGCAGTCATGTTTAGTCCCACATCCCCGCTTTTGGTCTGTAACCCTGCAAGTTCCTCATTCTCAACACCCTTTAAAAACTATTATGGAATCAGTTTTCACTACCTTTTTCAGGTAGAGTGTTCCAGATCCCAGCAACTCTCTAAGTGAAAAAAATTATCCTCGTCTCCCCTCCAGATCTTTGTCAATGATTTTAAATCTAAGGCCTCTGCTTATTGACCCACTCATTAGATGGAACAGTTCTCCTGTATCTAATTTATCAAAACCTCTTATTAATTTGAAAACATCTATTCATCACCTCTTAATCTTCTCTATTTCTAGGAGAATAGTCCTAACTTTTCCAACCTCTCCTCATAACTGAAGCCCCTCTACTCTGGTAACATCCTGGTAAACTTCCTTTGGACCCGTTCTAAGGTCTTTACACCTTTTTTGAACGCAGTGCCCAGAATTATCCACAATACTCCAGCTGAGGCCTAACTAGTGATTTCTAACATTCTAGCGTGATCTGTTTGATATTATATTGTATCCTTCTATTTATAAACCCAAGTAACCCATATGCTTTTTTTTTAACCATCTTATCAACTTGTCCTATCACCTTTAAGGATTTGTGCATATGGACACCAAGGTCTCTGCTCATCTACAATTTCCAAAATCATGCATTTACTGACTATTCTATAGAATAACATATACTGCCTTTAAACTAGTGAAATGTATCAAAGTGCTTTGCACAAACATAATCAGATAAAATTTGACACCAAGCCACATAAGGATAGTTGAACTAATGCTTGATCAAAGCAGTAGGTTTTAAGAGGAATATCTTAAAGTGGGAGAGAAAGGTAGAAAGGCAGGGAGGTTTAGGGTGATAGTAGAGCTCAGGGCCTAGATGGCTGAAGGCACAGCCACCAATGCTGGGGCAAAGGGAATGTGGGATGTCCAGGAGTCCAGAGTTGAAGGAACATAGAGTTGTTGGAGAGTTTTAAGGTTGGAGCAGGATGCAGAAGTCAGGAAAGATTATTTTCTCTGGTTGGAGAGCCAATGGCAGGAGGGCCATCAATTTAAGACAGTGAAAATTGAAGGTTGAAAGAAATCTCTTTATACCCAGAGGTCTGTTCGAGGATGGCTTGCATTGCCATGGGAACTGGTTGAGACAGAGACCTTTGCATCTTTTAAGGCAAAAGTGGATAAATATTAAAAGCAGTGGAAGATACAGTGCTATGGCAAGAAAGTAGAACAGTGCGGTTAGTTTGGGACTGCTCTCGCAAACAGCGTTTTTCTGTGCCATAAACCTCTATGGGTCACCTCTTAATCTGCACAGAATGAGGTATAAATGGCTCCATGCCACCACTGTTTGATACATTTGCCCACTGTGCCATCAGTTAAAATTTTAACACCTTAACACAACAAACAGGGAGGCCTAGAAATTATACTGGACACATATTACAAACATTAACTCAGATTAACACTTCTGCTAAAATAGCCAAGTCAGCTTCACATGAAGCATTAAGCCTTGACATTCTCTTATTTGCACAGTCTGATTTAGAGAACGAAGGGGATGAAAACTATCCCACTGATGATTTGAATGAAGAATGTTCCATTCTGTACCTACACCAATTGAATTTGTCCGTTCACTGCAGAAGCATCTTGTTGCCTGTTGAGCTTCAGAATTAGCAGACTCCACTTGCTCATTCCTTTTAGAATGAAATGCTACAGCATTGAAGTTGACCATTTGGCCCATCATGCCAGTGCTGGCTCTTTGAAAGAGCTCCCCAATTAGTTCCTGCTCATTTCCCATAGCCCTGCACACTTTTCCTTTGTAAATATTTATCCAATTCCTTTTTGAAAGTTACTATTGAATCTGCTTCCACCACTGCTTCCAGCAGTGCATTCCAGATCATAACAATTCACAGCGTAAATAAAACTCTCCTCATTCCCTCAAACCCGTTTCCAACCTTTTTTGCCAATTATTTTTAATCTGTGTTGTTATGATCAGGTCAGGAGAGGTCAAAAGGCTCCCCTCTTGTCTCTCTTGGTGTTTGACCACAACAGGGTATATTTCTTTTTTGAAGTGAATGTGCTTACCAATTCTTTCTTTGGCCTCCTTATCTCGAGAGACAATGGGTAAGCGCCTGGAGGTGGTCAGTGGTGTGTGGAGCAGCGCCCGGAGTGGCTATAAAGGCCAATTCTAGAGTGACAGGCTCTTCCACAGGTGCTGCAGAAAAATTTGTTTGTCGGGGCTGTTACACAGTTGGCTCTCCCCTTGCGCTTTTGTCTTTTTTCCTGCCAACTGCTAAGTCTCTTCGACTCGCCACACTTTAGCCCCGCCTTTATGGCTGCCCGCCAGCTCTGGCGATCACTGGCAACTGACTCCCACGACTTGTGATCAATGTCACAGGACTTCATGTCGCGTTTGCAGACGTCTTTGAAGCGGGGACATGGACTGCCGGTGGGTCTGATACCAGTGGCGAGCTCGCTGTACAATGTGTCTTTGGGGATCCTGCCATCTTCCAGGCGGCTCACATGGCCAAGCCATCTCAAGCGCCGCTGACACAGTAGTGTGTATAAGCTGGGGGTGTTGGCCGTCTCGAGGACTTCTGTGTTGGAGATACGGTCCTGCCACCTGATGCCAAGTATTCGCCTTACCAATTCAGTGAGTGACTATTCATGTGCTATGATTATAAAAGAGCCAATCGGATAGGTTTTCTTGAGTTTAACAAAGAAAGAGGTTAGCTTTATTATACCTAAACTGATATAAGTAAAATAATAAACTACGCTCTAACTTTAAAACACACACACACACACACACACACACAAATAGGTTGTGGAGTGGGGAAGGATAGATTGGTTGAATTAGAGTCCGGAGCAATAAAAAGGGGTATACAAGCTGTGGAGTTTGGTGACCTGGTTGTCTTCCAGCTGAAGTCGATGGTCCTGAGGCTTCCAGCTTGTAGATGTGGCCAGCAGATTTAGTGGTTCTCCTGAAAAACAGGGTTAGAAACTTGCCAGGTGGACTGGGGAGAGAGAGAGCGTGTGGGACCCCCACTTGGGTCTCTTTTGGTAAGTGTCAGTTGGCTTGTCTGCTGCAGAGAGAAAAAAGCCAACTTAAAACACACAGATGGTGGGCCTGTCACATGATGGCTCAATGTGTATTTCCTCTTGCAACTTAATTCATGTCTAGGACTTCCCCTCTCTCAATCAGGATCCCATTGTTCAAGTGATTATTTTTGAGTGGTCCATCTCCACCAGTTTAATGCCCCAAAATTGCCTTTAATGTCTTGTTATTGAAGACTGGCCAGCTGAGGCACTCCAAATTTCTCAAGAACATAAGAACTAGGAGCAGGAGTAGGCAATTCAGCCCCTCGAGCCTGCTCCGCTATTCAATATGATCATGACTGATCTCATCTTGGCCTCCACTTTCCTGCCCGTTCTCCATAACTCTTCAACCCTTTACTAATTAAAAGTCTGTCTATCTCCTCCTTAAATTTACTCAATGTCGCGGCATCCACCGTACTCTGGGGTACTGAATTCCTCAGACTCACGACCCTTTGAGAGAAGTAATTTCTCCTCATCTCTGTTTTAAATCTGCTATCCCTTATCCTAAAACTATGAGCTCTTGTTCTAGATTGCCCCACCAGAGGAAACATCCTCTCTACATCTACTTTGTCAATCCCCTTAATCATCTTATATACTTCAATTCAATCTCCTCTCATACTTCTAAACTGCAGAGAGTAAAGGCCTAAACTGCTCAATCTCTCTTCATAAGACAAACCCCTCATCTCTGGAATCAATCTAGTGAACCTCCTTTGAACTGCCTCCAATGCAACTACATCCCTCCTCAAGTAAGGGGACCAAAACTATGCGCAATACTCCAGGTGCGGTCATTAATGCCTTGTACAGTTGCAGCAACACTTCCCTACTTTTATACTCTATTCCATTAGCAATAAATGCCAAAATTCCATTTGCCTTCCTTATTACCTGCTGTACCTACATACTTGTTTTCAGCGCTTCATGCACAAGGACACCCAGATCCGTCTGCAGCGAAGCACTTTGAAGTTTCTCTCGATTTAGATAATAATTTGCCTTTCTGTTCTTCTGACCAAAATGGATAACCTCACACTTTTCCACGTCAAATTCCATCTGCTAAATTTTGGCTCATTCACCTAACCTATCCATATCCATTTGTAAATTTCTTATTTCTTCATTGCAACTTACTATCCCACCTATTTTAGTGTCATTTGCAAATTTGGCTATCGTACCTTCTATCCCTGCATCCAAGTCATTAATATAGATTGTAATAGTTGGGGCCCAAGGACCAAGCCCTGTGGCACCCCACTAGTTACATCTTGCCAATCAGAAAAGGACCCATTTATCCTGACTCTCTGTTTTCTGTTGGTTAGCCAATCCTCTATCCAAGCTAATAAATTGCCCCTAACCCCATGTGATCTTACCTTGTGTATTAACCTTTTGTGCGGCACCTTATCAAATGCCTTCTGGAAGTCCAGATATACTACATCTACAGGATCCCCATTATCCACTTTACTTGTTGCATCTTTGAAGAACTCTAGCAAATTAGTCAACCACGATTTACTCTTCATAAAACCATGCTGACTCTGATGGATTGCGTTTGGACTTTCTAAATGTCCTGTTATTACTTCCTTAATAATTTTAATTTTGAATTTTTAAAATTTTAATTTAGAGATACAGCACTGAAACAGGCCCTTCGGCCCACCGAGTCTGTGCCGACCCACAACCACCCATTTATACTAACCCTACAGTAACCACATATTTCCCTACCACCTACCTACACTAGGGGAAATTTACAATGGCCAATTTACCTATCAACCTGCAAGTCTTTGGCTGTGGGAGGAAACTGGAGCACCCGGCGCAAACCCACGCGGTCACAGGGAGAACTTGCAAACTCTGCACAGGCAGTACCCAGATTCTAACAATTTCCCAATGACAGATGTTAAACTAACTGGTCTATAGTTTCCTACTTTCTGCCTCCCTCCCTTTTTGAATAAGGGCATTATATTCGCATTTTTCCAATCCACTGGAACCTTTCCCACATCTGGGAAATTTTGGAATATTATAACCAATGGATCCACTATCTCCGCTGCCACTTCCTTTAAGACCCTAGGATGTAGGCCATCAGACCCTGGGGACTTGTCTGCCTTCAATCTCATTAGTTTGCTCAGTACTTTTTCCCTAGTGATGATGATTGTTCTAAGTTCCTCCCTTTCTATAACCTCTGCATTACCTGACACTATTGGGATGGTACTAGTGTCCTCCACCGTGAAAACTGAAGCAAAATACTGATTTAGTGTCTCTGCCATTTCTGTGTTCCCCTCTATTAACTCCCCTGTCTCATCCTCCAAAGGACAACATTCACTTTAGCTACTCTCTTCCCTTTTATATACTTATAGAAGCTTTTGCTATCCGTTTTTATATTTTGCACTAGTTTTCTTTCATAATTTACCTTTGCTCTTTTTATTACTTTTTTCGTAACCCTTTGTTGATCTTTAAAAGTTTCCCAATCTTCCAGCCTGCAGTATGGTATACCTCAAGTCATTGCTCTGGAGGGAACTGGCCAGACAATTCAACTCTCTCTCAATGTAATGGAATGCAAAGGACTTTGATGCAAATTTCATTGGCCACTTTAGCTGTTTGCAGTCACCTTTTGTCTCTCTCTCTCGACAGATGCTGCCAGACCTGCTGAGTATTTCCAGCATTTCTTGTTTTTATTTCAGATTTCCAGCATCTGCAGTATTTTGCTTTTATTTACCTTTTGTCTGTTCCATTTTCCTTTTTAAAATCTAATTCAAGTTTCCAGCCCATAGATTAAAAAAAAAATAATTTGGCATAGCACGTGTTCGTTACAGTGTCCTTCGATCTCCCACACACCTGCCAGTGGAATCATTTTTTAATATTTAAGCCTGCAGTTAACACTGGTACATTCCATATAATTCTATGTAAGTCTGGGATGGGGGGATTGGGGGTGGGGGGTGGTGGGGTAGTTGGAGGGTGGGGCTGAGGGCAGTTTTACTGAATTGGATTTCAAGATATTTCTTTGAAATCCTATTGCATCCTCCCAACTGCTTGGGCCTTTGGGGAACTCCATGAATAAGAAGGAACCTCGGGATAATATTCCGAAGCAGCTGGGAGAGAGACTCTCCCCCCGCTGGTGTCAGTCGGGAGTTCCGACGCGCGCAGATCCTGATTTTTCTGAACATTATTTTAAACAGTCTGTAAAATGCAAGACTTTGAAATTCTGATTTTTCTCTCTGGACGACAGTGTGAAGGCAAAAAATATTATCTTTTCCCGACAATCATAGGTGCAGCCTTGTTTTGCTGCATAGCCAATTCTTACAGTTGCCAGTACAATGATCCCACCTATTTAACAGTCTCCATGGATAGTTCCCACCAATACTTCTTGATAAATTCCATCCTTTGGATAAGATGCTAAACCTAGATTCCCATCTACCTATTCTGGTCGACACGGGCATTATTCAAAGAAGAGCAAGGAAGTTCTCTCCGGTGTCTGTTGTGTTTTCTTAACCTCTGTATTTATGAGTACGACACACAAGGCACAGACCACTCAAAACGGAATCAGTAACACAGTACATGAGTTATTTCTTTACGGGTGGTTCTGCATGCAAACACAGGTCTTGATCTTCATTGTACAAGTACTTTCTTCAGACTGCCCTCACACCAGAAGTCACATCACAGCTCTTAAAGGTGTGCCACAAGATCCCCCTTTTATCTAAATAAAAACCCATCCTCCTCAAATAGGAAAGGCTGCATTTGCTGACAACGCTACCAGTAGGTGGCGTTGCTGTGGCACATGCGCAAATGCAGCATGTGACACTAAAATATCACAGTCTGCGACTTTAGGCAGCTGCCAGGACTAAAGATGGCGCTGTGCAGATAATCACGCAGAAACCAGGAGCCCGTCTGTGTATGTGCGCACCGGCACAGCCTGATGACGTCAGTGGCGGCCAGCGTTGTCAGAAATCACGTTGAATAGGTAAAGCAGTAGGACAATAGATCACGATACAGAATCCTGTACCCGGTGCATGGACTACTGCACAAATCTCCCGTGTTTGAGGAAGTGACAAAGTTGATTGATGAGGGAAGGGCTGTAGATGTCATATACATGGACTTCAGTAAGGCGTTTGATAAGGTTCCCCATGGTAGATTGATGGAGAAAGTGAAGTCGCATGGGGTCCAGAATGTACTAGCTAGATGGATGAAGAACTGGCTGGGCAACAGGAGACAGAGAGTAGCAGTGGAAGGGAGTTTCTCAAAATGGAGACGTGTGACCAGTGGTGTTCCACAGGGATCCGTGCTGGGACCACTGTTGTTTGTGATATACATAAATGATTTGGAGGAAAGTATAGGTGGTCTGATTAGCAAGTTTGCAGACGACACTAAGATTGGTGGCGTAGCAGATAGTGAAGGGGACTGTCAGAGAATACAGCAGAATATAGATAGATTGGAGAGTTGGGCAGAGAAATGGCAGATGGAGTTCAATCCGGGCAAATGCGAGGTGATGCATTTTGGAAGATCCAATTCAAGAGTGGACTATACAATAAATGCAAAAGTCCTGGGGAAAATTGATGTACAGAGAGATTTGGGTGTTCAGGTCCATTGTTCCCTGAAGGTGGCAACGCAGGTCAATAGAGTGGTCAAGAAGGAATACGGCATGCTTTCCTTCATTGGACGGGGTATTGAGTACAAGAGTTGGCAGGTCATGTTACAGTTGTATAAGACTTTGGTTCGGCCACATTTGCAATACTGCGTGCAGTTCTGGTCGCCACATTACCAAAAGGATGTAGATGCTTTGGAGAGGGTGCAGAGGAGGTTCACCAGGATGTTGCCTGGTATGGAGGGCGCTAGCAAGGAAGAGAGGTTGAGTAGATCAGGATTATTTTCATTAGAAAGACGGAGGTTGAGGGGGGACCTGATTGAGGAGTGAGAGGGGAAAAGTTTTGGGGGGGATACGCGTGGAAAGTTCTTTACGCAGAGGGTGGTGGGTGCCTGGAACGAGTTGCCAGCGGAGGTGGTAGACGCGGGCACGATAGCGTCTTTTAAGATGTATCTGGACAGATACATGAATGGGCAGGAAGCAAAGAGATACAGACCCTTAGAAAATAGGCGACAGGTTTAGATAGAGGATCTGGATCGGCGTAGGCTTGGAGGGCCGAAGGGCCTGTTCCTGTGCTGTAATTTTCTTTGTTCTTTGTTCTTTGTTTGACCAGAGCCATATTTGTACGGGGTTACTTCTTCTACTGGTGCTACATTGCATAAGAATAGAGGTCAGGTCAGAACTGTCCATGATCCCAGATCGATAGAAGACTCTATCGCAAACCTGACCAGAATGAAGACGAAGTCTTGGCAGAGTGTACACATCCTATTCCCATAGACAAGAGTCCATTCAAATGTGTTCCGGATTCCAAGAACTACCATCCTGTTTCTAGATCAGGATGTTTGATCAAACCACCCTCACGCTATCATGACTGATGAGTATATATATTTCAGTTACTGTTTTGCACCATGTATGTTTATTTCCTATTCTTCTTTGGCCTCCTTATCTCGAGAGACAATGGGTAAGCGCCTGGAGGTGGTCAGTGGTTTGTGAAGCAGCGCCCGGAATGGCTATAAAGGCCAATTCTCGAGTGACAGACTCTTCCACAGTTGCTGCAGAAGAATTTGTTTGTCGGGGCTGTTACACAGTTGGCTCTCCCCTTGCGCTTTTGTCTTTTTTCCTGCCAACTGCTAAGTCTCTTCGACTCGCCACACTTTAGCCCCGCCTTTATGGCTGCCCGCCAGCTCTGGCGAACGCTGGCAACTGACTCCCACGACTTGTGATCAATGTCACAGGACTTCATGTCGCGTTTGCAGACGTCTTTGAAGCGGAGACATGGACTGCCGGTGGGTCTGATACCAGTGGCGAGCTCGCTGTACAATGTGTCTTTGGGGATCCTGCCATCTTCCATGGGGCTCACATGGCCAAGCCATCTCAAGCGCCGTTGACTCAGTAGTGTGCATAAGCTGGGGATGTTGGCCGCCTCGAGGACTTCTGTGTTGGAGATACGGTCCTGCCACCTGATGCCAAGTATTCTCCGGAGGCAGTGAAGATGGAATGAACTGGGACGTCGCTCTTGGCTGACATACGTTGTCCAGGCCTCGCTGCCATAGAGCAAGGTACTGAGGACACAGGCTTGATACACTCGGACTTTAGTGTTCCGTGTCAGTGCGCCATTTTCCCACACTCTCTTGGCCAGTCTGGACATAGCAGTGGAAGCCTTTCCCATGCGCTTGGTGATTTCTGCATCGAGAGACAGGCTACTGGTGATAGTTGAGTCTAGGTAGGTGAACTCTTGAACCACTTCCAGAGCGTGGTCGCCAATATTGATGGATGGAGCATTTCTGACGTCCTGCCCCATGATGTTCGTTTTCTTGAGGCTGATGGTTAGGCCAAATTCATTGCAGGCAGCCGCAAACCTGTCGATGATACTCTGCAGCCACTCTTCAGTGTGAGATGTTAAAGCAGCATCGTCAGCAAAGAGGAGATCCCTGATGAAGACTTTCCATACTTTGGACTTTGCTCTTAGATGGGCAAGATTGAACAACCTGCCCCCTGATCTTGTGTGGAGGAAAATTCCTTCTTCAGAGGACTTGAACGCATGTGAAAGCAGCAGGGAGAAGAAAATCCCAAAGAGTGTGGGTGCGAGAACACAGCCCTGTTTCATGCCACTCAGGATAGGAAGGTGCCGCCATGTTGAATTGTGCCTTTCATGTTGTCATGGAATGAAGTGATGATACTTAGTAACTTTGGTGGACATCCAATCTTTTCTAGTAGTCTGAAGAGACCACGTCTGCTGACGAGGTCAAAGGCTTTGGTGAGATCAATGAAAGCAATGTAGAGGGGCATCTGTTGTTCACGGCATTTCTCCTGTATCTGATGAAGGGAGAACAGCACGTCAACGGTCGATCTCTCTGCACGAAAGCCACACTGTGCCTCAGGGTAGACGCTCGGTCAGCTTCTGGAGCCTGTTTAGAGTGACTCGAGCAAAGACTTTCCCCACTATGCTGAGCAGGGAGATTCCACGGTAGTTGTTGCAGTCACCGCGGTCTCCTTTGTTTTCATAGAGGGTGATGATATTGGCATCGCGCATGTCCTGAGGTACTGTTCCCTCGTCCCAGCACAGGCATAGCAGTTCATGTAGTGCTGAGAGTATAGCAGGCTTGGCACTCTTGATTATTTCAGGGGTAATGCTGTCCTTCCCAGGGACTTTTCCGCTGGCTAGAGAATCAATGGCATCACTGAGTTCCGATTTTGCTGGCTGTATGTCCAGCTCATCCATGACTGGTAGAAGCTGGGCTGCATTGAGGGCAGTCTCAGTGACAGCATTCTCCCTGGAGTACAGTTCTAGGTAGTGCTCAACCCAGCGGTCCATTTGTTTGCGTTGGTCAGTGATTATGTCCCCTGATTTAGATTTGAGGGGGGCGATCTTCTTGATGGTTGGCCCAAAAGCTCTCTTAATGCCATTATACATTCCTCTGTTTCCGGTGTCTGAGGCCAGCTGAATATGACTGCATAGGTGTTGCCAGTAGTCATTTGCGCAGCGCCTGGCTGTTCTTTGTGCAGCACTTCTGGCTGTTTTAAGTGCTACAGATGTTAACTCGCTGGGAGCTTTCTTGTAGTTCAACAGTGCAGTACGCTTAGCGGCTATGACAGGTTCCAGCTCTTCATTATGAGATTGAAACCAGTCTGCATTCCTCTTCGCACGTTTGCCGGAGGTGGTCAAAGCTGACTCAAAGCTGTCTCTGATGTGGGCCCACTTGGTCTCAGCATCCCCTGTGGGAGTGTTTTGAAGATCTGTTACAAGTGAATTTAGAAATTTTTGTAACAGCTGTGGATGAGAAATTCTGTTCGTGTTGATGCGCAAGTGGCCCTTCTGCTTGGAATGATGCAACTTCTTTGGTTTGAGTCTAACCTTGCTGCACACCAGGGAGTGGTCGGTGTCGCAGTCCGCACTGTGGAAGCTGCGTGTGATTTGAACACTGTTTAAGGACGCTCGCCTTGTGACAGTGAGGTCTAGCTGGTGCCAACGACGCGATTACTATTACTGATGTCGAATTGTATATAGTCAACTTTTACCTATTTGATTACGTTCCTGTGAAGCACCTTGGAATATTTTGCTATTGTGAAGGCACTATATAAATGCAAGAAGTTGCTGCTGTTGTTGGAAAGAAGGCATCTGAGAAGTGGTCTTATAGAGGTAGAGCAGATAGTAAATTGTATGGAAATCGTTGATCTGGTATGCAACTTCAAATTAATGTTTGGGAATGGGTCGAGGGAATCACATGTTCGAACTAGTCAAATGTAATTTTAGGGCTGATATGTAGTTCTTGTCAGGCAGAGTGTAATAACAATTGGATCATGCACATTCAGACTCTGTGGCCTGGTGGTGGGGGGGGGGGGAAGGGGTGGTGGGATGGGGTCTACAGAGAGGGAGTGAGGGGAGGAAGAAAAGGGCTGACGTACCCAGCAAAGCCAGGAGCCCCTGCCGCTCTTAACAGCAGGAACTACATTAACATTTTATTGTCATGCAACCCCCTCCCTGCAGCTGGTCAAATGGATAATCTGCCGAGTGGAGGGGAAGGAACATCAGTGGCAGGAGGCCACAGCTGTGCACCCTTGGACATGGTCTCCGGCAAACAGGAGCTCAGAGAGGCCTGGCAATCAGGAGAGGGGAAGACAGCTGCAATTAGGAGAGGGGAGAGAGCCTGTAATTGGGAGGGAGGAAAGGGTCCACCATTGGGAGGTGGGAGATAGGGAACCTTGATCTGGAGAGGGGAGAGGGAAGCTGTAATTCAGAGGAGAGAGAGATCATGATCGGGAAAGGGGAGAGAGACCGTGATCGGGAGAGGGGCGAGAGAGATCGTGCTCAGGAGGGAAGAGAGAGAGACCATGATCGTGAGGGGGAGAGAAAGGCCGTGATCGGGAGAGGGGAGAGAGAAGCCGTGATTCAGAGAGGGAGAGAGATCGTGATTGAGAGGGAAGAGGGAGCCTGCGATTGTGGATGGGAGAGATGGGCCACAGTCAGGATTGGGGCGAGTGGAATAGCCAGCGATTAGGAGTGGTGAAGGGTTGGGTGGGGAGGCTGATGATCATGGGTGGGGCGGGGGAGCTGAGGTTAGACAGCAGGAACCCAATTTAAATATGTTAAGTGTCCTGCATCTCCATGGTGTGAAACTTGGATCCTCTGATATTCACAACTGTAAAGATGGAGTGGGTGCTTGCGTGCCATGTTCGGGTCCTATTGTCCATATTTAACTCTTTAATACTCCTCCCCTGACTCTCTCCTACAAACAGCAATGTGATAATACATTTTTGTATCCCAACGTATCCCAAATATTTGAGCAACAGGTAAAGCTAGCTGTTTCACGCTGCTACTATGCAGTAGCAACACGTGTGGTGTCCGCCACTAACAGGATGCTGCCGTCAAGCCAAAAAGACGTCCTGCCTATCACACAAACGAGTAATGTGATATATGAATTTCAATGCCAGTGTGATGCTATGTATATAGGCCGTACGTCCCAAAGACTGGTATCAAACAACATGTCCCTTCAGCTGTTCACAGCGGGCAAGGCACAGGCTGTACCCAACCAGCCCATGCTTGCAAAACTCAAAACAGTGTCCAACATTAGATGTGATTCCGCAATTGGACAACATTTGTTAAATAATCCGCAGTGTGCTAGGAATTACGCTGACAACCAATTTAAGGTTGTCAGTAGGGCTTGCAGTGTGGCGCATTTGTGCGGACTGGACGCGACATACACAGGGCCCTGTCCTTTGCAGACAGAAACAACATGTACACACATTGTGCTTGTTTCAGCTGAACAAAATAAGTGACAGCCATTAGCTGGTTCATTCCTCAGGGCAATGCCTTGACCAATCAGAGTCAAGCTGCCTTGTTTAAATTTCAAACAAAGCTTGGCAGTTAACTGTCAGTCACCGTAAACTGGTGCATTCTCCATGGCAAGGCCTCTACCAATCAGAGCTCACTTGCCAACCAATCATCACTCTCTTCTCATGCAGTATAAGTTGTCGTTTTCCCTAACGTTGGTTATTCTTGCGTGTTGTCCTGATGAGTGCAAGACGAAAAGCTTCGACAACATGTCTCTATTTTCAGCAATTCTCAAGTTCTGTACTACCAAATGACTAAATATATTATTGTGCTACCTGTTGGGACATTGATGAGATATTGTAGTGTTGCGCTGTGTTCTTAAGTCTTCTTTAAATGAGAACCCCAGGCTTTATATTTGGATTCAACACAAACGCTATTTTTACTTATCTCTTAGTCTTACTTATCTCAATTGCATGATTTCATATACAGGTCTTTTTTTCTCTGATAGTGTCTATATGTCTGCTCTTTTTAATATCATGTGCTGAGTGAGTCTGTCAAAATGGTGTCACCTCTTTATATATGTCTGATGATGTCATCAGTTGCATCAATGGCTTGTTCTCTTAAAGGTACAGTTTCTTAAAGGTGAAGTCACCACCACACTACATTACAGATATTGAGGGGCTAAGCATTATGCTCTTTGGTTGCAAAGAGTTCTTTAAAAAAGTAAGTGACTGCATTAATCATAGAGACAGTTAACACCTTAAATATCATGAGATGTTGAAATGGGTAAGCACTCTGTTAGTTTTGCATTGGACATCATTGAGCACCTGTAAGTGGATAAGAAAATTTATTTTGGTGAAAAAGAGGCAATGACAGTGGGACTTCCATCCTACACTGATGGCACTTGGGGAGATTTTTATTTATGCAAAGTAATGGGGTAAAAGTAGCAACTGAAATGGGATTTGGGAAGATAAAATTACTTGCAAAAGTGCAGTGGGTGTTTAAAGTGGGGTACTCAAATAAGGTTTGAAATCGGCTGACACAATGTGCATTTATATGCAGTCTCCCTATCTCTGGCAACCTCCTCCGGCTCTACAAGCCTTTCAAATTTCTGCACTCCTCCAATTTTGCGTATTGATGATTTTAATCACTTCACCGTTGGCGGCTGTGCCTTCAGTTGCCTAGGCCCTAAGGTCTGGAATTCCCTGCATAAACCTCTCCACCATGCTACCTGTCTCTGCCCCTTTAAGATGACCGTTGAAACCTATCTCTTTGAATAAGATTTTGGTCATCTGTCTGGATAGTTCCACCTTTAGCTTGGCGTCAAATTTTGATTGTTTTGATTCTTGTGTCATGTGAAGTGCCTTGGGATGTTTTGCTACATTAAAGACACTATATAAATTCAAGTTGTTGTTGTATCAACATATGAAACTAGTGGACAGGATTCAAAGGCCATATGAAACCTGCAATGACTCCTAATACTACTTAATGTTGCTGTTGGTTGAACAGTGACATACATTTATACTTGAGCTGGCGGGTTGATTAGAATACAAGGTTACACTAGATGAGGTGGGTCTGATGATCTTTTTGTATGTTTGTATTACATTATCAACATTGTTTAAAGAAGGTATAACAGAATCAAAAGAAGTAGCTGGGGCAAATATGCAAGGGGTGAGAAATTCAAGGTGTCAGGCCTGGCTCAGTCAGTAGCACCCTCCCCTGTTAGTCAGAAGGTTGGGGTTTAAAGCCCCCCTCCAGGAACTTGAATACATAATCTAGACTGATCCTCCAGTGCAGTACTGAGGGAGTGCTGCACTTTTGAAGAGATGTTAAACCGAGGCCCTGTCTGCCTTCTCAGTGCATGTAAAAGATCCATAGCACTATTTCAAAGGAGAGTCAGGGCATTCTCCCTGGTGTCCTGGCCAATGTTTATCTTTTCAGCCAACATCACGAGAAACAGATTATCTGATCATTATCACATTGTTCTTTGTGGGATCTTGCTGTGTGTAAATTGGCTGCTTCTTTTCCTACCTTACAACAGTGACTGTATTTCAACTGTACTTCATTGGTTGTGAAGTGCTTTGTGATGTCCCTGAGGTTGTGAAGGCGCGATAGAAATTCAGCAGAGACAGAAAAATTGGCTTTTATAATAGTCGCCATTTTAATTTGGGTTGTGACAGACAGGAGGCTGTCTCCAGTGTCAACATGGCGAAATCTGGCTCACCCTGCCCATGTGGCACACTGCTTGGCCCACTAACAAACATTTTAACTCTTGGTGATCTAGGTGGTAGTGCAAAAAATGAGCAATAACGGATAGGTCTCACCTTTGCACGTCCTTCTGGGTTGTCACTGAAAGTTAAATTGACCCTGCTAAAATCTGGAAGTGTCTCAATGGGATAAGGAAACTGCATTTAGCACCAGGAGGCAGCTCTGGGGTACTGATCCATTGGGATGATAATTAAAATGGCATCAGATTGAATGCAGCTAAAAAAAGGATAAAAGGCGAGCAGTTTAATCTTAGTGCAAATGAAGTTTTGAGGAACGGTGTTCAGAGTAAGCAGTGACCACATGAAGGAGAATTGTAACAATCTTCTTTTCAAACCATTATTTTTAGTCAAACTGCTAAATATCTGCAGTGTACTTAAAATACAGATCTGAAGTTCCATGAATGACCTTGTCATCAAATATCAGAAACTCTGGTGTAGAAAACACTGTATTTTTCTAGCCACTGTAATGTTCCCTGTCATTGACGAAGTTCCTTGATGCCTGTGTTTAATAATTAGATCATTGGCGTTGGCAGGTTAGTTGCCTGTTATACATATCTCCTTTTTGTAATTTCCATTGAGCACATATGACCTCTGTTGCCTGTATACTCTATGGGTTGGGAGGGTAATATTTGGGAGGGACAGTCCCTCATAAATCTTGCCTGATCCTCCTTTGCACTCCCCCGTGATAACGACATAGAAGGCTATGCCCTTGGGATTGCCATATCTGCTCCTCAGAAGGCCCTCACTTGTGAAAGGGAATTGAAATGGGGGGTGGGATGTCCTGAAAATTTGCCATGGTCTGACGCTATCAGAAGCAGTCAGAGCAACAGCAAGTGTCAGTCAACAGAATGGCAAAAAAAAATCCCGAAATTCAACATTTTCCACTTGAAGAAATCTGTAATCAAGATCACTGGATTCTTCAACTCAGATACTCTTCCCTTCTGCTTTAATCAGCTGATCCAAGCAACAACAGAACCTTATAAATCTCAGTTTAAGTCACCCAGAGTGCATTGGGAATGTAAAACATAGGAAATAGAAAGAGGATTCGGCCTTTCAGCCACTGATGCCTTTTTGCCATTCAATTAGATCATATTTGATCTGTACCTTAACTCCATCCACCCATCTTGGTTCCATAACCCTTCATGACCCTTTCTCTATAAACATCTATCAATCCCAATTTTGAAAGTTTCAATTGCCTCAACAACTGTTTGGGGGAGAGTTGTAGGTTTCCACTACCCTTTGTGTGAAGAAGTGTTTCCTGATATCACCCCTGAAAGGCCTAGCTCTAATTTTAAGATTATTTATTTAGAGATACAACAGTGAAACAGGCCCTTCGGTCCACCGAGTCTGTGCCGACCATCAACCACCCATTTATACTAATCCTACATTAATCCCATATTCCGACCACATCCCCACCTTCCCTCAATTCCCCTACCACCTACCTTTACTAGGGGCAATTTATAATGGCCAAGTTACCTATCAACCTGCAAGTCTTTGGCTGTGGGAGGAAACCGGCGAAAACCCACGTGGTCACAGGGAGAACTTGCAAACTCCGCACAGGCAGTACCCAGAATTGAACCCGGGTCACTGGAGCTGTGAGGCTGCGGTGCTAACCACTGCGCCACTGTGATGCCCTGATACCCCCTGATAATGCCCCCTTGTACCAGGGAACTAGGAGTTGTGGCATTACTGGCATGTACCAATGAGTGAATTATGGTGGTGTAGTGGTAATGTCACTGAGTTACTAATCCAGACTAATGCCTTGGGGGGCTTAGGTTCACATCCTGCCATGGCAGCTGATGGACTTTAAATTAAGTTAATTAATAATTGAAAGCTTGTCTCAATAATAGTACCATGAAATTGTCATAAAACCCATTAGGTTCAATAATGTCCTTTAGGGAAGGAAATTTGCTGTCTTTACCTGGTCTGGCCTACATGTGGCTCCAGATCCACTGCAATGCGGTTGACTCTTAATTCCTCTCTGAAATGGCCTAGCAAGCTACTCAGTCAAGGGCAATTAGGGATGCTTGCCAGTGATGCCCACATCCCATGAAAGAATTAAAAAAAAGACATTGAGTCTACAGCACAGAAACTGGCCATTCAGCCCAACTGGTGTTTATGCTTCCTCCCACTCCACTTCATCTAACCCTATCAGCATATCCTTCTATTCCATTCCATCTAGCTCCCTATTAAAGGTGTCCTTTCTATGTATGTTGAAAAGAATTGGTTCCATGTTTTGACTGCGTATTAACAGTGATCACATTCTGAAATTACACCCTAGCTTCTAGAACCCTTTGGAATGCCCAGACATGTGACTAAAGCATTAAATAAATGCTGGCCTTTTATTCCTTTCTAAGTTATTATTTTTAAACAATTTGGTCAGGAAATCAAACCATGGGCGGGCACACTGAGTGTGTACAAAGTCTCTGATTACGCAAACCGAGAACAGTGCTGACACTCAATAATCCACCTCCTCTCTTGTCTAACCTGATAGTAATTTGAGTTTTATAGTTTGTGATAAATGCATTGCCTTTGCTTTGGTTTTTAATCTCTTTGTGTACACAGTAAACTCATGAGATCCGGCGCAACAAATGAAACAATAGTGCAATTAATAAACAACATGTAAAGTATGTGTTTTGCAATGTAACACGACAATGGAATTTCCCTTCCATGTGTTTCACTGGAAATAAAATCCCCATCTATTTTTATTCTCTGACCACAATGTCCCTGAGGAAATTTATAATCCTTTCCCCAGTTTTCTTCCCCCTCTAGGTGGCAGGGGAGTTCTCCCTGTTGTCCTGACCAGTGTTCTCCTTCAATCAGCATAATAAAAAACAAATAATCTGGTCACTATCACATTACTGTTTGTGGGAGCTTGCTGTGCACAAATTAACTGCTGCATTTCTTATATTACAACAGTGACTACACTTCAAAAATACTTCATCGTCAGTCCTGTGGTAAAGTTAGACACAATATAAATGCAATTCTTTCTTTTTCAGAAGGTCATGGGTTCAACTCCCACTCCAAAGGCTTGAGCACAAAATTACACTTCAGTGCGGTACTGCAGGAGCGCTGCACTGTCAGAGGTGCTGCCTTTTGGATGAAATGTTAAACGGAGGCTCTGTCTATTTTCTGTGGTGGTTGTGAAAAGCTTCAATGGCACTATATGGAAGAAGAGCAGGGGAATTAGCCCTGGCTGACCAATATTTATTGCAACAGTCACCATTATCTGGCCTTTGTCACATTGCTGTTTGTGGGAGCTTGTCTCCTTCTGCTGGCCCTCGGATTCCTGTCCAGCTCCAGTTCTTCACTTATGTCGCCATTCTGTCTATTGGTGTGGGCATCTGGGGTTTCCTGTTCCTGATTGCAATCCAGAGAGCACTGCTGGAAGTGGTATGAAGACAGGAATGGGAGTGGCTGTGATGTTACACATGGCAGATTAGCCAGCCAATGCTCAAATAGTTTTTCGCACCAGCGTTATTTTGATGTGACTGCTGGTGTTCAAATCACGGTGAGTGGAGAATTCGGGCTCCGCTGCCTAAGGCCAGGCATGAAGAATTGTCACTTGGGCTAACTAGCTGACTAGGTTACCCCCAACACCAAGCACCTTCAGGTTAGGAGGAGCAGAGAGGAGCGGAAACTGCTAGCAGCAGATAACATGTTGATCATGTAAAAGCACCAAGGCCCAGTCTCATTCAAAGCATAGGTTGGGTAGAAACATGGAACTCATCCAACAAGGCTGTTGGTATTGAGACAATTGGAGCTTTAAGGACTGATTTTTGTTGGGTGTGGGTATCAAGGGATATGGAACTAAGGCACATAAATGGAGTTGAGGTACAGATCAGCCATGACCTGATTGAATGGCAGAGTAGATCCGAGGGGCCAAATGGCTTCCTCTTTGTTTCTATGCCACAACTTTCCTTAGTAGCCTTGAATTAAGACAGGATCATGAGCAACTGCTAGTCGAAATCCATTACCATGCTTAAGGGCCTTCACATCAAGTTACTGAGAATTCTTAAAAGAAGAGTGTCTGTTTGCCTGATACAGGGTGCATGATCTCATGCTGTAGGGATGCACACCAGCTACCTGAGTCCACAGATCTTCAGATGTAGGTTGGCAGAGCCAAGGTGAGTTCAACTAGGATAAGTTGAGGTCAGTGTAGTGTGAAAGCAGTCACAAAGAATTCATTTGTGATTTTGAGCTGGTGTTCACTGTGAATATTGCAGAAACAAGACTGAAAGCATTTGAGTGGGGAATGCTAAAAGAGATCAACAGAGTTTAGCATTGGCGACATGTGCAGAAGTTTCTGTTTGCCCACTGTGGAATGCACACGCTCTTTCTCTGTAGGTACATGCCCCACAAGTCCGGAAAGCATGGAGCAGGTTGGCAGAGCCCAGGCTTGTCAAGTTGGAACTACCCGTTCCATTTGGGCATTGGCTTGGAGGCTTATCTGGATGTGAGTGAGAGTGACAGGTCTTGGGATGCTATTCTCTGTTAAAGGAGCTTGTTGATGTTACTACCATTGCCATCAATGCTTCTACAGCCCATTAGTGAGCCAGTTTGAATGGTCATAGATCACCAGTGCCCTGGAGTACTGCAAACTAAAAAGCCTACAGAGGATTGACTTGCTAAGTATGTTTCATCAGGAGCCAGCTTGACCCTAGAGAGACTTACTTCTTACCACTTACATCCTTCCCAAGTTGGTCACTAATTGGTCATTAGGTATCATAGAATAGAAATCATAGAATAATTACAGCACAGAAGGAGGCCATTTTGCCCATTGAGTCTGTGCCAGCTCTCTTCAAGAGCAATTTAGCTATTCCCACTCGCCTGCCCTTTCTCCATAGCCCTGCCAATTTTTTTCTCTTCAGATAATTATCCAATTCCCTTTTGAAAACCATGATTGAACCTGCCTCCACCATGCTGTCAGGAAGTGCATTCCAGATCCTAACCATTCGCTGAGTAAAAAAAGTTTTCCCTCATTGTCGCATTTTGTTCTTTTGCCATTCACAAATCTGTGCCCTCTAGTTCTCCACCCTTCCACCAATGGGAACAATGGCTCTCTATTTACTCTGTCTAGACCCCTCACGATTTTGAACACTCTATGAAATCTCCTCCCAAACCTCTCTTCTCTAAGAAGGACAATCCCAGCTTCTCCAACTGAGAATCATGGATTGGAGCCCCTGATGGCTACAGTACAGATAGCAGGAGCTACTTAACAGCAGGAACAGTGAGAAATATAACTGGCCATTTAACACGCCAGGAAACATGCTACCATACTTCTCAACACACACCATACCCTATTGAACGGTGACTCCACCAGGTGGAGCTGCATAGCTTCAACTGTATAATAAAAGCAAAATACTGCAGATGCTGGAAATATGAAATAAAAACAAGAAATGCTGGAAATACTCAGCAGGTCTGGCAGCATCTGTGGAGAGAAAAGCAGAGTTAACGTTTCAGGTCAGTGTCCCTTCTTCAGCACTGAAGAACAGAACAGGTTCTGATGAAGGGTCACTGACCTGAAACGTTAACTTTGCTCCTCTCTCCACAGATGCTGCCAGACCTGCTGAGTATTTTCAGCATTTCTTGTTTTTATTATTACAGCTTCAACAATATTTGCTTTGACGCTCTGCAACTCAACGATTGTGGACATCAAACACAAAGGGGTTCATCTGATTGTCCACTGTAACTTTGGCAAGTGAGCCACAAAAAGCTCGGAAATAAGATGTAAGAAAAAGACTTGTAATTTAATATATTACCTTTCATGACCTCAGGATGTCCCAAAGTGCTTGTTACGACCAGGTGAGAAAGGGGTCGAGGGTTCCCTCTCAGCCTTCACCTGGTCTTACCGTAACAGGGTTTAATTTTAAACTCACTGGTTTTATTAGCTCCACCTTAGTGAATCCTTGTTCACTAACTTCCAATTATAAGGCAAAGAAACTAGCCAAACAGGTTTTCTTAGGTTTAAAGAAATAAGGTTGAACTTTATTGAACTTAGAGTCATACAGCACTGAAACAGGCCCTTTGGCCCACCGAGTCTGTGCTGACCATTAACCAACCATTTATACTAATCCTACATGAATCCCATATTCCCTACCACATTCCCACAATTCTCCTACCACCTACCTACACTAGGGGCAATTTACAATGGCCAATTTACCTATCAACCTGCAAGTCTTTGGCTGTGGGAGGAAATCACAGTACCTGACAGAAATCCACACGGTCACAGAGAGAACTTGCAAACTCTGCACAGGCAGTACCCAGAACCGAACCCGGGTCGCTGGAGCTGTGAGGCTGCTGTGCTAACCACTGCGCCACCCTACTGAGCTACTGTACTGCCCTTAAACTGTAATTCGGTCAACTCCTACGAATACGCAATGCACCCACGCTAGCATGCATACGCAATACACACATGCAGATAGAGACAGAAAAGAGCAGAAGAAATAAATTGGGAAAGTTTGAGGCAATATCTGAAGATGGTTTTGGTTACTGTTCTTCGAGCTCGCTGTAAAGTCCTTGATTGTAGGTAGGTCTTGCTTTTCTTTGGGGCCCAGTATTCTTCTTAAACGTTGTTTGATGTAGGTCACTTTTCTCTCTTGAAGTTCGTGTGTCCTCAGTTGGTCCAAAGGCTTGTGAGAAAGAGATGGGAGCAGACAGGAGAGATCTTCTCATTCCAGGAGCAAACAGTCTTTCTTCAGTTCAACTCTTTGTACAATTCAGAAAAAATACAGGTTGCCAAGCAGAATAGTCATGTGACTAGCTGGTCTGACTACGTCTGTTTGTGGACTCTCTTGTCTTAGCTGACCCTGCAATGTCTCTTCTTACAAACAATACCTGGTGCTCAAAGTCCATTGTGCATTAAATTGGAGCAGGGAATAGCCACTTTGTCCCTCCAAGCACTGTCTGTTAGCATGCAAAATGTTTTTCCAGCCAAGTGTCTGGTGATCTTTTAACAAGTCCTTTCTTCACTCCAGTAACAGTTTAAAATCAATGTTCATATGACAAAATTAATATGCCTTATTCTTGGCAGATGGGGGCCTGCATGACACACTTTACAGCCAATGAAGTGTTTTTGAAGTGTAGTCATTGTTGTAATGTAGGAAATAGTGCAGACAATTGGTGCATAGCAAGCTCCCACAAAGAGCACTGTGATAATGACCAGATAATCTACTTTTATGATGTTGACTGAGGGATAAATATTGGCCAAGACACTGTGGAGAACTCTCTGCTCTTCTTTGAATAGTGCCATGGGATCTTTAACATACACCTGAGAGGCCAACTTGATTCAACGTCTCATTCAAAAGACGGCACCTCCAACAGTGCAGCACTCGCTCACTACTGCACTTGCTAAAAAGTACCCTGTTCCTCCCAGGCACGCTGCAATGTCATGTCTCAAATTACTCATGTAATGGATCCTGAGAATGTTAGTTTCTGAAATCATAATGCCGACACCTCGCTCTGCATGCTGTAATCAGTGCAATGCTGAAATCAAACTACAAAACTGTCCAGGACAGCTGAAGACTGACACAATGTGCCCAGAACAAAATATCATACAGTGTCACCAGTTGTTCACAATCGGTGCTGAAGGAGATAGCTCATGGCTTTACTGGCAGCCCAACCATGCTTTTTTTTTTGTTAATACATGTCGGCTGTGGCTTACTCGGTAGCACACTTGCCTTTGAGTTTGGAGGTTGTTGGTTTAAGTCGCACTCGAGGGAGCTTGAGCACATAGTCCAGGCTGATGCTTCAATGTAGTACTGAGGGAGTGGTGGAGGTGCTGCCTTTCATATAGGCCATTAAATGTGGGCCTTTCAGGTGGGTACAAAAGGCCCTATGGCACTATTTTGAAGGAGAGGTGGCCTGGCCAATATTTCTCCCTCAACCAACTTCACTAAAAACAAATTATCTGATCATTAGCACATCACTGTGTGTAGGAGCTTGCTGTGCTACAAACTGACTGCTGCGTTTCTGACATTACAACAATGCCTACACTTCAAAGCTAAAGCTGTAACGTGCTATATAAATGTAAGTCGTTCTTTAAATTATACAGGGCATGCTAAAAATATTATTCCTTTTTTGGTGAGTGAAGCAGCATTTACTGGTAATGGCCACATGATTGACAGATCTGATTATCATTTACTGCTGTGTTAACAGCTTCTTGCCTTATGTGTGACAGCAAAACCCATCTCCATTGTGGCAATGCAGAATGTGAGCAAAGTCATGTTCAGGGGCTCTCTCTGTGCAATATTACTGAGTTTAATGTGCTTGATGCATAATGCAATGGCAGCATAAATAAGCTGGTCCTCCAGATTTGGACAAACTTTAAAAAAAAAAGACCTTTGGAATTTTTACTGTTAGTATTTAAAGATCTGTATCTTCAACAAAGTTATCAATCAAAAGGTATTTAAAAAAAATGCAGACCACTGCAAAATGTAACTGCTCAGAAGCAGTGGTATATGATGTTCATCCACGTGGGAGCTTGCTGTGCACAAATTGGTGGCAGCATTTTCTACATTACAACACTGACTACTCTTGAATGCAAGTCATTGACTGTAAAGTGCTTTGGGATGTCCTAAGGTTGTGGAAGGTGCTATAGAAATTCAATTCTTTCTTTTTATTCTGAGACATTCAAGGCATGGCACAGATACAAGTTGTTGTTGCTGCGTTAAAAGTATTTTATAAATCACATGGAGTGGCTTAGTATGAGCATGCTAGCCATTGGTACAGGAATAGGTACAGTCAAAAAATATACGCAATCTCCTGTTTTAGTTCAGTTCAGTAAAGGAACTTGCTAATCCCCCAGCTTTCAGTCCAAATGATGAGGTACACAATGACAACAACAACAACAATTTGCATTTACATAGTAGAATGTCCCAAGATGCTTCACAGGTGCACTTTCAAGCAAAATATGACACTGAGCCATATAAGCAGAAATTAGGACATGTGACCAAAAGCTTGGTCAAAGAGGTATGTTTTAAGGAGTGTTTTAGAGGAAGAGAGAGAGAGGCAAAGAGAAGGAAAGGTTTAGGCCTGGCTAAGCCGAAGGCAGGGCCACCAATGGTGGAGTGACAGAAATGAGGGATGCGCAAGGGGCCAGAATTGGAGGAGCGCAGAGATCTCGGAGGGTTGTAGGGCTGGAGGAGTTTACAGAAATAGGGAGAGGCTACGAAGGAATTTGAAAACAAGGATGAGGATTTTAAAATGAGGGTTACTGGAACAGGACACAATGGAGGTCGGCGAGCGCAGAGGCGCTGGTTGGACTTGGTGCGAGTTAGGATATGGGCAGCAGGATGTAAGGTGTGGTTCGATGATCGGAATTCCCAGTGAGGAGCAGGACTCGTAGGGATTGCATCACAGGAAATTGGAGGCAAGCAACTTGCATTTTTACGTGATGGAAAATCATCAACTGGATTCCGTGATTGTCCAATATGTGTACCCCCCGAGAGTCACCTTCCACCTGGAGTGCTGAATCACAGAATTGTTCCTGTGATATTTTTCCAAGGCTAAATGGACTTTCTGAAGACTTTCAACTTTTACAATTGCTTGGAGAACTTGTTCCAAAATGGTAAGTGTGAAAGGGAAAAATCAGATCAATTAATAATAATTGATATATTATTAAAAGAAATTGTGCAAAGCACGTCCTTCCAGTTCTTTCCTATTGTCACAATTTTTAGTCATGCTTTTTTTTAACCATTCGAAATTGCTATGTCAACAGTCATGGTGTAGTTGCAGGTTCTGGCCACTAGCTAGTGCTGTGGAGTAAGTTTTGAAGACTCTCCACGCATTAAAAAACTTAGTATCACCAAGTGACAATGGACAATGCACCTAAATTGGCTGCCTTGGTTTCCTACATTACAGAAGTGACTACATTTCAAAGTACTTTCTTGGCTGTAAAATGCTTTGGTACATCCTGAGTTTGTTTGTTTGTAGCATCCCTAGCAACTGAGATCAATTGGCTCCACACAGACTAATCTTTCCTGTTCTGATTGGCTGAGCTACTCATTGGCCTGTCCGGGAGGGAGGTCCTGCTTTGAGATCTTGACATGACTAATAATTACAGTGAGGCTGGAGCTCATTGAATCAGAGAACGATACAGCACAATATGTATATAGAGTAGTGGAATTAGAAATATGGGCCCATTTAGACACACAAACGGAAAAAAACTTCTTTACATTTCCTTTAAGCAAACAATTTCTGGCATAACTCACCAGATTAGACCAGGCCAATGCACTATTTAAAAAACTAGCATTGTTGTACATGCTATGGTTCAGTCAAGGAACATCCGCAAGAGCATGACAACTTGTTTCCTGAAATCCTATCCCACTCCAACGTGGGCAGGAAGTGCAGCATTTCTGAAGCTTAAGATGAGACCGGACGAATGAGATTCCTGAGTTAAGCACAGGATTGCGAATGCCTGATAAGGGTGTATTGCTGTTATGGAATTTGAAAGAAAACCACAAGGAAATAACCAGTGCTTATAATGTTTTAGTTGTTACAAATATACCCGATGCTTGCAGGAATTTTTAGTCTCCCTTGGGGTTGCCAACTCATCTAGGGTTGTCCTGGAGTCTCCAGGAATCCAGTTGATGATCTAGAAGGAAACTCATAGGGGGCATTAAAAAGTATCGTCTGTTTCGTTTGATTTTCTTTGTACATTTCTGTTTATTAGTTCTAAAAATATTGGAGATGGGGAGAAAAAAGACTTTTTGACTAACAGTCAAGAACTATCCAATCAGGAGTCGACTTGTTTTCCAATCAGCCACGGAAGACAGAGTACTGTGAGGGTGGATGTGTTGGGTGACCAATGTTAGGAGTTTGGGGATGGGGGGTTGGAGGCATGAGGTTATGTGACAAAACCTCCAGGAATATGCCCACGAGAGTTGGCAACCCAACACCCCAACCCCTTGCGCCTCTTCGCTCCTGAAAACATGCTAAAGTACAGTGCTAGTTGCCCCTAATTTCCCACCCAAGTTTTCATTTTAACTTGTTTTTGGGTCATGGCCAACACTGTGTCAGGAGTGTCAGTATACTGAGCACTCTCACCCCTGAATCAGAGGGTTGTGGGTTGATGTCTCATTCCAGGGTCTTGAATACAAAAATCTAGGCTGACATTCCCACTGCAGTACTGAGGGAGTGCTGCACTGTCAGAGGTGCCATTTTTCAGATGAGATGTTAAAAATTCTGCCCTCTCAAGTGGGCATAAAATATCCTAGGGGAATGATTGCATGTTTTTGGGTGTGGGAGTCTCCTGATTCTGCCTGTGCCTGTACCGTCCCCGTTGAGGCAGGCATGATGTCTGTGTGCAGCCCAGTGTGACTCGTGCTGCTGCTTGGATGCATGCACAACAGGGACCTAACAGGGAGTGTCTGAAGCTAGCCTGTGTTGCAGCCAGTCTTCAGCTCTTAAAGGCTGTCTGTCCCCCTTAAAGGGAAATTGCACTTTAAAATTTTTTTATTCTTCCATGGAATGTGGGCATCGCTGGCTGGGCAAGCATTTATTGCCCATTTGTAATTGCCCTTGAGAAGATGGTGGTGAGCTGCCTTGTTGAACCGCTGCCGTCCTTGGGGTGTAGGTACACCCACAGTGCTGATAGGTTGGAGTTCCAGGATTTTGACCCAGCGACAGTGAAGGAATGGCAATATAGTTTCACGTCAGGATGGCTTGAAGGAGAACTTGCAGGTGGTGGTGTTCGCTTGCATCTGCTGCCCTTGTCCTTCTAGTTGGTAGAGGTTGCGGGTTTGGAAGGTGCTGTCGAAGGAGCCTTGGTGCATTGCTGCAGTGCAGCTTGTAGCTGGTACACACTGCTGCCACTGTGCATCAGTGGCGGAGGGATTGAATGTTGAAGATGGTGGATGGGGTGCCAATCAAGCGGGCTGCTTTGTCCTGGATGGTGTCGAGCTTCTTGAGTGTTGTTGGAGTTACACCCATCCAGGCAAGTGGAGAGTATTCCATCACTCTCCTGACTTGTGCCTTGTAGATGGTGGACAGGCATTGGGGAGTCAAGAGGTCGAGTTTCTTGCTGCAGAATGTCTAGCCTCTGACCTGCTCTTGTATTCATGGTATTTATGCAGCTGGTCTAGTTCAGTTTCTGGTCAATGGTAATCCCCAGCATGTTGATAGTGGGAGATTCAGTGGTGGTAATGCCATTGAACATACGAACATATGAATTAGGAGCAGAAGTAGGCCATTCGGCCCCTCGAGTCTGCTCCGCAATTCAACATGGCTGATCTGTTTGTGTTTCGAATTCCACATTCCCATCTACCCCCAATAACGCTTGATTCCGTTGCCTAACAAGAATCTATCTACCTCCACCTTGATAATATTCAATGATCCCGCCTCCTTCTGAGACAGAGAGTTCCAAAGTTGCACAGCCCTCTGAGAGAAAAGATTTCTCCTCATCTCTGTCCTAAAAGGGCGACCCCTAATTTTAAACAGTGCCCCCTAGTTCTGGACTCACCCACAACAGGAAACATCCTTTCCACTTCCACCTTGTCAAGACCATTCAGGATCTTATATACTTCAATCAAGTCTCCCCTCACTCTTCTGAATTCCAGTGAAAACAAGCCCAGTCTGTCCAACCTTTCCTCATAAGACAACCCGCTCATTCCAGGTATCAATCTAGTAAACTGCCTCTGAACTGCCTCCAACGCATTCACATCCTTCCTTAAATAAGGAGACAAAAACAAATGGTTAGATTCTCTCTTGTAGGAGATAGCCATTACCTGGCACTTGCGTGGTGTGAATGTTACTTGCCACTTACCAGCCCAAGCCTGGATGTTGTTCAGGTCTTGCTGCATCTGGACACGGGCTGCTTCAGTATCTGAGGAGTCACAAATGGTGCTGAACATTGTGCGATCATCAGTGAACATCCCCACTTCTGACCTTATGATGGAGGGAAGGTCATTGATGAAGCAGCTGAAGATGGTTGGGCCTAGGTCACTACCCTGCAGTGATGTCCTGGGTCTGAAATGATTGACCTCCAACAACCACAACCATCTTCTTTTGTACTAGGGTATGTTTTGAAGGATGCCGCTATTAAATATCACTAATGCAGGTGCAAACAAGGAGCAGCAGGGCAGAGAGAGTAGTTCACAGATGAGGTGCTGAAGGAACTCGTCGAGGAGATGGACAGGAAGAATGAGGCTATATTTCCACTGGGGACCTGGATTGGGAGCAGGTCTCCGTGGAGGTCAACTCCCTGAGTCTGGCTCCGAGGGCCTGGCAGCAGTGTCGCAAGAGGCTTAATGCCCTTACTCGAGTGGTCAAGGTCAGTGAGTGCCTCTTCACATGCCTCCTAACTGCCACACCGCGAACCTCTCACGCTGCTCAATGCACCACACCCCCCTCACTCACACACTTTTCAATGATGCCAGCCTCACGCCCACCTCTCACAGCCTCTATAGCTATTCAGCTATGGCAGGCACATCACCCAAACACAGTGTGGCACAATCAGTGCCATTCTGTCCTTTCTCTCTTTCAGGACAATGTGGCATAAAATACAAGGGAGCAGCAGTGAACCCGTAGGGGCCAGCAATGCCTCAGCCTGACGAGGTGTCTCTCCGCATCATGGGGCCGGCTCCAACTGAGTCCATGGCATCCAGCATCACCAAGGGCATTCAGGATGACAGTATATTCCTGCCATATGCCCCTTCACAACTCCCACCTCACCATCATTCGGCTATATGACATGATGTGCAAGCTGCAGATGGTGTGACCAGGGACCTCTTGCTTTCCACCCGAACCCGCCCCCACCCCCCCCCCCACCTCAACACTCCCCTTTTGATGTTATACTTTCAGATATCCAAGAACTGGCACCTGCCCACCCACAGCTCACCCAGGAGGAAGAGAATGAGCAACCCTACACCAGTCATGAGGAAGCATCATCAATTGATCTGACTCACAGCCACCATCTCAGATGCTGGCACTGCACGTAACTTTGAGGCTAGTATGGAGTGGTAATCTGCATATGGCGAGTCACTGGGCATGAGTGGGCTGCAGCCAGGCCAAGGGGAAAGGACGGGGTCTGTACTAGCTCCCCAGAGAGTGAGGTCGCAGACAAGTTCTGTTACAGGAGACTCAGATGAGGACTTTTATGGGGCGGTTTACATGAGAACACTGATGAGGATGTACACCCAGATGCTTAGTGCATTAGCAAACAGCCTTCTGTCACTGTAAAAGAGCATGGAGGAGTCCAGCTCCAACGTGGCAGAAGGCATTGTGCAGGGCTTGGAGTTCACCCTTTCCACTGCGGAAGTGGTGGCCAACTCCATGACAGACACAACTGCAATGCAGCATCTATTGGCCGCTGTCTCAGCTTCCACTGCAGGACAGGCAGAAGCCATGCAGCGGAGGGCACTGGAACCATTGTTTGAGCACGCTGATTGGCTGCTGCAAGCTGTTTTGTGTGGCTCTCATTATCCACCCGCTCTCCTTGAGTAGTCGAGTGGTGGGCGTGGGGGGTGGGCGGCGGTAGGTGGAGGGGGGGGTTGGGTGTCTCATCAGCCAACGGTACAGGGGTAATCTTTGTCCTGAGGAGCCAGCCTCTAGTTGTCCCTGGAATCCTAAAGACAGAAGCTATGGCTGACTGGCATAGGATGGATGCATCGTGGCTGCTGCCAGGATAGCAAGCATTCACCGACATGATGTCCTGGGTGTAGTCGCACACCAACTGCAGGTTTATAAAATGACAGCCTTTGCAGTTCCTGTACCTCTTGTTAATTTAAATTAATTGTGTTTAATTATATGCAGGTGATGGGCATTCACTGGGCAGTCACTTGAGCCTCTGTAAATAGACACTGACTAAAACTGTGGTTGTTGGATTAGGAGGTGTATGCTTGTCATGCTGTGAATAAATATAAAAGTGTGTAAAGATTGGCTCCAGTTCTATACTTGACCAACTAGCTTTCTGGAAGAGAACAGTTCTCCCCGTTGCCACGTGAGGCTTGCAGAGCCATGCACGTGCGGTCGATGGTGCCAGGATATGTTTGAGATGTTGCCTGTTTCCAATTGGAAAGATCTGAGTGCATAAAACTTCAATGCCACTGTGACCTTTACGGCCACTGGCAACGCCCTCCTTGTCCTGGTGCAAGGATCTAGGTCAGACTGTAGGAGGTGGCACAGTTCAGTGGGCACCTCCTTGATGAACTTAAGTCACCTCAGGCACTGCTCCTGGGTCAAGTGGAGGTAGGAGAAGTGCTCCTGAAGAATCCTGGGTGGGTAGGTCCTTCTGTGGAGAGCCCTCTTCCTCCTCCCTCCTTGCAGAGTTTCCCCTCTCTGCAGCCTTTGCTCCATTTGATAGGCAAGTTGCAGACCAAGAGGTACTGCAACCAAAGCCCCCATACCTCGATCACCAAATCCTCTGTCCTTCCTGGTTTTAAGCAGCAGCTCTCAAAAACAACACCCCCGGAAACACAGCACAGTACTTCCCCACACTCAGCATAAGCAGAAGTAAGTCAGAAACACCTCAGCCGCAAGTTGGTGCCTGATCCTTTAAATAACCCACGAACGAGGGGCCGTTGCTCAGCTGCGAGTGATCAACACAGACGTTCATAGCGCATGCGCAGACCATTTCCTGAAAGTAACATCAAATCAGCCAGGTTGGCAGTTTAACATCACGACAGCACCTCCTTTATTCTTTCATGAGACATGGGCTTCGCTTACAAGGCCAGCATTTGTTGCCTAATTACCTTTCATACCTTTCAGACAGCACTTAAGAGTCAACCACATTGTCTGGAGTCACATGTAGGCCAGACCAGGTAAGGACAGCAGATTTCCTTCCCTAAAGGACGTTAATGAACCGGATTTTTTACAACAATTGATGATAGTTTCACTGCACCATGACTGATACTAGACTAGCTTTCAATTTCAGATTTGTTTTTATTAACTAATTGAATTTATTACGTAGAATTTAAATTCCACCAGCTTTCATGGTGGGATTTGAACCCATATCCCCAGGGTATTACCCCAGGCCTCTGGATTGCTAGTCCAGTAACATTACCACCATCTCCCCTAGCCCTTCCAGTGCGCACTCAACACACCCGCACCCACACCCTTCCCAGCATGGCGTTCCATGCGGGTTGCTCTGGAAGTGGCTGGAACCGAGGATGGCTCTATTTTCTCATTTCAGGACTTCCGTCGTGCCAGCACCAGTGAAGTGATGGAGCCCAATTTCACATCCCTATGCTACTATCTCCATAAGGACAAGAAAAGCTTGCATTTATTAAGTGCCCTTCATGCCCTGGGAGAGTCCAAAATGTTTTGCAGCCAATGATCTATTGAAGTAATGTCAGTTGAGGGATACATATTGGCCAGAACACAAAGAAAAACTCCCCTACTCTTCTCAAAAATAGCAGCGTGGGATCTTTGTTGTCCACCTGAGAGGGAAGACAGGGCCTGTGTTTAACATCTCACCTGCAGGATGACATCTCTAACAGTGCAGCACTCCTTCAGTACTACACCAGCAATGTCAGCTTTGACTCATGTGCTGAAATCTCTGGAGTGGGATCTGAACTGATATCCGATATCGTAGAGGTGTGGGTAATACCCACTGAACCATAGCTGACATAATAACGGGTGCAGGACGTTAGGAACTCAAACCTATTCAATTCAACCACGGCCAATGACCATAGCAACACGTTTTATCAAACTCGCTGAGACTGCACTGCAGGATATTTAGCTGGATTTGCTACCTTCAGCATACAAACCATCTGGTTGCGAAAATGCTATTTCAGGCCCTGTCAGCTTGTCACGGAATAATAATCTGCCCAGTTGCACAAGACTGTAAAACACGAGGGGGGGAGACAGGCTATTCATGAAAGTGAAAGAGGAAGTCTGTATTTGTGGCAGCTACACGATCTTAGAGCAAAGTCCTTTTGTGATAATTATGTAAAATAAATGCACAATTGCAGGCTTTTGTAATTTTCTGCCCTTGTGTCCACCCGAACTTACTGTCCATTGTATACAGTGACTGAAATGGGGGGGCCAGATCTGTCTGGGGAAATATTTCTCTGAACACAATTCAGTTTCTTCCTGCGATTAGTCAGTAGTTGTCAGTTCCGTTTTAAAGGCAACCTATTTACAAGCAAAATAAAAATTGCAAACTTATATAAATGACATACTTCAATTGAATGACTTAAAAACCTCCGGTAAAACAGAAGAAACCACTTGCCTACTACAATCACCATTAGTTATTTTAATATTCTCATCCCAGTTTTCGCAATCCACCATTGGCCCCGTCTCTCTCAATCTCTGTAACCTCCTCCAGTCCTAGAAATCTCCAAGATCGCTGTGCTCCTTCGATTCTGCCTTCTTGAGCATCCCTAATTTTAACCATTTCACCACTGGTGTCTGTACCTTCAGCTGCCTATGCCCTAGGCTCTGGAATTCCCCCCAATCCTTTCTATCTCTCTGCCTCTCGCTCTTCCTTTAAGACTCTCCTTAAAACCTACCTCTTTAACCAAGCTTTTATCTTCTGCCCTAATATCTCCTTCTGTGACCCAGTGTCATATTTTGTTGTAATGTCCCTGTAAAGCACCTTAAAATGTCTTACTACGTTAAAGCCACTACATATTTATGAGTTGTAGTAGCACTAGGTTGTAACTGCATCAAAAAACTGATGGTTCCAAATTGAGTTGGTCGCTCTCGAACAGAGGGTGAGTAAGCAGGTCTTGACACACAGTGTCTATTGTTTGTTAGATAACACCGGGATGAAATTGACACAGGACCTTTTGCCATTTTTCTAACTCTCCAACTGTGCAGCAATTTGTTATATTGACCATACTATATAAATGTACCATAACAACTCACCAAGGTTTCTTAGACAGAGCCTCCAAAACCCGCAACCTCCACCATCAAGAAGGACAAGGGCAGCAGGTGCTTGGGAACCCCACCACCTCCAAGTTTCCCTCCAAGTCATAAACCATCTTGACTTGGACATACACCATCTTTCCTTCCTGGTCACTGTGCCAAAGTCCCGGAACTACCCTTGCTAACAGTATTACTGGACTATCTTTACTACACAGACTGCAGTGGTTCAAGAAAAAGGCCCACCACCACCTTCTTCAGGGCAATTAGGAATGGGCCATAAAAATCCCCAGAATGAATGCAAAATATAGGATCTTTGTCATTGCTGACAAAGCTGCTCTGTGTAAAAAGGTTTGCCGAGAAATTATTCATTACCTGTCCCTTCACACTACATTTAACTTCACCATAAAGCAATTTCACCTTCAGTAATCTTGCAGAGTTTAAATCAGGATGTCAAGGCCCAGCCGACTTATATTTATTGCTCATTTTCAGATTGTGGGTGTCACTGGTAAGGCCTCTCTAGTTACCCTAATAACTATCTTCTTGAACTGCTGTAGACTATGTGGGGAACAGTTTGATATTGCTGAGTGGCTTGTTACATTACATCAGAGGGCAAGTTAGAGGCATGAGTGAACAAGTTGGGCTTGCACAACAATCTGGCAGGTTCATGATCACTTCTACTAATACCATCTTTTTAAAGCCATATTGTGATTGAAACTCATACTCTTCAGGATTACTAGTCAGTAATATAACCACTATACTACAGTGGTTGAGATTAGCTAGTACTGGAGAGAGCAGGGATGGTACCTGGTATCTTCCTGGGTCGGTTTGTCTCCTCACCATACCAGGCTGTTGGGTGAGCACAACACAGAATTTTCTTAAGCCCAGTGACCTTGGAATCAAATCTTCCGCAACAACAACTTTTTAAACAGTGTAGCAGTGATTAATATGAAAGAAAGACTTGCATTTATGTAGCACCTTTCATGAATACCAGACTTCCCAAAGCACTTTACAGCCAATGAAATACTTTTGAAATGTAGTCACTGTTGTAATGTAGGAAACAGAGCAGTCAATTTGCGCACAGCAAGCTTCCACAAACATCAATGGGATAACGACCAGATTGGAAAGATGTGGTAATGTCACTAGACTAGCAATCCAGAGGCCCAGGCTAATGCCCTGAGGACACGGGTTCAAATCCCACCATGGCAGCTGGTGGAATTTAAAGTCAATTAATTGTCAATTAACTGTGGGTATACCTACCCCAAATGGACTGCAGTGGTTCAAGAAGGCAGCTCACCACCACCTTCTCAAGGGCAATTATGGATGGGCAATAAATGCTGGCCTGACCAGCGATGCCCACATCCCATGAATGAATAAAAAAAAAATTAAAAATCTGGAATTGAAAGCTAGTCTCAGTAATGGTGACATGAAACTGTCATCAATTGCTGTAAAAACTCAAATAGTTCACTAATGCCCTTTGGGAAAGGAAATCTGCCGTCCTTCCCTGGTCTGGCCTACATGTGGACTCCAGACCCATTGCAATGTGGTGGACTCATAACTGCTCTCTGAAATGGCTGGGCAAGCCACTCAGTTGTCAAGGGCAATTGGGGATGGACAACAAACACTGGCCTTGCCAGTGATGCCTACATCCCATGAAAGAATAAAAAGAATTTGTTTTTTTGTGGTATAAATATTGGCTGGGACACCAGGGATAACTCTACTGATCTTATTTGAAATAATGTGATGAGATTTTTTTAAATATCCATCTGAGGGGGACTCAGTTTAACATCTTATCTGAAAGACCAGCGCCTCTGACAGCACAGCATTCTCTCAGTACTGCACTAGAGTGCCAGCTTTAATGTTTGTGCTCAATTCCTGGAGTGGGACTTAAACCCACAGCCTTCTGCCTGAAAAGTGAGAGTGCTACCAACTGAACCATAGCTGACACAGACAGAACCTAATCTACACAATGCTCCACCAGACACAATGGTAAATTTTTATCACCCCACTGAGATTAAACAGCATGATGTGCAATTGGATTTTCTAACAGCAGCCTATGAGAAATGAAAACAGTCTCAGCTTCTACTCGTCGTCTTAAGGAACTCCTCGACTTATAACTGCAGCCAGCTTGCGCTGTACTGGGAAAGCTACTTTAGAAAGTGCCCCCTTTTATTTGCTGGTTGAACATGTGTGACTTGTCGACTGCATGGAAAAATGGTGAGACCTGCAGCAGCGACAGGTTCCCTGTCAGCCTGTCACACAAAATTCTGCTAAAAATGGAAACTGTTTGTGCATGTGTGCAAGAGGTGGGCAGAGAGCAATGTGGGTGGTTCATAAAGTGAAAATGAAAGAGGAATTCTGCCTACTCACAGGTACTTACGCTCACTTGTTTTAAATTTCCCCCTCCCACAGGTCTTGGTGCCCACCTCTGAGCAAGGTCCATTGGGCAACAATCTTTGGCCTTTGACTTGATTCCTGCACCACCGATTTTTCGCATCTATTTCAGGGTACGGTGGCTGGCAGCACCCACTCTTAAGTCTCTCAAGCGAGAACAAATATATATACAATGCCAAATGAGCACTCTATTTGAAATGTAGTTACTGTTGTAGGAAATGCAGCAGCTAATTTCAAGCACAGCAAGCTCCCACAAACAACAATACGATAATTAACTAGATAATCTGTTCCAGTGATGTTGGTTGAGGGATAGATATTCTGAATAGTACACCTGGAAACCCCTCCCCCGCCACCCACCCCCTTATCTTTGAAATAGTACCACGGAATCTTTGACACATATCTGAGAAGGCAGAAAGGGCCTTGGTTTAACATCTCATCTGAAAGGCAGCACCTCCCAACAGAGCAGCACTCCCGCAGTACTGCACTGGAAATGTCAACCTAGATTTTGTGCTTATGTCTTTGGAGTGGGATTGATTCCACAACCTTCTGACTCAATAGCGAGCATGGCACCCCTTCCTCTACCTTCAACAGTCACTTCCTCTACCACTGATACACAGTGGCAGCAGTGTGTACCATATACAAGATGCACTGCAGCAACTCACCAAGGCTCCTTCAACAGCAACTGCCAAACCTGCCACCTCTACCACCTGGAAGGACAAGGGCAGCAGATGCATGGGAAGACCACCACCTGCAAGTTCCCCTCCAAGCCACACACCATCCTGACTTGGAACCAAATCACCAACCCTTCACTGTCGCTGGGTCAAAATGCTGGAACTCCCTCCTTAACAGCACTTGGGGTGTACCTACCCCACACAAACTGCAGTGGTTCAAGAAGGCAGCTCACCACCACCTTCTCATGGGCAATTAGGGATGCTGGGTAATAAATGCTCACCTAGCCTAGCCATCCTGTGAAAGAATAAAAAAAAAACAGAGTCACAGTTGGCATCTTGACTGACAGTTGAATTTGATTTATTTCCAGTGACCTTGCTGATGACTATTAATGTGTAAAATTGAAGACAGCCGATGTACATACACATTCCCTTGAAATGCTCATGACTAAAAGCTGAAAATGAGTTTGGATTCTCAAGTCAGTTGAGTCCAAGTCAAACACTGATGGCAAGTTTCCAAACCAACAAGGGCTGTATTTTTATTATTCTTTCATGGGATGTGGACGTGGCTGGCAAGGCCAGCATTTGTCGCCCATAAAGTTTATCAGACTGTACCCAGCAATGTAAGAAATGGTAACTTGTTTTTTCAGTCATTCACAGCATGTGAGTGCTACTGGTAAGGCCAGCATTAATTGCCCTTGGGACAACTGAAAAGGCAGAGGGCAGTTAAGAATTAATCACATTGTTGTGAACCTGGAGTCACATAGAGACCAGACTAGGCATGGGCAGCAGATTTCCTTCCCTAAAGGGCATTAGTGAGATTTATCAGTTTTTACAATAATCCACTAATTAGATGTTCATCATTGGTGATATTAGCATTTTATTCAATTAACTGAAGTTAACTGAAGTTAGGGCGGCACAGTGGCGCAGTGGTTAGCACTGCAGCCTCACAGCTCCAGGGACCCGGGTTCGATTCTGGGTACTGCCTGTGTGGAGTTTGCAAGTTCTCCCTGTGTCTGCGTGGGTTTTCTCCGGGTGCTCCGGTTTCCTCCCACAAGCCAAAAGACTTGCAGGTTGGTAGGTAAATTGGCCGTTATAAATTGTCACTAGTATAGGTAGGTGGTAGGGAAATATAGGGACAGATGGGGATGTTTGGTAGGAATATGGGATTGGTGTAGGATTGGTATAAATGGGTGGTTGATGGTCGGCACAGACTCGGTGGGCCGAAGGGCCTGTTTCAGTGCTGTATCTCTAATCTAATCTAATCTAAATCACCTATCTGTTTTAGAGAGATTTGAACTCGTCACCAGATGATGAGAGCAGAATAGAAGATAGCTCACCACCACCTTCTCAAGGGCAGTTAGGGATGGGCAACAAATGCCGCCCACATCCCATGAAAGAATAAAAAAAATTCTGGTTGTCCTGTCAAAGGGACATTATTCATTCCTCACTGTTTGGATATAACAGACTTTAGCACATCTGGGTTTACTATTCCATGAGCCTTGGAGAACCTTCACATCAGCATCCTTATGGAAGCATGTTAATCAAAAGCACAAAGCTTCTACATTCTGTCTCTACTCTCTTGGGTAGTTTGCAAAGGGTTTGTCACCATCCAGCAGACACAGAAACTCGAACAATCCAGTGTAGGAGAGTTGGTAAACAGAGGACATAGATTTAAGATAATTGGCAAAAGAACCAAAGGAGAGATGAGGACAACATTTTTTATTGAGAGAGTTGTTACCATCTGAAACAGACTACCTAAAAGGGTGGTGACAATGGATTCAATCATAACTTTCAAAAGGGAATTGGATATGGATTTGAGGGGGATAAAATTTGCAGAGCTATAGGGAAAGAGCAGGGGAGAGGGATAAATTGGATAGTTCTTTCAAAGAGTCAGCACAGGTATGATGGGTTGAATGGCCTCCTCTGTGTTGGTGAACTTTTGTTCCCTTTAATAGCACCAGGAGATATACATTTTAGAGAGGAGACTAGTCTCATTCCAGCTAAATTGTTGTAATGTGTTACGATCTCAGAGAGATCGTTAACGTGAAAAATATGGGATATGAAGCCCCCAGACCAATTTAGCAATTTACACAAGGTTTCACATTTTAAGTTTTTTAATACAACAACTAAACTAAAATAAATCCACAATTAATTACTTCATAAATAGCTGATACCCCAAATTATAAAGAAAGGTATTTTCTTTACTTGTTCAACACTTGAAAATCTCACACCACACTTACACATTACATAGTCCTTTTTGATGACAAAATCCTTTATGGTTAAAAGTCCCAAACTGCACCCAGTTGCAATGGGTTGGATTGCCCAGACTTTAAAAAAAATTGATATTGTCTTCATCCCTTCTCCAAGCACATCCAACCTGGACGATAACGATAATGTGATTTCCAGTGATTGTATGGGCCCTGCACTCCTCTGCAAGCTTTGACTCTCAAAACAGATTCGAATCTCCACAGCCTTTCGCTGTCTATCTTCAGAGAGCAGGCGCACTCTCTCTCTCTCCCTCCAGCAGCCACTACTGGGGGTCTTCTCTGTGAAGTTGCCACCGCTGATGAGGTCCCTTCTTACAGCATTCTTGAGGCCACAATGTGATGGTTCATTTTTTACAACCTGTTTTCCTCCAGAAAGTCTGTTAAATTTATCTGGACTTAAAATTCAATAGTTTATTGTTTTGCTCTAAAGTGCAGAGACCTGTTTGTGTTCCACAAAGCTATCCAGCCTTTCCTTTGTCCCACGAGTTAACACCTGCCTGGTTCAATTTGCATGTTCTCAATGGCTGACTCCTTGTTTTACAACCCAAATTTCTGGGAAGGCAAAACCCATTGGTAGTCTCTGTTCTTCAGAAAACAGTCTCTGATCTGTTCCCTCTGTTGTCCTGGTAACCTTTCACAAAGGGGAGGTGAGGTCAGCTGACCTCCTGAACTCCATCTCGAACTTTTAAAAATTATAATCTTTGAGGTGTGATCATGTTACAAGATCCAATGTTCATAACACTTATATGGAGGATAGTCAGTGAAAAATTATTAAAACATTGCAACAGTGGAATGACGTCACTATTTTCATTTAGATCATTTGAACTTTACATCCTTTGAGGAATCAATTTTCCTCCCATGTTTCTAATTCTCAACTTTATTTCTCATCATCTTAAAAAAGATATTTTTTATGAGACCCACAAATGACTTGCTTAAACATATTCCAGCATCCTGTCTATAGGTGGATCCTATAAAATTGTTGACATTTACAACAAAAACTTGCATTTATTTAACACGTTTAACACTGTAAAATGCCTTCAGGCACTTCACAGAAGCATAATCAGACAAAAACTGACACCCGGCCACAAAAAGAGAATTTTGGACAGGAGACCAAAAGGTTGGTCAAAGAGGTAGACTTTAAGGAGCGTCTTAAAGCAGAAGAGAGAGATCGGGAAGTGGTGAGACTTGGGGGGAGTTCCAGAACTTAGGGACTAGCTAGGTACAGCCAGTCTGCAATGGAGGGACAAAGAGAGTGGGAAATGTGCAAGAGGTTGGAATTGAAGGAAGGCAGAGATCTCGGAGGGTTATAAGGTTAGATGAGGATGCAGAAATAGAGAGGGGCGAGTCCATGGAGGGAGTTGCAAAAATAAGTGTTGTCAGACCAGAAGCCAATGCAGATCAGCAAGTAAGGGGGGAATGGGTGATCAGGTCTTGGTGTGGGTTAGGATATGGGTAGCAGAGCTTTGACTGAGTTCAGGTTTACAGAAGATGGGTGACCAGCCAGGAGAGCATTGGAATAACCAAGTCTAGAGCCAAAAGCATGGATGAGGGTCTCAGCAGCAGATGGGCTGAGACAGGGGCAGGGACGGAGTGTTTTTTAGGGAGTTCTGTAGTAATGAGGACCAGGGAAGAAGGGCCCTAGAGTAATTGATATTATTTGATAGTAAGCATCTTCCAAAAGGTTTAATTTAAAGGGTTAAGTCATGGCAGGAGAGCTCAAAGCCATGGTGTGCTCCTCGTGCTCTATGTGGGAAGCTGGGAACAATTCCAGTGCCCGGGACCAGCATGTGCGTAGGAAGTGTCTCTAGTTGCAGCTCCTGGAAGCCCGGGTTTCGGAGCTGGAGCGGCAGCTGGGGACACTGTGGAGCATCCACGAGGCGGAGAGTACCGTGGATAGCATGTATAGAGAGGTGGTCACACCGCAGGCTCAGACTCCACAGGAAGGAAGGGAATGGGTGACCACCAGGCAGAGCAAGAGGACTACGCAGGCGGTTCAGGAATCTCCTGTGGCTATTCCCCTACAAAACAGATATACTACTTTGGATACTGTTGGGGGGAATGGCCTCTCAGGGGAAAGCAGCAACAGCCCAATTCGTTGCACCGCAATTGGCTCCGCTGCACAGGGGAGGAGTAAAAAGTGTGGGAATGCAATAGTTATAGGGGATTCAATTGTAAGGGGAATAGATATGCATTACTGTGACTGCAAAAGAGACTCCAGGGTACTATGTTGCCTCCCTGGTGCTAGGGTCAAGGATGTCTCAGAGCGGTTACGGGACATTCTGAAGGGGTAGGGTGAACAGCCAGTGGTCGTGGTACAGATTGGTATAAACAACATAGGTTAAAAAAAAGGATGAGGCCCTAAAAGCAGAATATAGGGAGTTAGGAAGTAAGTTGAAAAGTAGGACCTCAAAAGTAGTGATCTCAGGATTACTACCAGTGCCACGTGCTAGTAAGAGTAGAAATAGCAGGACATATCGGATGAATACGTGGCTGAAGAGATGGTGTGAGGGGGAGGGTTTTAGATTCCTGGGACATTGGGACAGATTCTTGGGGAGGTGGGACCAGTACAAACTGGACGGGTTACACCTGGGCAGAACCAGGACTGATGTCCTAGGTGGGGTATTTGCTAGAGTGGTTGGGGAGGGTTTAAACTAAAATGGCAGGGGGATGGGAACCTTTGCAAGTAGTCAGAGGAGGGGGGATCAAAGACAAGAACAAAGGACAGTAAGGGGAATAAGAAAAGTGATAGGCAGAGAAATCAAGGGCCAGAATCAAACAGGGCCACAGTGAAAAATAGTGGGAAGGGGACAAATAATGTTAACAAGACAAGCCTTAAGGCTTTGTGCCTTAACACGCAGAGCATTTGCAATAAGGTGGATGAATTAATCGCGTAAATAGATGTAAACGGTTTTGATATCGTCGGGATTATGGAGACATGGCTGCAGGGTGACCAGGGATGGTAAATGAACATCCAGGGGTATTCAGTATTTAGGAAGGACAGTCAAAAAGTAAAAAGGAGTTGCATTTCTGGTTAAAGAGGAAATTAATGCAATATTGAGGAAGGATATTAGCTCTTCCGATGTGGAATCTGTATGGGTAGAGCTGAAAAACAGTAAGGGGCCAAAAATGTTAGTGGGGGTTGTACATAGACCCCCAAACTGTAGTGGTAATGTTGGGAATGGCATTAAACAGGAAATTAGAGACGCATGCGATAAAGGAACATCTGTAATTATGGGTGACATTAATCTGTATATAGATTGGGTAAATCAAATTAGTCACAATACCGTAGATGAGGAATTCAAGGAGTTTTTACGGGATGGTTTTCTGGATCAATACGTTGAGGAACCAACTAGAGAACAGGCCATCCTAGACTGGGTATTGTGTAATGTGAGAGGAACAATTGACAATCTAGTTGTGTGAGATCCCTTGGGGATGAGCGAACATGATATGATAGCATTCTTCATCAAGATGGAGAGTGATGTAATTGATTCTGAGACTATGGTCCTGAATCTTAATAAAGGAAACTATGAAGGTATGACGCGCGAGTTGTCTATGATGGATTGGGAAACATTACTTAAAGGGATGATGGTGGACAGGCAATGGCAAACATTCAAAGAGCGCATGGATGAACTGCAACAATAGTTTATTATTGTCTGGTGCAAAAGTAAAATGGGAAGAGTAGCCAAACCATGGCTTACAAGGGAAATTAGAGATAGCATTAGATCCAAGGAAGATGCATATACATTTGCCAGAAAAAACAACAGACCTGAGGATTGGGAGCAGTTTAGAATTCAGCAAAGGAGGACCAAGGGATTGATTAAGAAGGGGGAAATAGAGTACAAGAGTAAGCTTGTGGGAAACATAAAAACTGACTGTAAAAGTTTCTATAGGTATGTGAAGAGAAAAAGATTGATGAAGACAAATGTAGGTCCCTTACAGTCAGAAACAGGGGATTTTATTATGGGGAACAAAGAAATGGCTGACTAACTAAATGCATACTTTGGTTCTGTCTTCACAAAGGAGGACACAAATATTATACCAGAAATGTTGGGGAACACAGGGTTTAGTGAGAGGGAAGAACTGAAGGAAATCATTATTAGTAGGGAAATGGTGTTGGGGAAATTGATGGGATTGAAAGCCAATAAATCCCCAGGGCCTGATCTACATCCCAGAGTACTTAAGGAAATGGCCCTAGAAATAGTGGATGCATTGGTGGTCATATTCCAAGATTCTATCGACTCTGGAACAGTTCTTACAGATTGGAGGGTAGCTAATGTAACCCCACTATTTAAAAAGGGAGGTAGAGAGAAAGCAGGGAATTATAGACCAGTCAGCCTGACGTCGGTAGTGGGGAAAATTCTAGAGTCCATTATCAAAGATTTTATAGCCGAGCACTTGGAGAACAGTGGTAGAATCGGATAGAGTCAGCATGGATTTACGAAAGGGAAATCATGCTTGACAAATCTACTAGAATTCTTTGAGGATATAACTAGTAGAGCTGATGAGGGGGAGCCAGTGGATGTGGTTTATTTGGACTTTCAGAAGGCTTTCGACAAAGTCCCACATAAGAGATTAGCATGTAAAATCAAAGCGCATGGGATTGGGGGTAATGTATTGCGATGGATAGAAAATTGGCAGACAGGAAACAAAGAGTAGGAATAAATGGGTCTTTTTCTGAACGGCAGGCAGTGACTAGTGGGGTACCGCAGGGATCGGTGCTGGGACCCCAGCTATTCACAATATATATTAATGATTTAGATGAAGGAACTAAATGTAATCTCTCCAAATTTGCAAATGACACAAAACTGGGAGGGAGGGTGAGTTGTGAGGAGTATACAGAGAGGCTCCAAGGTGATTTGGACAAGTTGAGTGAGTGGGCAAATGCATGGCAAATGCAGTATAACGTGGATAAATGTGAGATTATCCACTTTGGTAGCAAAAACAGGAAGCCAGATTATTATCTGAACGTCTATAAACAGAGAGGGGAATATGCAACGAGACCTGGGTGTTCTCGTACACAAGTCGCTGAAGGTAAGCATGCAGGTGGTAAATGGTATGTTGGCCTTCATTGTGAGAGGATTCGAGTACAGGAGCAGGGATGTCTTGCTGCAATTACACAGGGCCTTGGTGAGACCAAACCTGGAATATTTTGTGCAGTTTTGGTCTCCTTATCTGAGGAAGGTTGTTCTTGCTATAGAGGGAGTGCAGCGAAGGTTTACCAGACTGATTCCTGGGATGGTGGGACTGACGTATGAGGAGAGATTGAGTCGGTTAGGATTATATTCACTGGAGTTCAGAAGAGTGAGGGGGAATCTTATTGAAAAATAAAATTCTAACAGGACTTGACAGGGTAGATGCAGGAAGGATGTTCCCGATGGTGGGGGAGTCCAGAACCAGGGTCATAGTCTAAGGATACAGGGTAAACCTTTCAGTACTGAGGTGAGGAGAAATTACTTCACCCAGAGAGTGGTGAGCCTGTGGAATTCGCTACCACAGAGAGCAGTTGAGGCCAAAACATTGTATGTTTTCAATAAGGAGTTAAATATAGCTCTTGAGGCGAGAGGGATCAAAGGATATGGAGGGAAAGCGGGAACAGGTTACTGAGTTGGATGATCAGCCATTATCATAATGAATGACGGAGCAGGCTCGAAGGGCCGAATGGCCTACTCCTGCTCCTATTTTCTATGTTTCTATGGAAGCGCTGAAGGAGATAGACTCTTTAGGGTTGAAACCTGGCTCATCATAAAACACATCCCTTTGAACCACTGGGGCAGCTAGAGATGTCCTTAATAGAGATGATGACAAATTTCTTCAGCGTGTAGGGTAGAAAGAGAAGTTCCAGAGACATCGTCTTTTCTTTTTTGCTTAGAGCTGATAACACGGAAATTCTAATTTCTAATTCCTCTTGAATAGAAACAGAAAAAAAAAGTGGCTGGTTTCCTAATGGATGCTATCTGTAGTCTGAAAGATACAAATGGAATTCTCTGTCTTTTGAAGGTGAACTGTGGAGCTTTCTGTTCAAAACACTGGCATAATCTCACCTATCTGACAAACGCTCTCAGTACCCAGCAGAGGCAAATTTGGCTGACAAATTCCGTCACTGTACACATCCTGTTTTGAAAGGTTGAGCATTTTAAGTATTACTATTCCTAGTGCCTCAAGTGTCTGAGGTTATAAATTACAGCAATGTGTGATACATTTACAGTAACATCGCTTGCTAATTGATATACGCAAGCTCAGGCTCCAGATATAAGTAAGTGGGGAAAAAAAAAACATAACCAGGCAATGCATGCTGACGCCTAAACAAATGACATGGGGATTTTTGGAGAATTGCATAATTCATGTTATTTGTGACAAGCTAAGTTATTTTTATGAGGGGGGGAAATATCATTAACATACAAAAAATGCTCTGACATTTAGAAACGCTGATGGCGAAGTGGATTTTTTTCCGCTTGTTTATCTCTCCATCTACCTCCTGAAGGTGTTGACTCCTACAATCATAGAACAATGCTGCACAGAAGGAGGCTATTTGGCCCATCGTGCCTGTGCTGGCTCTTTGAAAGAGCTATCTAATTAATTCCACTCTCCTGCTCTTTCCCTATTAACTCTGCAGATTTATCATTTTCAAGTATATATCTAATTCCCTTTTGAAAGGTCCTATTGAATTTTCTTCCACCCTGCCCCATTTTAAGGCAGTGCATTCCAGATCATAACAAATCTCACAGTAAAAAAAATGTCTCCTCATCTCTCCTCTGGGTTCTTTTCCCAATTATCATAATCTGTGTCCTCTGATTACCGACTCTTCCACCACTGGAACAAGTTCTTC